>NW_003852429.1:13685162-13715703 GCF_000181295.1 Otolemur garnettii
AAAAAAAAAAAAAAAAAAAGGAAAGAAAAGAAATAATTGACGTTATTCTAAAACTATTGCAGAAAGTCAAAAGAACTAGAAAAAAAGCTATTGTAGAAGGAAGGAGAAGTGAGAGGAAAGTTTACTCAATGTCAAGACATAATTTAGCAACAACAGTCAAGAACCTGGGGTCTTAGTAGGGGGATGGACACAGAGGTCAATACAACAGAACAGAGAACTCAGATTTACATACACACAGATTTGCTGAGCAGATTTTTGACAAGGTATAAAAACAGTCAAAGAAAAAAAGGTAGTTTGTTTTTTTCTTAAAATGACAATTAAGCAATGAGAAATCAATGGGTGTGAAGCTTCAGTCTGAATGTCACACCTCTTACAACAAGTAACTCTTACTAGATCATGAATTTAAAATTACAGTGTAAACCTATAAAACGTCTGGCTAAAACTGGAGCAGAAATTATTTGACTGTGCAAAACATAGAATTAATACCAAAAGCATGATCCAAAAAAGCAAAAAATTACTAAATTTAACCTTCTTTCAATTTTCAAAATATCACTGAGATGGACTCTATCAAGAAAATAAAAAGAAAACATGGAAATACATTTCACTGAAAAGCCTCACCACTAGCAAATATGCACATGACATGAGGCTAAGCATGACAAACCATTGGAGATATGCAAACCAAAACCACAGGGAGTTACGTCTACACACTTACCAGAATGGTTAGAATCAATTTTAAAGATAACATCAAATGCTGTGGAGGATGCAGAGAAGCCACATGACTCAACGCACATTGCTTGTTGGTGTGCAAAGTAGTACAGCAACTCTGGAAACAGTTTCACTGTCAAAAACAAACCCCTAACTAAATATGCAAACGCCTTACAACCCATGAGTTGTATTCCAAGACATTTATTCCAGATAAATAAAGGCTTATGTTTACATAAAAACTTGTATGCAAAAGTTTATAATATCTTGATTATTATAGCTAAAATCTGGAGACAATCCAAATGTCCTTCAATGTTTAAAAATGAACAGAAACCTAAAAAACCTGTTATAATTACACTAAAGTATTCATCAATGAAAAGAAACAGACTATTGGCTCATCTAAAATCTGGATGAGTCACCAGAGAATTATGTTGAGTAAAAAAGCAAATCTTCAAAGTTTTCATGATTGTGTGTTTTAGTCCATTTTGAGCTTCTGTAACAAAATACCTGAGACTGAGTCATTTATAATTACCAGAAATGTTTTGGCTCACAGTTCTGGAGGTGGGGAAGTCCAGGATTACAAGTCCAGCATCTGTCCAGGGGCACCTTGGTGGCTCAATCACACACCAGAAGGCACGGAGAGAGGACCAGAGAGGGGAAGCTGGGACTGAACTCAGTCTTCGACGAGATACCAATTTCACCTGTGTGAGTCGAGCTAGCATGGCTTGATCACCTCCCCCCAAATCCATCTCTTAATACAGATGTCTATTAAATTACACCTTGCGTTTTTAAGGGGAAAAATATTTGAACCACAGCACTACATAGATAATTTTATGACATTCTCGAAAGCATAGAAATTATAATATTAAATAAGTCACCCATAGGGATTAAGGAGATGGAGGAAGGAAAATATTCCCAAATGAGGTTAGTGTAGGGAATCCTGTGATAATGTGAATGTTTCGTATCTTGTTTACTTTGATGGCAATATTGTGAAGAGATATAGAGATATATATTTACAAATGGACATTCTTGTGGAAACTGAACCTCTGTAGTAACAGTATTTCTGAAAACTGTATGTAAGTCTTTAATTATCTCTAAATAAAAATGTAAGTAAACTATATGCGAAATAATCAGAAAAATGTATGTATATATTTGGTCATATTTAATGACATAAGTCACAGATTTTAAATGTTTGTAGATATGGTGAATATATTGTGTTTCTGTTAGTGATTCCCTATTATTTAGAGATGAGACTGAAAAGTATTACATGCATGACATCTCAAATCTGCTTTAAGATTAGCTGGGCAGAAATGAGGGTGAACTCGGCCATGGGTTTAGAGTTGTAGCTGCCAGATAATTAACACAAGGACATTCACGACACTCTAACCTCTGATTTGTGTCCGTTTGATATATCTGCCCATAGCAAAAAGAGTAAATATATGCATATTTTAGGGAAATAAGTGAGTGTTGAGAATTGGTTCAGTAGAGACATTGAGCTCAAAGTTAAGTGAGATTTATAGACTAAAGACTAAAAGTGTGGAGCCAAGCCACATGTATTGTAACTAAGGAGTCAATTAAAGAGATGAAATATAGTGGAAAGTTGTCAACTTTGGTTTTAAACATAATACCCTATCTTATATCAGAGATTTTTAACAAATTCTTATTTGTTGTTCTTCTATGAAGCCCGTTTGACAGTCTGGTGAAGGCTGTGCACTCCTCGGATTAATTGGCTTAATGCATACAAATACTTAGAATTACAAAGAAAGCCGATTGTATTGGAATGCAATTGTCAAAACATTCAAACCGTGATACAATATTATAAGTGCTTTTATAATGCATTAAAGCATTTGATGCGTGAAATATAAAGTAAAGTTATAGTCTATTTTCAAATAAGTAAAGTTGTTTATCAGCTTCGATATAAATATTGAACTGTCAGGTGCTCCTGGACCCATCTCAATGTATCATTCAGAAAATTATCGTAGAGAAAGTGCAACCCAGAGCAACACAGACGCTTGCGTCCCCGTGTTACGAGCAGACCTCTGCACTGCTTGGTGGGATGAGTGCTACTTGTAGAGCGTCCTCATGGTGTACAAACTGTATGCACGGATGTGCAGTAGTGTAAGAATGGGCAAATTACAAAAGCAATGGTAATGACGTATCTATTGCAAATGATGTTTTTATATATTTGTATCAATTATAATTAATATTTTGTGTAATTTATATTATACATGCATGCATTTGGGGGCCAGAATTATTGGCATTGCTGATACTGCTGTAACTTGTAAACCATATTTACAATTAAATAAAATTCTAAACTTCAGTAAATCGTTAATGTAAGTAAAGATGTAAATTTTCCTCTGTAAACTGATTTCTGTGTATATTAGACATCCCTGTGGACCTCATTTTAAGAACCTTCTTAGTTAGAGAAAAAACTTATAGTAAGTATTAAAAGAAGTTGAGAATAAGGATAAGAGGTGAACGTGCCAGAGGTTATCAATGCACAGGAGATTGTAAAGTTGGTGTAAATGGTAGTACTAAAGAAGGGGGGATTTTAAGAAAACAGAGGGGCATGAGGACACAGAAATAGGCCTAGGGCAAAATGTTATAAAATGGTGACAATAAGTAGTTTTAAATTTGGATATAAATATTTAACATATGAGATAGAAGAATGGAAATTCAGAAAAAATCCAAGGGGACTCTCTGGAAAATAGTATCACATTTTGCCAAAGGGCAACATGACTGAGTGAAAGACAGGCTATCTAAATCTGTCCTTGTCAGAGTTCTAAGTCTATCCTCTGCATTCTGCTCTGCTGTGATTCAGTCCAAAGCTGGTCTAACTACTGTGTGAAGGGGGTTTGAGATGGACTCAACCCCGTTCATAAACTGACCTTAAAATAAGGAGATTGTGTCGAGTTGCCCACATGCTCTCAGTCTATTCATAAGAGCCCTTAGAAAGCAAAGGTATTTCTCCAGCTGGACTCAGAGAGATGTGGAAGAGGAGGAAGGACAGAGAAAAGGTGGACTTTGAGCTCAGAAGGTTTTAACCTACCATTGCTGAGTTAAATTCTGAGCAAGGAGGCTGTGAACCAAGGACAATGGGCAGCCTCTGGCAGCTGACAACAAACCCTGGCCAGCAACCTTAGTCCTACGGCCACACAAATTTGAAATCCTCTAACAACCTCAATAATCTTGGATAAAGATTCTCCTCCACAGGGTCCAAAAAAAAAAAAAGTACAACTGTGTTGACACTGTGATTTTGGTTTGTGAAACTAGAGCACCACTGTACTTAAGCTTTAGACCAATGAGAAATAAATGGGTGCTATCTTTTTTCTACAATAAACATAAGCAGGATGGTATTTGTGTGCAAGCTTGATACATACAATTTATGGTGTCAATCCCTGAATCACACAAAAACGTTCACACATCAATGAAAGTTTCCAGAAATGTGGAGCGTAGACTCTTTACAGAAGACTTTTCTACTGTATTTATCCTACTTGTTTACTTGCTATTAATAAAGGTTGTATCTGCAAATCAGATATAATTTAAACATAATTTTAATGCACAATCAGAGAATTAAGTAATGTGATAGTGTCTTAGTCCATTTGCATTGGTCTAAAGGGATATCTGAGGCTGGGTAATTGATAAAGAAAACTATTCACCTGCTTGCCCCTAAATTTAGTAACACTTAGTTGTAAGTCACGTCCATTAAAACTTTGTTCACCTCAAAGTAATTAGAAAATGCAACATAAGGTTAAATGACCTGAATGTATGTCTTGCTCTTTGTCCTTAATGAAAAATATGGATTATGTTTTTGTTATGAGTCTTTTGAATTCACATTAATCACATTAATAAAATAATAAACCTAAGTGATAAAGGCAAAATACAAAGGTCATAGAATACTATAAGCTTCGTAACTAAAAATGTGCAGAATATAGTGAACGACAAGATTGCAAGCTGTTACCACACAGGCACGTTTGGGCTGAACGGCAGCTCCGGGCATTTTTTGCCAGTTATTTAACCTCCTATGCTTCACTTTTACCCCTTACCAAAAGGAGAAAATAAAAGTGTACAATATATAAAAATATCGTGCACACTGAGGGTGATAGCAGTGAAGGGTTTGGCATGGTGGCTCCCTCAGAGTTAGTAGTAATGTGCATTTTAAAACCACAGCCCCCACTCAGCAGTCTGTAACTCCCACTGCAGACAGGATGCGATCCTGCACTTGCAGGCTTGGCTCCATTTTCGTCTTAGAGAGGGGCGTTCCCAGCTTCTCTTTCTCGCTTATCACATCCGAGAGAGCAGCTCTCTTGGAAAAAATAATGGAAACAGATATAGTACTTTTACATAAGCAACTGAGATTTCTAGATATGTCCATTCTGCGAGCTGCTTCTCCACAATAAAAAGAAAAAGTCACATATTTTGGAATTCTTTTAAATCACATTTTTCCTATGTAACAATGTGCTGCATTTGGTAACACCACATATATGTGTGGAATATAGGCATGTGTATGTATAAATGCAAATTTCATTGACTATCAGAAGATATTGTATGCATGAGAGCAGTGCGGAAGGATCAATAGGGTAATCAATAGGCTAATATAGCCCCTCCCAGGGCTGCGTCAGACTGGAAGGCCCGGGAGTGAGGGTGCCGCTGGCCCTGACTTCCCCGAGATAAAACATAAACTTGTTTCCATTAAGCAGGTTTGTTAATAAAGCAGGCCTGTCTCAGACATCCAGAATATGTGAGTACCCTCTGCATAAAGTAAGCAGACGTGGGTTTTAGGCCAGGGTTGCTTTTCCTAACTGCATCACTTAAGTCATGATAAATTTATAGGTCTCTTAACTTATCAATAAAAGAAAGGAAGAAAGCCCTGGCCACGCGTGAGAGCCCTGGTAGCTGTCCTTCTGTGATAAACTCACAACCTAAATTGTTGGCAATTGATGCCGTATGAAAGGTGCATCCTTTTAAGTGCCTACAAACATAAATAATAAACAAGATGGAAATTAAAATACAGATAAAATAAGCAAAGTGTGGGAATGAGGATGAGTTCAAGGAGTCTCTCCCAGCTCCCTTCTTCGGAGCAGCAGGCGGGAAGGAGCCCTCAGCGAGAGCAGTTGGAAGAATCCCGGCTCCTGCCGACAGTGGCGGGGCATCCGGAGTCAGGTGTGAGGAGCACAGGGGGGAGAGGATGCAGAACAATACCCTCCTGTCTCTGCATTTCTGGCTTTCCAATTAATTACCCAAATCCCCCTTCTGTCACGTTGGAGGGCGGCATGTGTGAGCAGATGGAGAGGCTGGTGGAACTTCGCATCTATATTCTTATCCCCAGCAATGTTTCTCATTTGCCAATTGACAGTTACCGATTGAAGCCTAGTTTCCAAAGCAGAGGAAGTTCTATATAAAATACAAGGGCTCTCCAGAAAGCGTCCAGCCAAGCACCGTGAGTAATAGAGGCAGACGTGTCTAGCTGGGGACTTTCTGGACAGTATAAATACATGTCTTCTGTTTCACGTGTCTGTGTGTTGTACACATTTTATATAATCTCATCCCCCAAGCTTCAACATAAATATTTCTTTCCATAGAAACAGTTTGTAAATAGTAATTCTAATCATGGCTCCTCCCACTTAATTTCTATCCTTTATCTTCAAAGAACCTATCAGGAGAGTTGTTAGGTTGCATTTAGCTCCCAATACACTTGTGAGCTACGCAGAGTGAGGAAGCACATTCGCCGTCTGGGCAAAGAACATAGTAGAAGCACAATAAATGTTGAGTGAATAAACAAACGACATTAATAACCCTTAGTCAAATGCCTGAGCACGTGCTACCAAAATCCATGAAGCCATCACAGAATAATGAGAATTCTAATACAACTTGAAATACGGGCTGCAGTTCCTATATGTACAAAGGAAATCCTGCCTGATTTTGCGTACGTAGCTAATTAGAGAACAAGCACTGGAATAAGTGAAAAATAAATTTGCTTTTATTTTATCATTAAACATCCCGAGAAGAATCTGTCAGACAATGGATAGAGGCAGATTGTGGAATGCAGGCCCCACAGTATCGGTGTCAACGTCTGTTCTTCAAAAGCTTTGGGTTTGCGTTACTCTCAGATCTCGGCGCCACGGACAAGAGGGCACTACACCTGTGTTGTTCAAACTTGCAAAAATGGCAGAAAGGAAGCAGAAATAATTCTTGGTCATGGGTACAATAATAATTAAAGGGTGCAGGGAGAGAAAACAGAATGTACAGAAGCCCCGGTGGTGATGAGGGTGAGGTCAGTGTTACTCGTGAAGAGTACAGAGAAGGAGGGGCCGGGAAGGCAGAGTAGAGGCTGGGCTCGTTCTTGTTATTCTTGTTGTTGTTTTGAAACATCAACACTTAGCAACGTATCATATTGGATATTATTTCATGAGATCTAAGAAAAAACATCAAAGGGATAAAAAATAATATCCTTAAAGGCTTTTGAGAGAGAAATTTTATTAGTTAAGAATAGAAAGTCATATTATGTCCTATCCTGATGGAAAGCAGGTGGTAAATAAACAGAGACAGTTTAAAATAGATTTATCTTTGGCACTGATTAGAAAGGAGATGTCTTGGCACTTTAATCAGGGTTAATGGACATAATTTTTATTTACCTACATGAATTATCATAAACTTTTTGAGGGCGCAGTAGTATGCACTGGTCATGTGAAAAAGGTGAGCCAGTACTAGTATTTGTGCTGTACTGTGACACTTGGATTCAGACACCTAAGTAGGCAATGGCACAAGAAGCAGAATTTGTATCATCAGAGTCAATTGAAAGGCTATGCAATGAGTGTTTACTCTGGACACGACTAGATTACCTTTTAAATATCTGTATTTTGAAGTTCATTTGCCTCTTTCATACAAAGTGATTAGTTTACAATTGGAAAATGTATCTATTTAGAATATCTAAAAGTAAACACAAGGGGAGGGAAGTCCCAATGATGTGTTCAAGTCCCCCACCAGCAGATGCCATGATGGAACTCAGTATTCAAGCCATTTACTTTGAGGGGAAGAGAGATCTGTGAAAGATAAAGGAAAGCCAAGAAGGCACAGGCCAGGAAAGAGTCCCTGTTGTCTGCAGTTCTGAGCCTGCAGAGGGAGAGAGGGAAGAGACAGGTGCCGGTCAGCAGATCGCTGAGCTGCGGGGCGGCTCTGAGAGTCAGCCTGGATAACGGGAAGAAAGGGTCTGATCCTGGCGGACTGCTGGGGAAAGTCTGACTTTAGCTTGGTGGTTCCTATCTTAGGCTATTGTTTCTGCTGTTAAAAAACACAGTAAACTGGGGTGGCTTATGCACACCTGATGTTTATTGGTCACAGTGTCGTGGCTGGGAAATAACCTAAGATCAAGGCACCAGAGGACTCAGTGTCTGGCACAGTCCTGCTTTCTGGTTCACAGACCGGGTGCCTCCTAGCTGCGTCCCCACAGGACGGAGGACACACAGGTGCTCCCTCGGGGCTCTTTAATAGAAGACTAAACCCCCTGGGAGCCCTCACGACTCAGTCACATCCCCAAAGTCCCCAACTCCTAACATTTCCACATTGAAGATTAGGTTTTAGGATGCAGATTTGAGGGTGCACAAACATCCAAACCAGAGCCATGGTGGCACCTGTGGCTCAGAAGGGTAGGGTGCCAGTTCCATATGCCAGAGGTGGCAGGTTCAAACCCAGCCCTGGCCAAAGACTGCAAACCAGAGCGGTTTTCTGTTGAAAGTTGTCAACAAAACGTGCTCCTCACATGTAGTGTCCTCAATGGGGAGGGGATGAGTTTTCTCCCAGGGCTGCCAGCAGACTACGCCAAGAGCATCCCTGCCATTAGCAATCAATGCAGGACCCGGTCCTTTCAGGGTCCTTCGGGTAACACTGAATTCTACAATGCCAAAGGAGCTGCCCCACGCAGATGTCAAGCCCTGGGGATGAGTAAAAGGGATTGGCACTTATCTAGAGATGGAAAATGTTGCTACCCACTACGTTGAATAGAGTCCCAGAGACCAGTGGTGACATAACCTGATGCCCTCCTTCTTAGAATCCCGCAAATAAATTTATCTTCAGAGCTTACATTTGAAATTCTCATTCTTGCAGCATTTTTGATAATTGCTCTACGGACCCAGTTTGAAATCCCCTGATTACTCTAGCCCAATAGATAGACATGTTGATTTTTGGAAAAGAGAAATTAGAACTACAAGGGAACAGATTTAAACATATTTAATTCAGTTTACAGGTTTCCTTGGAGATTGAAAAGACAAACAAAAATGAAGGAAGAAAATACAAAACAAAGAAACGTCAAGTTCAGAGGTTTTGAAAACACATGTGGGTCGGTTGCCACAGGAGTGACAGTAACCGCACTTGTGTGTCCCTTCCGTGTGCTCTGCCACTGGAGTGGAAAGTTTGAATTACAAGTTCCAGGCCTGCCCTGTCTTCTGTACGTAGTAATAAACCATTTTTCTCCCCTGTGCCTTTTTATTCAAAGTGAGTGCTTCCATTCAAATGACCAACCAAATTTTCTTCTCGGGGACATAAAATCCTGTGAGGGCACCTCATTCCGTAGGACTGCTCCCAGGTGCTACTATTCCGAGCTGGCACACACACGTGCAAGAAGCCGGTTTTGGTTAGCACCCAATTGGAGTGGGGATAATTGGCACACTTGCTCCACACGCACCTCTACTAACCACTCTAAACATAATCCCGCTCACCACTGCTGGGTTTCTACACATTTTTGGATTGCTCTGACCCTGATGAAAGGAAAAGTTGCTAACAGATATGAGGGAACAGGTTTGCATGAAGAATGCCTGCGTGCCATCTGGCCCTGTGTTTGTTCACCGCAACGGGGTCAGGGACCTTGCATGGTCTTAATAAATAGCATCAACTGACTTCATATGTATTTTGGCACTAATCTATGGCCTATGGCATCATTTCCTGGGGTTTAGTACAGTATTAATAAAAAGGGCCATTCCAGATTCGGCACAAATCAATGCTAGATCATAAAAGTTTTAATTTTTTGCTAAGAAAAGAAAATGAAATCGTTACTGCTATTTATGACATTGCCTTGACTATCTGTATAACCAGTTTGAGATTTGCCTTATTTTTAAATTCCTTATTGGTTTATGTTTATTACTTAGAAAAAAAAGTCTTTCGCCTGGAAGTAGAAAGTGAAATATGCTACATGCCCACAGGTTCAGCCTCTGGCTTTGAAGCACACGGAATTCATTATATTTGTTTCTGCAGCCTCTTCTAATCTATTGTGACAACAAATTAAACTCTGATATAAATTAAAGCAAATTGCAAATAATTAGAAGTGTTTTTCTTTATTTTTTCCTTTCCCTCTCCACCCTGCCATCAGATAGTCTGAGAATAAAGAAGGCGTTTTGAGGAATTTGCACTTCTTTCATTGAGGATTATTTTTAAGAAGGTAAAACAATGTTTCATTAAGGTCTTTAAGTTTATTTTTCACAGTACAGTAGGACACTTACTGAAATGGGTAACTAAAAAGCTTGTGATCTTTACTATGTCTTCCCATGTTAATATGCCATTAATAGTAAAGGATTCGCTGCAAACAGATTCATGGTATAAAAACCATCTGTATTACATAGCAGGGTATCAAAACAGCGTGAGAAGTTATTCCTTCTCCTGCAAAATGTCAATTTATGTAGTTTTTCTGGCATCAAAATTCAGACACTACGTAGATGTAGCATGCTTATGATTTGTTCCTGATGTTTTGTCTAATTCAGGATTTGAAGGAATAGAGGAAATCTTGAGGAACTCTTTCCTGAACTCTTGTTACCTGAATGTCTTCCCACTCCCCAAGTCTGGGTCACTTATCCTTTGATCCTATTTGCTTGGCTTCCCAAGATCCAGGCTTTTATGATGTTGTAAAAGAACAGGTAATCAATGAGGAGTGAGCAATTTGGAAATTATACGTGTATTTTTTTTCTTTACAATCCAGGCTGTACATTCGCCCACTCTGCACACACAGTGCCTTCCAGACCAGCGGGAACAGTTTTAGTGGCCGTTGACTGTTATCAGGGAACCTAATCCACCTTCCCAGAGCCAAGTACAGTGCCCCAAAGGTGAAGCTCGTCTGGATACTGTACTATACGGAACTGAGAAGGTAGAAATTGGAGATTTTGCCTCAGATAATGGAAAATCAAAATTGGAGCCAAGGCCAACCATGAATATAAACAAACCAGGGCTCCTTGCCTGTCAAGAACTCTGGCATCAAAGACTGGAATCAAGTGTCAACCCCAAGACTTTTTAAATTTGCTCTGGGAATTAAATAACATGAAATCTCTTTTCCCAAGGCACAGACAATCAATATTAACAATTATTTTTCTAGGCAGGCTAAGGCATTGGAAAACCGTATACACACGTGCCTGCACATGTACACCAGGAAACCCACACACACAAAATCTCCAAATTTAATAAAGAATAAAACACCATTTTATCTGTACATGTATAACATTTTCATAATAAAATACTTCTACCTACTTACTGAACATTCGCATTAAACAAAAATAAGCTCCGTGGAGGAAGATGTGAAATGAAACGGCACTTCAGACACCTCCCAGTGAGACCTACTGGCTGACGGTCCTGAGTAATAGATCACAAGGCAGTTCATTTCCATGCACAGAAAGGAGATTTCTTTGGCATGGGCAGAAAAGAGAAAGAAAAATATTTTATATTTTTTCTGGATATTCTGGACGGTGAAGCACTCATTTCACCATACTTATCAGTAGTTATCAGAAGGAAATCTATGGTGTAACTGAATGTACCACTAATAATAGAACCAGCAATGTGATCATATAAAAAGCCACTGACCCTACACTGATCATTCAATATTGATCTGTCAACAATCACTTAATCATTATAAAACAACATTCTGCAAACCAAGGAAATGATAGTCTGTAAAATATGGTAAAAAAAAAAAAAATAAACTCACCATTTTCACTGTACTGATGGGTCTAATTCTCCAAAATTTATCGTCTCCCCTTAAAGAGTTACAGACATTCTGAGTACTCTGGTACAGGAAAAAGACAAGATAATGATAAAAAATTGTGTATGACCAGAATTAGTAAGATCTAGATGGTGGCAGAACAAATATCAGAGCTGCACATTGAAATACATTTTGGAGACACCTTAAAAGCAAATTAGAGTTGCTGATAGAAGAACACTAAGCTCCTCGAGTTCCTGTTTAATTAACTTGTCTTAATTTAGAATGTATGCGAACACCATAAGGTAAAATGTGTTCCCGAAACATAAACACATTCAGAGTTCATTGAATTTTATTCTTGACTTTCTGAGCCAAATGATAAATGTAATTTTGCCTGTGATAATAGGCTTAGTGGAAAAAAAGTTATATTTTTATTCAAAGCCTGTCCCTTCCTCTGCTATCTTTCAAGACTTACATGTTTAAGTACTCAATAATGAGAAGATATGAATATTTACATGAAAATGAAGTCATTTTGAAAGAAAGCGGAGGAATACATTGAGACTTTAATTTTCACTTTTCTCATTTTTATTTGTACTCTTGGAAGAGGTTATATTCCCCCTTTGAAATGATTTGTTTCAGTAAATTTACCATTCTGTATTTGACCATGGGATAGTACATTGCCACTACTTATTTTTCTGTGCCAGTCTTTGTGACAAAAACACCTTTTCACAGAGGACAGTCAACATGTCCACATCGACTGAAGCATATGGGATGTTATTTGTTTTTAGTGGGTAAATTAATATAACCAAAAAGTTTGGGATAAAAGTTAATCTTTTTTTCCTCCATAAACCTACATTGAAATGTGATAGAAAACAATGTTATGAAACCATTTTTCCCATTTCTCATTCTCCTTTCAGAGATAGGAGTTATTAAGAAAAAGTAGTCTCAAATTATTATGTCTGTATTTGGGAAATGTTATCTTAAAACATTTACCTAAGTGTATGCCATTTTATTTTACATGTCTCAGAATCATTGTTTAGTAATTTTCTAATTAAAAATTCTTCCAGAAATAAAACTCATAGAAATCATAAACCACTGAAGATTTGAAACATAAGAGTTCATGTCTAGAATCTGAGTTAAGTTCTGGGCTCTGAATTAGCCGAGCCATAATTAGGTCTGGTTAGTCACTGTCTCCTACAGGTAGTGAAGATCAGGAGAAGGAAGAGCCGTACTCAGAGACGCTCCACGGAGGACCACGGCAGCTCTGTCTGCACAGGAAAATAGTCTTTCTGGTACTGTCCAAGTACTCGAAAGCAATTTTATAGTTGCTTTGCTTGAAACAAACCTCAGCTTCAATGTCAGATTCCTTCAGTGTGGAGGAGGCCCCTGGAGACTGGAAAGTGATCCAGTTTCATGTTTCATTGCTCCGAACAGTGCTCCAGCTCAGATGTTCTCCTGAGAGGCCTAGCAGTGGACCCACAGCCACATGGCCGTCCTCTCTTCTGAACTCCAGAGCTCTTTCAGTGGATTCATTTCTTGCAGGACATCAGAAATCCATCAGGGACCAAGATCCCGTGTTCTCAGCTACTTCATGCTGTTTTCTTTTCTCATGGTGCTGTTGAAACTTTTCCCAGCCTTCCAAGGCAGACACTTCCATTCTCGATCACAATGAATCTTGATGTACATACATGTCCTTGAAATTTAAGGAAATAATGCTGATGTTACGTGGAGTTTCTCAGAAGGTTCCTCTTGTATGAAGCCCCAGATGGGCCTTCACTTTCCATCAGCCCCTTCACCCTCTCACCCTATTCACTCAGTGGTGACAGGGAGCATGGAAGGATCATCCCAGGCTTAGCCTGTGCAGTGGCTCCATCCGATTAGAGTCCTGTGGACTTGCTAACACACATCAGGGGTGTTTTCTCATATTTCTCATCTGCAGTAGGGGTTTTTACAAGGTTACACTGGAATGGCTGCCCTATAGCTGGCAGAAGCATCCTCAGCAGTTGTGTTCCACACAGTCCCACAGAGTCAGTTTGCCAACCTTATGTAGGGTCTCTGATGTGTGGACTGATGTGGCCCAGTCCCCGACTCCAGATGGCCTGGACTCACGGTAGGAATCACACCACTGTGCTGCATCATCTGCCACTTCTTCTAGAGAGAATCACTGTGATTTGGCCCATCCTTGACTCGGAGATGGAACTCCACGGCCTGTGCTGTGCTGGACCCAGCTGGCAAAATTGGTGATATGTTGAGTGCACGGTGAGTCAGCTTCTGAGTCTCATCCGTGTTTTCCTTTAATGGTATTTTGTCACAGAAGTCAAAGTGAGTGACAACTAGGTCTCATTTCCAGTTTGCAATCATTGCCACAGTACTTGTTTCTACCTAGAGGAAGCTCCACATGCTTTAACTATAAATCTGCCGGTCACTGGCCCAGTCACTGGGTGTTATATGAGCATTCATGACGGATACTGCTCTGTCGTTTTCTCATGATAGCTTTACCTAGCTTTGTTACATTTGGAGTAGTTATCCCCATAGAAAAACTTATGAAGTCATTCTGCATTTTGGGAGAGTTTGAGAAAGATCAGTGTCATTTCTTTAGACACTGTTTTGAATTCACTAACGAAGCCAGCTGGCCCTGACTTATGTTGTTATGGTTGGAAGTTTTTGATTCTGACTCAGTATCTTCATTCATTGGAGGTCACTTTATTCTATTTCTTCTTGAGTTGGTTGTGTAGTTTTTGTGGTTCTACTAGTTTTTCCATTTTATGGTTCATACATTTTATGGTTTCCGATTTAGGTTATACAGTTTGTGGACACAAAGTTCCCCATACCGTTCTTTCAAACTCATTTTTTTTCTTATTCCAGGGTAGGCAGGTGTTAGTGTTACTATTTTCATTCCTGATGAAAGTAAGTTGAGCCTCTCTCTCTTTTGTGGTCAGGCCAGCTAGAATATTTCGATTTTGTTTGCTTTTCCAATGAGCCGCTTTTGATTTATTTTGACATCTCTGTTGTTTTCCATGCCCTGTTTTGTTTATCACCATTCTAACTGCCCTTCCCTTTGTTCTGTGTGCTTCGGGTTACTGTGCTCTTCATGTCTGCCTTCTTAGGACAAAATGTTACATACTTTGTTTTATGATTTTTTTAATATAAGAATTTATAGGCATGTATTTCTCTCTGATAGCGTTCCTGCATCCTCTATTGTTTTGGGTTTGGTTGTTGTTCATCTCTAAGGATCTTCTAATTTTCCTTCAATAATTTTTTTTACTCATTGGATAAGCTCAGTTGACCTTCGTCCCTTGTTGCTGATTCTATCTCGTGGATGCTCAAATACGCTTTTCAGCATCTCTAGGAAAACTTACATTGGCTATTGTACTTTTCACTCCAGAATTTCTATGTGGTTTGTTTACATATTTTTCTCTCTTGTTGATGTTTTCTATTATCATGCTTCTTTTCATATTTGATTTAATTGATTATTACACTGGGCCTCAGAGAATTTTCATACCATATTCTTTTTATCCCCTGAATGAATTTCACTATTTTGTTTGTGTGTGTGTGTACCTCATAATTTTTTGTTTTAAATTGGGCATTTTAGATATTATAATATTGCAATAACGCAAATCAGATTCTCCTTTCTGCCCAGGGTTTGTCATTGCTACTTGTTGTAGTTTGGGCGATTTTATGAGTATTTTTTTGCGTGTTTGCTTGTTTATTTTCATTTTCATGTGTGGCAATAGAACTCTTTATAGTATTATCTATGTAGTCAGCTAATTATTGAACAGATTTCCTTTTAATGTCTATTTCAAAAAACCTCCCAGTCTTCTTTTCAGAGTGTCTGCGTGTCGCATTCCATACTGAACACTCATCCTGGCAGTTTACAAGGCTGCCTTGGCCCCTACTACTTACTTGTATAGAACTTTGATGTCAACCAGAGAGGAAAGCTGAGAGTCTAATCCAGTCTTTCTTGAGAGTGTGTACAACATGGGAACATATGTGTTAAGAGTTTTCCAAAGCCTTTATATAGCAAAGTTTCTTCTCTCCACATTTGCTCCACAAGCTTTTTGTTTAGTTTACAGTTTGCTCAACTATTCAGCATTGCTTCAAGCAACAGTGACTCAGTCATTTCCCTGTATAAGTTTTGGACCAATAGCTGTAGGTAGCACCTTGAGCACCGGATAACTTTCAAGTTAGGTGAGATAAAAGCAAACCTTTTAAGCCAGTCCTTAGATAGCCTCTAACGGGTCAAAGCAAGACATTATGATTCTTTGCAGATGGGTCAGTTCTGCTCTTTACAGTATTTGCACAGGGCTCCTGTTATTTTCAAGGCTACCACTAAGATGGAACTAGGATAAAGTTGGATAGTACAAAGCTCTTGCTCCTGTCGAGATTCGCTGCTTTTCTTGAATTCATACTCCTTGATTGCTGTAAGACTTTGGATGGTCCCCAGACAATTTCTGGAAATGTTGATTCTCACAGATTTTGCTGGTTTTCTCCCAGTGATTTTCATGGAGGAGCAGCCCTTTAGAGTCCCGTACTGCACCGTTTTGATGGCTTCATAGGAATTTAACCATCCCCTTCTTTACTAACTTACTGCTTATCTCACTGGAAACACATAAGCAACACACTTTGTATAAGCTTGAAAAGGTGGAATCCATATATGAACATATATTGTGATCTATGCATATTTCTCCCAGCAATTTCTTTAGAGTTACAGATAAAAACAGCTCCTGCCAAAGTACCAATGTCATTTCTTGAAGATCCAGAATCAATAATACTAAACTTCATATGGAATGAAAGCAAGCCAAATAGCTAAATAGCCCTAAGTGGAAAGAACAGATCTGAAGCTATCACATTACCTGACTTCAAATTATGCTACAAAGCTATAGTAATCCAAACAGTGTGTTATTAAAGGTAGACACAGACCAATGGAAGAGGCCAGATAATCCAGAAACATTATACAAACACACACACACACACACACACACACACAAACTATTAATTTGGCTAAACAATGTAAAACACAGCAGATCAAAACATGCTCTGAGGAAAGGACTCCTGTTTAATAAATGTTCCTGGGAAAACTGGATAGCCACATGCAGAAGAATGAAATAGAATCTCTGCCTCTCACCACATAGGAAATTTAACTCAGGATGGATTAAAGACTTACATGTAAGGCCTCAAATAAGAATTCTGGAAGAAAATCTAGAAAAAACTCTCCTGGGCACTGGACTAGGAAAAGACTTTATGAATAAAATCCCCAAACAAATGCAGCAACAACAAAAATAAATAAATGGGCTTTAATTTTTCTCAACAGTTTCTGCACAGCCAAGGAAATAATCAAAGGACACACAGGATTGGAAAAAATGTTCACAAACAATACAACTGACAAAGGATCAATATCCAGAATGTATAAAGAACTCAAACAGATCAGCCAGAAAAAGAAAAAAAATCAAAAAGCAGTCAAAAGACAGAAGTTCCTCAGGAGATCATAGACAACGGATACATACAACAGATATACAACATACATACAACAGATCTGTTCAACATCACTCACTGTCACAGAAATGCACATTAAAACCTCAATGAGACATCATTTTACCCCTATTAGACTGGCCATTATTAAAAACTCATCAATTTCCATTTGAAATTCACTCCTATTATGGCTAGAGATTATATGCTCTGTTGAATCTTTTTTTATTTCTTCAATTAGACCCTATGGAGTGTTCTTCAAATATTACATAGCAAAATATTAAAGGTATAGATTTTTTTTAAAAACATTGCTATTTCCTTTCACTACAATTTACAGAAAATTAAGGAAGGTCTATGTGTGATTTTTCTGATTCATGCATCACCGTGACAGAGTGGAAAGTTATGAAACAATCTTCTGCAAGCCTGCCTGTGTTCCCTCCTCCCCAGGCAGTGGGAACACTTCTAGCCACAGCTGTGCCACCACGGAGGGAAATGTTCAGGGAGTGGATGTGTGAAGTGAAAATCTAAAGAAAGCTCCTTCAGCAAGTTCAGACAGAGCCATCTCTGATCTGCGAGGAAAAAAAAAATAAAGAAGAAGAGAACATGGTCTCTGAATCCTGTAGTAATGTTGTGCATGAAATTATAGGGAAGCATCATTGATACCACAATTATGTGACGTACACAATCAAAGCCATCCTACGTCTGCCTTGAATTGACTATACTATCGAATAAAGCTAAGAATATTCATGGCTAACTCCCAGACAAGACTCTATTCAATAGCTTCATGACATTTTTGAAGAAACAGTATACAAATGTATCTGTTGCATTCTGTATCTGTGACTATTTATTAAACAAATTTGGCTGTTTCGTATGTGACAAGAGTGTTTCAAGATGCTGGATATTACAGCCATCAAATAAAACATGGGATAACATTTTAAATATGAAGTCAAGAAAAGAACAGAACAGTTTTAGTGTATGTGTTAAATAGTGCATAGTACATATATATGAAGTCAATTTTTGCCTAATTGAATTTCAAATTTAAACAGAATTTTTGTATTTTTATTTGCTATATCTGCCGGCTTACTGGGGTACCACTGTTTAAGATAGAAATGCTGGCTGCTATTTTGGAATTACAGGGTACTGAAAGGAACACTAAATAGGTAGTTACGATAAACAAAAATCAGAGCAAGGAGTTGTTTCTGAGGCTCGTAAATCTTTCTTTAGAATGCTCAGAAAAGCTTTTTAGAAATAACGACTAGATGCCTATCTTAACCAAGGAATTATAAATTACAAGAGGAGTGTAAGTCGAAGCCTGTTCCACCAGAAGAAACAGCTTGTGTTAGCACTCAGAAACATAATGAAACCTCATTGAAGAATTATAATTAATTCATATTCCCAGAGCATTGCACAGCAGGTTGAAATTTGATATGGGAATCCTAAAATCTCATCTAGACAAGATAAGCAAAGTCAGGAAGACAGAGATGAATGCCATCCTCAATGAATTATAGATAAAGGACACTGCTGACCACATGGCCGTAGCTCCCCAGCTTACGTCAACGAGCTTTCTTTTAGCTTCCAGGAGAAAAGTGTTTGCTTTTTAAAATTTTAATTTAAGGTGCCTTGTTAGCACAGTAGGTAGTTCCGTCTCATAAAACTTTAATTTAATGTAACTTATTATCATTAGCCTCATTGTTTTGCCC
Source organism: Otolemur garnettii (assembly GCF_000181295.1). Taxonomy (NCBI): domain Eukaryota; kingdom Metazoa; phylum Chordata; class Mammalia; order Primates; family Galagidae; genus Otolemur; species Otolemur garnettii. The sequence continues at coordinate 13,703,979 of NW_003852429.1, forward strand.
CATCCCTCCTCTTTAGGAGGCACGTCGGTTGAATACAGTCTACCATCCCACACCTGAAGTGCGAGCCGGGGCTGGGACTTCCCGCTTAGGACTTATCTGCCAAATCCTCACAGTGTTTACCATGTAATAACCAAGCCCCCAGCCCTTGACCCCTCCCTAAGACCAGTGGGGAACAAGCCCCCTACTCTTGAAAAAGAAACTTCTCCTAAGCCTTTTAGTTCCAGCCCTCTCAAGGGTAGAGAAACAGCCTGAAATTAAGGAAGTATGCAGGGAGGGGTTGAATAAGGGAGGGGTGGATTCTAAATAGAGCCCCGGTGAAAAGGTCCCCAGTTGTTCTCGGGAACTTACCTAACACTTGCTTTGTACCCCCTGAACTATGTGACCCTCATCTTATGATCCTGAAGTAATGTACCTGTGATGTATATGTACCCCCACCCAGAGTTGTGTAAACTCTTATGATGTACCCTTACCTGGTGACTCTCTGAGCTGTATTGAGCTGTGCTGACTGCTGTGATTGACTTCTGTATTGCGCTAGCTTGCTGACCCTGCAAAATAATGATATAAAAAGGCACTTCACCTGCCAGTGGCTGCTGAATGCCTCTATGGTGTTCCAGCCTGCCTGCAGGGGTAACAGATTTTATCAATTATCGCATCAAAGTGGGGTCCACCCTTTTATCTCCAGCGCTCTGTCCCATTTCAACCAGTTTACTATTTTTATGCAGAAGATTGTTTTTAACTGCCTTGGAAAAACAGAAGTTTATTTTGTAGGTAAAGTATGTGTTCATATTAAAATAGAGAGAGAGAGAGAGAAGGAGAAGAAAGAGGAAGGAAGGAAAGAAGGAAGGAAGAAAGGAAGGAAGGCAGGGAGGGAGGGAGGGAGGGAAGAAAGGAAGGGTTGGAGGGAGGGAAGCAAACATGTTTATTTCCTTCCTCCAATTCTATGCCCCAGCCCCGCTCAGGGGCAGCGTCACTCGGGACAGCTGGGCTTCAGCTCCTTATTAAAGGTGGCTTTTAGCGACAGGCTGGAGGTGGAAATACTTCAAGTTTACCTCCGTTGCTGAGAGCAAGAGTGAAATGGGAATCACAGAATCACTGAACGTGAGATCTGGAATCACCCTGGAGAAATCGTATGCCTTGTTTTCAATTGAGAAAATAACTGTAGCTTTGAGCGGTTTATCGATGTCTGCAAAGCCGCCCAGCTAGTGACTGCTCAAATCAGATCTAGCACCTCGTTCCTGTCCCCTGCTCTAGTGCTTTGTGTATTACCTTTCTTCCCCAAGAAGTGCCCAAATCTCAATCATATCAGATCTTACTGGCGGGTTCTAGAAGGTTGTCCGATGGCAAGAGAAGCAGAGGAATGGGGGAAATGGCTTCAGGGAAGGGCAGACCCAGCACAAACCAGAGCCAGGCCGGTGGGGAAGCTCTAGGCTCAGCTCGGTGGGCGGAGTGCTGGAAAAACTGCCGTGTGGGAGCCCCGGCCAGGGGCGCTGGGGAGAAATATCAGCGCCTGACTTGGGGGGCCGCCAGCACCCTGAATAAACACACCCATTCTCTCAGCTGGTGCCTGAGACCATAAGCCCTTAGCTGGCTGTGAAGTTTCCTCTAAGGCTCCTTGGACCCGCTTTTTCTGTCTTAACAGAACCTTGTTCCATCAGAGCAGAAGTAGAAAGAGGTAAATACATGTTCCCTCCTTTAGGGAGCATCTCCGACCAGCACGCTGGTGACTTTGCACTAATTCTCACCACAATTCCATATACTGGCTGTCGTGACCTTTACTTGGCAGAAAAGGAAATGGAGCCCGAAGATTTTGGTATCTTATCCCGAACACATAGCTGGAAATAGAAAAGAGATGCGATCAAATCCAGTTGTTCTTAGGGCCACGTCCACTGTTTCCCATTTTGCTCGTGGACTCGCCCTCACAGGTCGTGGAACTGAGGTGAGTGGTGTGGGGCAGAGTCAGTCCTCCTGGATTGCCGGGGATAAAGTTTGGTTTAAGTTAACAGGCACCAAGTTGAGGAATTGGGTCATGGTTGCAGGGAACCTACAGCCTTGAATGAGAATCACAAATCCCCGGAGAGCATTCACTTCTGAGCTGGAACCTACGTATTTCAGGGCTGACTGTGGAATATGCGGCTTAGGACATGCTGAGGCCTGGTTGTATCACGTGAGTTTGGAAGTGACAATTTACATTTATGAGAAGTTTTTCTAGCTGGTTCTTAAATGCAGCCATTTTTAAAGATTAAATTATATAAATAAGCCATAAACATCATACCAAAACAAAGGTAAGTATTCAAAACTCCTTATTTTCTAGTTATTTTAATATACGTATTTTGCTCTTATCTGTGCCTCTGGGGTTATTTCTTCTATTATTTCTGCCATAAAAACAGTGTGCTGTCGATGACTCATCTCATCCCAGTTCCGTGCTCAGTGTCATGAACCTGGCTGTGGTAGGGTATTTATAAAACAGAAATTGCTAATTATATACCCAGATGATCAGAAATTACTTTACAACAAAGACTTTTCGGGTGGCGCCTATGGCTCAACAGGGTAGGGTGCTGGCCCCATGTGCCAGAGGTGGTGGGTTCAAACCCAGCCCTGGCCAAAAAAAAAGACATTTGTACCAGGATGTTTATTGCAGCCCAATTCATAGTAGCCAAGACATGGAAACAGCCCAAGTGTCCATCGACCCATGAGTGGATTAACAAATTGTGGAATACCATGGAATAGTACGTAGCCATAAGAAGATGGAGACTTTGCATCTTCTATGTTTAACCGATGGAGCTGGAACATACTCTTCTTAGTACAGTATCTCAAGAATGGAAGAAAAAGTATACAAGGTACTCAGTACGACCATGAAATCAATATATAATCACCTACATATTTGTACAAAAGATAAAACATAACTATAGTCCAGAAATAAAGAGGAGGGGGAGGGAAGGGCAGAGGGCTGGCCAGGAGGAGGGACAGTATATGGGGGGACCTCACCTAATATGCATAATGCAATGGTCCATTTCAAAACTATTAAGAAAAGAGCATAACTGTCTTACCACAACAAATAAGTAAGGGAGGTGATGGATGTGCTGACCTGTTCAACCTAAGGATTTCACATTGCATATCAAATCAGTACACAGTACCCCATAAATGCATCAATGTACATAGTTATGATTTAATAAAGAAAAAAACAGAAAGTGCCAAATCATACAAAGTGGGGTTTGTTGGTTTTTCCTGTGGACCACCTAGACTCAGGAATTTATATGGAACAATTGACTAAGGCAGACTGAATATCTCCCATCACTTTATAAATAGCACAAAAAGTGTCAAGTCGTGGTTGATTTATGACTGTTAATTGGCTATACAGATAAGATACAAACCAAATAAAAATAACTGCAAAAATCTACTGGGTTTATGGAATTTACAATAAAGTATTGTCTATTTTATTGCTATTATAGGCATATTTTTTATATCAACACAATCTTTATTGTATACGCACACATACAAACACATATTCTAGTTGTTCCAGAGGCTCAGTTGTTACTCACATGTTCAAGTTGTTCTGGAGGCTCAGCTGGTCTAGAGTGGGCAGTTGGGAATGAAACTGAAGCCGGCTGCTCAGGATGGCGCCAGTCAACACTCAACAGAGTTGTAAGTGGGATATAGCAGATGATGCAGGCACTGACCTCACTGTTTAAAAACACAAAGGTTATTTTCTTTTCTTTTCTTTTTTTTTTTTTTTTTGAGACAGGAGACTCAAGCTGTCCCCCTGGGTAGAGTACTGTGGCATCACAGCTCACAGCAACCTCCAACTCCTGGGCTGAAGCGAGTCTCCTGCCTCAGCACCACAGGTGCCCGCCACAGCACCGGGCTATATTTTTTGGTTGCAGCCATTGTTGTTGTCTGGAGGGCCCAGGCTGGACTCGAATCCGTCACCTTGGGTTTATGTGGCCGTCGCCCCAGCCACTTGAGCCACAGGCACTGAGCCGAGGGTTATTTTCTAAAAAAGCCACATCATTAGTTACTGTACTATCTATGTGGCCATTTCTTTTTCTTTTTATTTCTGTCAGTTTTATTAAGAACAAATTAATTTTTTGCTTTTTGTTGTATTTATTTATTATTTCAAATTGATATGAGGATACAAAATTTTAGATTATAATTTTCTCACTTCCATGGTAAAGTTCCAGTTGTAAAGGAGCCCCTCACTCAGCGGGCCTTTTATACCCTTCACAACGTACATATTAGGTGAGAGCCAGAGCCGGCCTCATGCCCTCCCTCCTCTGCCAATATCCTTTCTCCTCCTCCTTCCCCTCCCCCTTCACTAGACTATATTTGTGTTTCTTTGTTCATATGAGCATGTAATTGTTCATATATTGGTTTCATATTAGTATTGGTCACATTGGATATTGGATATTTATTTTGCCATTCTTTTTTTTTTTTTGCAGTTTTTGGCCAGGGCTGTATATGGGGCCTGCACTCTACTCTTTTGAGCCACAGGTTCTATCCTATTTTTCCATTCTTGAGATACTTTACTAAAAATAATGTATTTAACTCCATCCAGGTAAATGTAAAAGATGTAAAATTTCTATTTTTTTTTTTTTTTTTAAATTTTTGGGACAGAGTCTCACTTTCTTCCCCTGGTAGAGTACTGTGGTGTCAAAGCTCGCAGCAACCTCCAGCTCTTGGGCATAGGTGATTCTCTTGCCTCAGCCTCCCAAGTAGCTGGGACTACAGGTGCCCACCACAATGCCTGGCTATTTTTTTGTTGCACTTTGGCCGGGGCTGGGTTTGAACCCACTACCCTCAGTATATGGGGCCAGCATCCTACTCACTGAGCTACAGGTGCCGCCCTCTATCATTTTTTAATGACTGAATTGTATTTCATAGCATACATATACCACAGTTTCTTGATCCATTCATGTGTTGATGGACATTTGAGTTGCTTCTGTGACCGGGCAGTTATCAATTGAGCTGCAATAAACATTCTTGTGCAAATGTTTTTGGGGTAAAATGATTTTTGTTCTTCTTGGTAGATACCTAGTAATGGGATTGCAGGATGAAATAGAAAGTCTACTTTTAGTTCTTTGACTAAATAACTGTACTAGTTTTTAATCTCACCAGCAATGTAGAAGAGTCCCTCCTGTCCACATCCACACCAGCGTCTGCAGTTCGGGCTGATGAGGGCTGCTTACTAGGAGTAGTCAGGAATAGCCTGCAGCACATTGGATTCGTACTTACAGACAAAGAAGAATAGATTATCTGAAGTTAGGAATATTCAGTAGTGTATATGGAGGTTCACCAAAACTATAGAATGGAGGATGAGGGGCAAAAGAGGACACACTGAGAATCCACCCATGGGCCACATGGAGTTGGGTACATTCCCACAGATAAAGTTACCAGCTTTCCAGTTATTCAAATAGCAAACTCTGCCAAATACATGCTCCTACCTTATTTTCTTCTTGACTTACTCATCCTGCCCAAAATAAATCCATAGGAAGTTGATTTTGTAGGTAAGATCCATCTCAAATTATCATTCGCCATGTATTTTTTCATAAAACCCATTCTGTTCTTAGAAAGGATTTTTGTTTGTATATAAAATATTTCATGCAGTTTTATTAAAAATTGAGTTTCCCTCTTCATTTATCTGTGCAGCAATATTGCAAAAACTGTCATTTAAAAATCCTTCTGGAGCTGTGCATGATGGACAAATTTTCATACTGTGTGTGGGACGCCTTCGTCCTCAGTGGGCCTGGGAACCTTCCCCATTATAGGCTAAGTCACTCCATCTTCTACAATGAGGGCTGCTTTTACTGAAAGGTTTCTATTTTTTCCCCAGGACTTAAAAATTTTCTTTCCTATGTTAGGAGACTTTTTCTAAATTCATGTTTAAAAAATTTGCTACTTTGAAGCAATTGCTTTTATTTAAGATAAGTTTTCTGGAGTACAGAACTATTCCATCTTGTGTAAAAGAACAAACCACTAATGTTTCTTCTTCTGAAAAATTTTGGGAAAAATCAAAAATAAGGAGTGATCTTACATATTATTTCTAATAAAGCAAGGTTAATTGTATACAGAGAGCTGTAGCAATAATAATGAATGTATTTTCTGTGGCAGGAAAGCAATAGTAATACCATCAAATTATTATTTTATTGTCCCCAAATAATCAGACTGTACTATAAAAAGAGTATGTCCTTATTGCCATGAAAGATTAGCTATGCAACAAACACCACAGATGATGAAGAACTCACAAATTAGATATGGAGGGTGATGTATTCTCTGTCATGAAGATATTAAATGCAAAATACAATTGGGTTATATGACAGCAGAGTTATTTATCAAAAAACATTGAATTAAGCCTCCGATTCCTGTTATAGGACAGTTATTTTCACAAATTCAGCTGCTTAGAGGTGCATCTCAGTGAAATTTTCAGTGGATTTATGACTAGATTTTGCAGTATAGATTCCAACAGTTCCCTGGGTCACTTGGCATTTATTACACACGGCTTGTTCTTGGGGTAAGAACTCATCATTCCTATAAGATTGCAAGGCCCGCTAGGTCAGGGCTTTTGTCCCAAATGCATTTATATCCTTTATACCCTGTGCCTTGCTTGGTTCATACAAATTACATGGAAAAAATATATAATAGTAAAATTAGTACCGTAACAGTCTATATAATAAAGTAGCATGAAGTAATATAAGTAGCATGAAAGTATAAAATATGCCTTTTGTCTTTCTTGGAAGAAATCAGACTCCACTAGCAGAATACCCACTATTTCTCAGCTAAGAAGAGGCATCAACCATTGCAGAAGTTTTAATCAGGAGTCACAATGTGAGGGGTTATGCGGTTGAAAGTTTCTCAAAGCAAAGCATTTCAGTGGCGGTCTCCTAGTACACACTGATACTGATACACCAGGAGAGAGGTGCTCTTTGTTCTGGAAGCAGAACATGCAGGCTGATTTGAATGAGGTACAGGGAGTAATACAGTATCCTTTATTCCTAATGTAATCAAATGATCCCATTGCCTGAGACCAGAGTGCGGTTTCTGTGTGGGCAGTGCTGGTGAGCGTCAGTGGCAGATGAGCTGTAAGCACAAGTCCATCTTGTCTTTCTTGAGTCAGGAAATTACACTATGAATTTATTTCACTTTTACTCATAGGAGTAAAATGAAATGTAGACAGTTTTCTACTTTTATTATTAGCATTTGATGAAGGCTTGAGATGAAAATTAAAAATATCGTGTAGTTCCTTCAGAATGTGTTAATATATAATGGAAAGCACGCTTTCTTATTATTATGCAAAAGATAAGTTAATAAGATTGGCCACTAAATCTTTTTAATTGTTCAGTATTGATTAATAGACTGCAAATAACAATGGTGGTGATATTAACTGATGTAATCACAGGAAAATAAATTTATGCATAATTTTTCAAAAACAACTCCAAACACTTCTCAGAAGTAAAACAATGGCCCCTAGACAATTTACTTTCATGTAGAATAAAATATACTCCAAACAAGTTTAATTAAAAGATCAGAATTATCACTTTAATAGATGCAATTTTTTTCCCTCATTAGATCTTGGCCTAAGTTTATTGAGTTACTTTCTTAGCATCTCAATGAATATTGTAGCCTATCATTTAGTGGCATTTACATAATATATTACAGAAAGTTTCTTTATATATCATAATGTTACATAAGGAATATTTACATGATTTTTATATTTTTATAGACCACAACATTTTTCTCATTGGAAAGTAATACTATATACAGCATTTTTAAAACTTTTTCCACAAATAATTTATTTACTGATTTATTTGTCCATTTACTCAACACATATTTATTCCATGCTTGTTATGTACTACTTGTGCTAAAGGCCATTAGGAATTCAGAGTCAGCAAAACAGTAGCCTGGTGGGGGAGGGCAGATAAACGATTAGAACAAGTGGAGAGGCCACTGAGGAGAATACAAGCAGGACACGGGAGAGAAGGACAGGAGTGGGGATTTTTATATAAAATGGTCCAGGAAAACTTAATAAGGACCTAATATTTGAACTGGAAACTTAAAGAGAAGAAACAAGCAGGAAGGGCCAGAAAAGGTGCGGTGGGGGAGAGCCCGTAGGAAACCTCCCAGCCATCCCGAATCCCTGTCCATCCAGTCCCCAGTGTGGGACATGTGACCGAAGGACCCACTGGGTCTGGGGTGACTGAAGGAAGAACTGAGGACGATTCCTTTCCCAAAGGGATTTTCCTCAAGAAACAACTCTTAGGGAAAATAACAGGTTTTGATGTGAACATTTTAATTTTGCATTATCAGTGAAGCATTTTCGTGCGAATATTTGTTGCATAAATAAACTGGAACTCAGGGGACCTGAGGAACCGAAGCTGAGGAGCTCAGCATCGTCCGCACATCCCCGGCTGTGAAATCGCGAGAGGATTGAAATCGCCCGGGCAGGTACCCGACTAAGATAGAGGCACAAAGAACATGGAGGCAGAAATTATGGGAAAGAGAAGAGATGCGGGAGTGGAGAAAGCAGGGGTCAGACCATGGGGTTTTGCTATGAGAGGCATCTGAACACGGAAAGCGTGCGAACTACGTTCGGTCTCTTATTTTGGGGGGTCTGGTTTTATGGTGAAGCTACAAATCATGCCTGGGCCGAGGGAAATGACTCCGCACGATAGGAGGTTTCAGTGTATAACAGGCGCCACCCTGAAATGGTACTACCGGATATTCCATATGCATGGAGCACCTGTGATTACAAAATATTTTTTATTATTTTTTATTCTATAGGAAGAGGAAGGGAGAAGGATGGCAAGGATGGAGACCCAGGGAGAGTGGTAAGGATTAAATAGGGCGCGTACGCACGGAAGGTCGATACACATGGATTTTCTTTTTGGTAAAATAAAGACAAGGACATCAACTTCTTAAGGAAGGAGTAGTGCTAGTGTTGATTTAGCAAATGAAAATACAGAATTCCTTGTTAATTTGAATTTCAGATCAACACGAAACGTTTTAGGACTTATAGCCCCATGTGGTATTTGGGAGTGTGCGTTACTGCGGTAAATGAGAAGGGGGGCGAGGACATCCCCGCAGCAGGGGGTGTAAAAACCAGGCGACCAGGACTCTTCAGACAGTATCACGGGGAGCAGGTGGTGTGTTTGTCCATATCTGGGAGACGGATATCTGTAAGTCACCTCAGGCTTCATTGTTCTGTGACTTTGCTCTGAAACTGTCTACTGCACATAGAATAGCTCAGAGGAAGCTGGGTGGGTACGTGCAGCGCTGTGGAGCCAGGGAATTGAGAGCCGTCTTGAGTAATTTGAACACTCAAGGTGTCTTAAAAAGCAGCGCTGTCAGGAACATCTTGTTTCTGATGCGGAGAACACTCACAGGACAGCTTGGGGATGTGTAGCTGAGGGAGATAAAATAAAAGGAAACGGAGCATGAGGTGACCAAGAGATGAGAGAATGAGTGTTTGGAAATTCTACTCCATGAATTTGGAGTTATTGGGAGTAAAGCTAAATTTATGAACTGTACTAAAATCAAGAATAAATGAATTAACCCACAGACTTACCAGGGAGTAGGTGGAGGCCCAGGAATCTGTCAGTAGAATTTCCTTATTTTTCCTTTTGCATCAACTACAAATAATTCCTTTATTTGGGGGGCCATGGGTAATGGGGAGAGATGTGTGCTGTGCTGCTGAGGACAAGTTTGAGTTTCTAATTTCTTGATGTAAGGAGGTACATCAGTATTTCTCTGCAAAATTAGAACTGCATTTTCTAAATTGAAGACCCGAATCAATGTTGTTTAAGGTTTTGTTAGTGATTTTTTTCTGTCCATGTTAATTATTTATTTTAGTGGTTTCCATTATCACATATCTCATTTTTTGAAATGTATTTATTTATTTTGAATACAATTTTATAATTTTATTGCATGTTCAAGAAAATTGAAGTATATTTCTACTATGAACAAAATGATTTCAATTTAAGTAGGATTTTAGGAAGTTATATCTGCATCACCAACATTACATGGGCACTAATTGCATCTTTTTATTATTTTTGTTTTTCTATCATACTATTTAGATTATATTTGGAGCCCCATTTCATCTGCTCACAGAAAAATTTCCCTGAAAGTTCAGTCCAACTTGCTCAGGGCCTTGCCTTTCTGTCTTCAGGGTGTAGCGTAGACTCTGCAGGTCTAGAGCTCTGCTTTCCCTGTCCGTCCCCCCTGATTTTCCCTCTTGTTCCTGGCAGGGCAGGTGGTAAGGCCTGCTTTGCACAGCAACATGGTTCTGCACTCTCTGCCTCCCTGTTGCCTGCCAGGGCTGATGGAAGGTAGGACAGCCTTCAGGATGCAAATCCCCCAAGAAGCTGGGTCCTAACTCCTTTAATTTCAGATCTAGCTCTCAAGGACAGCAGGATGTCAGGCTCTTTCTGATCAACACTGTTTGATTTATCCTAGAATTTTCCTTTGTACATTGAAAAGTTTGTATCTAGTTCCACCAGGCTGGTGGGGGGCTCTCTGAACACACAGTCTTCCCAACTCCTTTTGCATTTGGTCTTTTCAGGCTACTCAGCCATTTCCTAGTGTTGCAATAATCCAAAGAGAGGAAGAGCAGTAATATATAGAAATACCATAGAGATTTAACATAAATGTGTCTGTATTTACATAGACGCACACACTCATACATACCTCTGAGTGTCTGAGAGAGAGAGAGAGAGAGAGAGAGAGAGAGAGATATGCTGGGCGGCATTGAGGGCAATAATGAAAACAGAGCATCATGATTTGGATCTGGAGTGAGGAGTTGAGAATTCAGAATTAGGACATTTGCGGAGGCCTCACTGCTCAGGTGAACTGACTGTAGTGAGGTGAAGAAGGAGTCATACGTGTGCATATTCCATGCATGTTCCAGGAAAAGCATCTAAGCAGAAAAAGTAGGATGCAAATGCTGTGGCCTGAGTGACCAAGTTAGAGAGAGAGAGGAGAAGACAGGAGCGAGAGGGCCTGGGGAAGGAGGAGGCAGGCGGAGAGGTGGGGAGGGCAGAAGCTGCTGGAGAGGTGGGCAATAGGCTCAGATCCTTCAAGTCCTGGGAGCCACTGTGAAGACTTCCCAGTTCAGTGTGCATGAGATTTCAAACCACACTGGGGGCTTTTGCGTAGAGGGGTGACATCGCCTGAGATTCACTTAGAAAGGCTCAGTCTGACAGTTGGTTGAGAATTAATTGGCTCTTAATGGCAGAGCAAAGTTGTCAACAGGGGCCTGATTACCAGGTTATTGCGACAATCAAGCGGATATGACTGTGGTTTCTACCAAGTTGTAGCTGGGGAACGTTTCAGAAACGGTCAGATTCTAGACACACTTTGAAAGTGGGGGGCTAGATGTTGTGTAGAGAGAACTTGTGTCACATTGTTGACAGTAGTCCTATAGCACTTCCAGATGGTGATCTTTAGGCAAGTATGTTTTTATTAATATTTACCTTAGTTCATTAAACACGTTTATCACTCATATCATAGTAACATACTTATAAAGGTGCAATGATTTTCCCCTGGCCGAAAATGTCTTTGATGTCCAAGCAGATACAATGAAGATTAGGAAGAACTGATAAATGTTTTTGATATAATAAGGGATAATAATTTCCTCACTATTTCTCTATTTAACCTTCTTCATGTAACCAACACAATAGCTGCGTTCCCTGGACTCACTCTCATTTCAAAGAGACCATTTCCAACGGCATGCTAAAAA
>NW_003852429.1:13715895-13724986 GCF_000181295.1 Otolemur garnettii
GTAGAAATTATTCATGTTATAACAGAAATTTGTGACCTTTCACCAAATTCAGCCATCTTCACAGCCCACCCTTGTCGCTGCCCCTGGCAATCACCATTCTCTTCTGGTTTTATGAGTTTGACTTTTTTTAGATTCTACATATGAGTGAGATCATACAGTATTTAACTTAAAGAATGATAGAGTTTTTGAAACTTTATATTTCTATTGTACCTTATATAAATTGCTTTCATCAGTTACATCATTTTATTATCAGCATTCCTTTAAAAGATATTGGACATTATAATTAAATTATGTTGGGAAACCAGAAGTGCTATGGGATTAAGTGATTTAACAGAGTTAAAGAGTTTTATCTAAGATGTGAATCCTGATATGATTTCAGGTTCTCAAAAAAAACCCACCCCATTCATTTCTTTTCAATCGGATCATGGCCTCAGTACAAGGCCGTCTTTACTAGAACTATCTCAAGAGGCAGACGTCATGGCTGACAGTCTGTTCTTGGAAGGACTTCTTTATATGTGACCACAATCTGTAGCAGCTTCCTGGAGAGAAGAATCAAAATGTGTAAATATTCCATCAGAGGATGAACCTGACACTAGAGAAATAATAAACGGGAACTTACTAATGGAGGCGGGATCCTAAACAATTTATTTTACTGATTTTGTAGCCTACAAAATTTCTATCATATCAAGCTCTCTTCTGCCAAAATTAAATTAAATATGCATAGATAATATATAAGCAGTCATAGAGACTTATATACACAAGTTCTTACAAATTCAACATATGTATATAAGCTCACACATAAATTCCTATCCATATATATATATATATATAAAATAGAATAATACTGGAGAGCCCTAAAGAAGCACGTGGCTACTCTGTGAAGACTGCCATTCTGCTATTCCTTGGCAATAGTGGAGGTCTGCAAAGCTACAGAGCAACCTTTTAATTCTTTGTCTTTGCTGCTTATTAGAGTGCTGTGGACCATGCTGTGCTCCAAAATTAAGGCGATTGTGAACACTTCCGTGAAAGTACACATCACAGCAGTGAAAATCATTAAAAGGCAGGAAAACAGAAACTATGAGGTTAGGTTAAGAACAATAACCCCGCTGAATCATGGAGGTAAGTTTTAAAACACTTTCACTCATGTAAAAAAAAAAATGGATTCTATTTTTGTCACCTTAAACTAAAATTAGGGAAAATGTTAAAAGCATTTAAATTAGCAACATATAAACTTTCTAGCTGCAAAATGTTCTGAATACTGAGAAAAGTATAGAGGCCATTTGCTCGTAGTATCATTTTTTCCTGTAAATAAATACATAAGTAAAAAGGTCACCAAAGGAGAGTGGGAGTAAACGTTTGCCGCTGTTTTTCTTTTTTTATTTCATACCTACGAGACAGTATTTGTTTTTGGATTATCATATATTATAAAATCTTATGTATCATTGTCCAGGGTGGTTATTTCTTAAGACGGATGTTCTTTAAAAAAAAAAAAAAGGCTGTTTCTTTCAGTTATTTTTCTTATTAAGTAGACCAATATTTTAAGCAGTTTTAGATTTATAGCAAAAGTTTAATGGAAAGTAGAAAGATTTCCGTCTATCTCCTGGCCCTGTGCTAGCACAGCTTCCTGCACTCTAAACATCTCCTGGAGTGGTCCCTGCCCCCACCACTGACCATTGACCTCATGCATCACCTGAAGTCTGTAGTTAATATTGGGGTTCAGTTTTGGTATTGTAAATTCTGTGAGATTTTTAAAAATGTATATAACCGCTGCATGCACAGCAAGATAAATAAAAGCACATTTTGCTCAGACCAGAGATCAGAAGTCCAGCCGCCTCTGCTATTCTGACCCCAGAAGTGACTCCTGATGCCTTGGGAAATCTTCCAACTATGACAACAAACAAGGGTTTTAAAAATACCCTCATGGGAGGAAAAACTAGGTTTGGAACTGGACAGATCTGGATGTAAAATAGCCAGATATCTAGCTCTGTTACTTTGATTAACTTTTTATTTTTCATTTTCCTTATCTCCAAACTAAAAGTCATACCTGAACCTGACAAGCCTCTAGGAAGCGTTTAAATGAAGTCCTGTATATAATATTTAGCATAACACATGGAACAAGTGCTAATTCAGCAAATGCTAGATTTCTTAAACTTTCGGTATCTTATGTTAATGAGGCTAATTTGTTTAATCCCAACTCTGTCTTCTCCATAGAATAATGTGAACGTATATGGTGATGTGTCGTTCATTAACAAGTTTACAAAATACAAAAATGCGTGATATTTACTATCCTTTATTGTTGTAATTGACGGCCATAATGAAATACCCCAGAAAGCCAAGGCAAAAGCAAGTTTACTTTGTCCTAAGGCAGATCTACTAAGGAATCTTGGGTAGTTTTCTGAAAATGATCAGAAAGCTTAACTTTTCATTATTATCGTAAGGTAAATTACCTATTTGAAGTAGCTCTCTACATTTGCCATTTTGTCCCCAGTTTAGTTTATTTCCATGAGAAACTAATATTCTCATATAAAATAGAAAAGAAACTGTTCTTTTAGTTTCGTGAAGATAAGAAGTACTCCCAATGATTTAAGGGGATATGTGTAGCTGTTATCTTAGGGCACCCAATAAGCACTTTTCTGAAAATTTATGCCTATCAAATTGGGATCTAAAAGTGTATACCCTGATTTCACTGAATTATTTTGAATAAAACTCCACTCTTTTTATCTTCTCATTTTTCTATGTAATAAAATAACTTCTTTTCTACTTCCCCAATCACTTTGTGTGCATATAACAAGATCAAAGATTCAGTGAGGAGAACAACATTCAAATTCACGCTTATTAGTACACATCCTCTCATTATCCTTTGTGTAGATTTGCAGGGTTACATAATAAATCATGCTATTTTACTTGGTCTTCAGTTAATTCTATTAGAAGCTAAGATTATAATTTACAATGCATTGAATTAATGCTGGAGTGTTTTCTTGTCCTTTTTAGCTTAGCACAAATAATCATCTCTATATCATCTAATGTTGACTTCTCATAAAAGATTAATGTAGAATTAGTCACAAAGTGGGATTTGCATCAAATACAAACCCCACAAAAATTAAGGCTTCCAAAGCTGTAAATTGAGAACCCAAAAGACACTTCTAATTTAAATGCATTAACTTCTCGTTATAAACCTTCTATCTCTGCTTCAAAGATACAACAGACACACAGATATATTTGGTGGAACAAGCAAAAGGTGTGAGAACAAGCTGTGGGTTTAATACATTCATTCATTTACTTTAATATGAATCATGGAATATCGAAGCTGCCATGAATCTGGGTACATTGCTAATTGCAAAACACCCTCCCATTTCAATGGGCCTTCTGAATGATACACTGTGTAACTTCATATGGAACAAAATAATAAATAAAAATAATATACAATATTGCCAGACTTTTTTGATTGGTAATGATCTTATCAAGTGGTCCGCATTAATGAATTTTTCCCCCACAAAAGTTATGGAAAATATATAACCCAGCAAAACGTTAAAGCAGAAACATACTTTAACAATATGGACCAATCAGTTGTTATAAACTGAAGACTTCTTATCCATCAGATGAAACTTTGCTACTAAATGACATGTTAGCACACGTTTGCTGTGAAAACATTTCAGTACTATCAATTGTAATTTTCATTTTTGTCAATTAGGTAAAGAAATACCAATGTGCTCATACCATCTGTATATTTTCAGCATCAGTCGAAACCTTGCCTTTGTTCTCTATATTGTAATAAAGTTTAGTGTGAATACATGTCCTCAAAAGTGTACAATATGAATATCTGAGTGAAAGATATTATTTGTTTTGCATTTTTCCTCGGTTTTATACATCCTAAACTTAATACAGTTCTACATAAATATCTTTTCTATAAAACTTCACAGGAAATCATGTCCCATTGACTACAGGTTCATCTGATTCATTGATAAAAGAAAAGAATTCTTTCCATACTTTCCATGTCACCCCATTATAATCTAGTTGTTCAGAATGCTCTGGAGTGTGTACCCACACCTTATGCTGTGGTGCTTTTAGACTGAGGACCATATGTGGTGCTATCCCAGGAAACAGCAGGGTTTACTTAAAGGCGTCTGTGTCATTTTTTTCCTACCCTAAAACCCCCTGCGTTTATGCGTCTTTGCCACAGTGCTATTTATTTAGTGTAATTAGTATGCTCTTTGAGCATCAGCTAAGAGTGCTACATTCAGAGTTGCTTATACGCATCTTAATATTCACAGTATTGTATCATAAAATGCAGCTTTTGTATTATATAGCAGTGTCACATACAAATAAGTTTGAACATAAACCAAATCTATTTTTGAAAAGACTGGCATTATTTTACTGCATAGATTATCTTCCATCAAACAAGGGGCATTGTAATTCTCTAATAGATAGATGAAGGCTTCATCTAAGGGCAGGGTAGACGCAGCACCATCCACTGGGTCTATTATAAAAATATCTGTGATATTTTGGCTGATAACTTTAAACATGAGGCTACCTTAAAAATGCCTAGTACCTTCCTGATAGGTCAATTTATATGTGTTTGAGTTTATAATGTGTATTCTGAAGCTAAGATTACACAATCTCTAAGTGAATACAAAGAATAAGGGGAAACTTATAGGAAAAGGACTTAGAATCTATGCTTCTTCATAATATGTATCTTGGAATCAATGAAAAAATCCTTTGTGGATGTAGTTTGCATTTGGAATATCAACACAAAATCATGATTAATGTCACTGGCTTCCATACAGAGTGTCTGGAACCTGTGAGTGTTACCCTGCAGGCCAAGCCAGTGGATATCACCTTATATAGCAAAGGAAATGATTAAGCTACATCATGAGAGTTGGCACCTGTTCTGGTTGAATCACAGGAGCCAAAAATGCCTGTATCTCTGTAGGAGCAGGACAGGAGCGGCTCTAAGATTCAGATGCACAGAGAAAATGATATGAAGATACAGACAAACATTGGAGGGGGCTGCCACGGTCGAGGAATGCCGGCAGCCCTCGGATGCTGGGAAAAGTGAAGAGAATAGATACTTGCCCACAATCTCTGGAAGGACATGCTTTGCAAAACTAGGCCTTAAGACTCCTGTTTTCCAGAACTTTGAGAGATTAAATGTCCTCTCTCTTAAGACCCTCAGTCCGTGGTAATTTATTACAATAGCCACAGGAAGCTAACACAATAGTACACATTACACATATACATTTGTATATACAGGGTGTTGATAAAGTTCATGTGGACTATTTTAAATTGCACATTACATATATATATATTCGTTGGCTATTTTAAATTGCATATTACATTTACTATTTACCTATTTTTAATTGAACATATACATTTGTTGGCTATTTTAAATTGCA
This sequence comes from Otolemur garnettii, assembly GCF_000181295.1. NCBI lineage: Eukaryota > Metazoa > Chordata > Mammalia > Primates > Galagidae > Otolemur > Otolemur garnettii. The sequence continues at coordinate 13,721,289 of NW_003852429.1, forward strand.
TACAATAATTGGCTATTTTATTTATTTATTTTTTTATTAAATCATAGCTGTGTATGTTAATGCAGTCATGGGCTACAATGTTCTGGTTTTATATACAATTTGAAATATTTTCATCCAACTGGTTAACATAGGTATTTTCTTAGTTACTGTGTTAAGACATTTATATTCTACATTTAATAAGTTTCACATGTACCCTTGTAAGATGCACCATAGGTGTGGTCCTATCCATTACCATTTGTATATGTAGGGTGTTGCTAAAGTTTGCGTATAATTTAAAATAGTTGGCTATTTTAAGCTGCACACAAACTTTATCAACACCTTGTATATATATATTTTTTTCTTACGTTGTATGACACTGTGTGTGCATGTGAATTCCTAATTCAGCTCATAAGAAGTCCTAGAAGAAAATCACTCTTGCAGGCAGGCACATAACAACCAGATGTGCAGACCTTGATTTCTAACATGGTCTCCATTAAAAAGAATCTGGTTCTGGGTGGTGCCTGTGGCTCAAAGGAGTTGGATGCTGGCCTCATATGCTGAAGGTAGCAAGTTCAAACCCAGGCTTGCTTCCCCCCAAAAAAATGCAAAAAAAAAAAAAAAAGAATGTCGTTCTTTTTGGAAAAAAGAAATTCAATCCCAAGGCCAAGTTGGGGACTAGACAGAAAGAATTTGGCATATCTTTCTGTAAAAAAAAAAATTAAAGTTTCAAAAATATTGATAGAGAAATGTAAGAAATAAAAAGAAAAGGCAGTTTGAAGAGGCTCTTGCTAGCCTGGTATAGAAAAAGTTGGGCATAGATGCAATGGATTATGAACTATTGATATACAGCAATGCTTAAGTCCCCATCACTTTAGAGAGACAAAGGCAGGGGAGAAGTTCGGCAGTGAGTATGGTAAAGATGAACGGTTTGAGAAACAGACACCACTGGAGGTTAAGTATAAGAGAAACATTGATGAGAAGCACCATATGTTCATATTCTGAAAATGTTCCTCCATAGGTTGCTTCCTCATTGCAAAGGGAAAACGATCAATTCACGGAGCACAATCAACTCTTTGGCAGTCAAAATGAACATCGCCAACATAGCACATTTTATTGTACTTTTTGAGGTCCACTCAAAAGAATGGGCTCCAAGCCCCCTGGATGGGATAACATAAGAGAAGTAAAATGTCTTCACGTGGAATTCAGACCAGGGATATAGACCCTGGATCTCCACCAGTGGTGGCATCTGACAAAACTGAATTCAGTTATTGTCTCTAGACAGCAGGCCTTTTTCTTCAAAAACAACAGTGTGACCACAACGAATGGGGAAGAATCACTTAAAAAAAATTCTGCAGTCTATGTAGATTTGACAAAAATACAACATGTGATCCTCAATTATATCCCACAGTGGAGGGGAAAAATGCCACATGAAATGGTCATAACCACTGATATGATGAGAATTCTGAGGCTGGTGAGACAGGAGGACAGAGTGTGACACGCCAAAATCTGCTACTTTGCCATAAGGACTACCATGAGCTACAGGCACTTGGAAAGCACCAGATGCAAGAAAAACACCCTAATCCCTCTCCTCATTGCCCTGAAGACAGACGTCTCTGTACCAGGAGAAAAGGAACTTTCATCAAGGGAGCGTCATAGCCCAGACAAGAATTCTGCTCAAACAGACCTTGTTAAAAAATAATTCTTATTTTTCTTTAGCTTCCCCACATAGTTCAGTTACTTTTCCACCATTGCTTCTTTTTGTTCAAACTAGTGTAAAACCATTTAAGTTTACAAGTTCTTTGTGTTTTAAGATTTTTATGAGGGGTCCCTTGCTAAAATCTCATTTAATAACACAGCCATTATTGGACAGGATATCTTTGCTTTTATTAAATACACCTGAAGTATTAAGGAGTGTTATAGATACATACTTCCCAAATATTTCTGAAAAAATAAATTAAAATAAGGCAGAGAGTGAGAGGGAGGCAGGGGATAGGAATGATAAAACAATGGTTAAAAAGTGATGACTCTGCCTTTTAGTATCCATCGTATTAAAGCTTGAAAGTCATTATTCCTGTCTTTAAAACAAGAAAGAGCAATGAACAAAAAGAAAATAAGCTTGGTGCCTGTAGCACAGTGGTTATGGCACCAGCTATATACACCAGGTTGGCAGGTTCAAATCCAGCCCAGGCCAGCTGAACAACAATAATGACTGCAACAACTACAACAAAAAATAGTTGGGTGTTGAGGTGGGCACCTGTAGTCCCAGGCTACTTGGGAGGCTGAGGCAAAAGAATCACTTAAGCCCAAGAGTTTGTGGTTGCTGTGAGCTGGCACTCTACCCAGGGAAACATAGCAAGACTCTTGTCTAAATAAATAAATAGAAAATAAGGAGCTTTCCTTGGATTATTCAAAGATCCTGGAGCTAAATGCCTGTACAAATTGGACAAATAGAGACAAACCAAGTGTTTATGCGTGGTCAAAGGATAGATGGGAAAACTCAGTACTCTGATCCACTTCTGTGAACCTAAAATATCTCTAAAGAACAAAGTCAACTTAGTTTGTTAAATAAATGAATACATTAGGTAAATAAATCAGTTAAAAAACTGACAGCACAACTTTGATAATAGAACCAACAAGAAATTTAGTACTAAGGCACAAGTCTTTCACCTCCTGATCGCAATGAAAGAACCTTGCCTACATAGGTAATGAAATATTCTTCAGTCTTTTCTTTTAGATGAGTTATATCTTTTACTTTTATGCCTATTGTTCATCTCACATCAACACTTGGGCATACTTTACTATATCAATAAAACATCCTTCTATTTCTAGGTTGCTAAGGCTTTAAGCTGTGAAGGAGTATTGAATTTAGTCATATGCTTTTCCATGTCTATTGAAATAATCATGTAAGTTTTCTCATTGTAATGATTTTTTTGAATAGTAAACAACCTTGCATTATCACTCTATTCCCCATTAGTCGTTATGTATAACTCTTTACAAATAGCTGCTATGAGTCATTTTCCTGTTTATTTCCCATAAGATCCCCAATCAAGTCTAACATGATTAATTTAAACTACCTTAGCATTTCTGTTAACAAGCAACTGAGAAATACAAACTGTTTTACTGAAAAAATTGCTGTTCTGCTTTTCTGATCACAATCTGTTTTTCTGTCTATTTTACTGTCTATATCCTAAATCCACATTATGTTTATAATTCTGAATATGTACTAAGACTTGAAATCATCAGGTATAAATCCTACAGATTTGTCCTTTTCTAACTTGGTTTTGACTAAATATTTTATAACTTCATGCAAAATTTACAATCATCAAGTCATCACAAAAATTCACACTGAACTATCCTTTAGGAATTCTCATTGGGATTAAAGAAATCCCAAATGTGGGGATGCACTGAATGTGTATGAAATTATTATTTCAAAAAATATCAAATCTTCTAATTTTGGAACTCAATAAGTTTCCCCATGAAGTCTTCTTTAATCTCCAAAGGTTCTAATACATATATTTTATATGTTATATGTTTATATAGATATACATGAATTTCATGTTTTTGATATAGTTAAAAATAGAATATTTAAACTTTTAATTTTTCAATTGTTTGCTACTGGCACATAGAAATGCAGTTAATACAGGATCAAGGGTATCCATATAGGATCAGAAGAGTTTAAACTTTCACTCTTTGCAGATGATATGATTGTATATCTGGAA
>NW_003852429.1:13726032-13734067 GCF_000181295.1 Otolemur garnettii
CATCAGAGAAATGCAAATCAAAACTACTTTAAGATATCACCTAACCCCAGTAAGATTAGCCCATATCACAAAGTCCCAAAACCAGAGATGTTGGTGTAGATGTGGAGAAAAGGGAACACTTCTACACTGCTGGTGGGAATGCAAATTAATTCATTCCTTTTGTAGAGACATCTGGAGAACACTTAGAGAACTAAAAATAGATTTCCCATTTGATCCTGCAATTCCTTTATTAGGTATATACCCAGAAGACCAAAAATCACATTACAACAAAGATATTTGTACCAGAATGTTTATTGCAGCTCAATTCATATTTGCTAGGTCATGGAAGAAGCCCAAGTGCCCATTGACCCACAAATGGATCAATAAATTGTGGTATATGTACACCATGGAATATTATGCAGCTCTAAAGAAAGATGGAGACTTTGCCTCCTTCATGTTTACATGGATCGAAATGGAAAATGTTCTTCTTAGCAAAGTATCACAAGAATGGAAGAAAAAGTATCCAATGTACATAGCCCTATTTTGAAACTTACAGCTTTCATAGGAATGTTACGACCTAATTATAGCCTTAGAATATGGGAAGGGGGTGGAAGAGGGGAGTAGAGGGGTGTGGATGGGGGGTAGGCAGGGTGATTGGTGGGGTCAACTTTATGGTTTATTTTACATGGTACAAGTGAATCTTTCTAAAAGCAGAGTATGAATGTCTTAACTCAATAACTAAGAAAATGACATGAAGGCCACATTAACCAGTTTGATGAAAGTATTTTAAAATATATGTGAAAACACCACACTATTAAAAAAAAAAAGAAATGCAGTAATGGCATAATATATACACCTTTCATTACTTATTCTTGACAAATTCAATTATTAGCTGTAGCATGTTTTGTAAATTCCATAAACATTTGCATAAACCATCACGTTATCTAGATGAAGAATACCTTGCTTTTTTCCTTATCAGTATTTTTTTCTTCTGCCTTATCGCATTGGGTAGGATCTTAGTCTCAGTTTGAGCAGTTGTGGTGAGGGCAGACTTTCTTCTTCTGTGCTGTATAAACACAGGGTAAAGATTTTCTATGCCACCTTGTAAAGGGTGTGATAAAAAGGGAAGTGTCTGAACATTCATAGTAGTGTTTGATTATACCCTGGAAAATGTTGAGAAATTATCAATAAAGTCAAGAGAAGTAAAATCATTTCAGGCAGAGAGAGAATCAGATAATATGCACAAAGACATTAAATCATTTTAAAGGACAGTCAGGCTGAAGATTACAGGACAGTTTTTAATTAATAAAATTTTGGAAAAAAGCATAGCTTGATTCACACATAAATCTGTATTCACCGTGTGTGAAAGGTTGGCAATATTTATTCCTCTGAATTGATGACTCTCTTTGTCTCAGTGTAGTGCTTTCTTTGCTTCTCTTGAGATTTAATAATAACCTTCCATAATTTTAAGAATATTGTTTTTCACCAAAAATATCAAAATTCCAAAAGTATTAGGAAGTTTTGTGTAGAGTTTGCAGATTAAGGAAAGAGGAGGGAATGCTAGAAATATAAATTTAGTCAAGTTCGAGAAAATATGAATTAATTGGAGAGAATACACGGCCTGTCTATGAAATAGACTGAACATGGTATATTGAGGTGCCTTGGATGTGCCTGAAACACGCACATGTGCATTTTGCTAATAGATATGTTCGCATCTCTGTGTACAGATGAGTATGGAATCATGCAAAGTCTCATATGCTTTAACACATCCATATCATGTCATTTTCTTCCTTATAGTAACCAAATTTATGGAACTGAAAGTATGCATTTCTGTGTTTGTATAACTTTACCTATAAAAGGGATGGTATTTTAGCTAAAATAAGAACAGAACTTCCATGACTAGTAAAATATAGAGCTGTAAAATGACATCTAGCAGTGTTTTCCTGTTGAAGGAAGTAATTAAAATCTCACTTGTGAATCATATAATTTGTGTGACTATGTAGATCTGTAGTAGTTGATTAAAACTGTAATCACTTTTCTATGGGTTTAAGTTTTAAAATAATTACAAAGACTTAAATGTGAGGGAATGCTATTAGATACATTTTTATGACCTCGGTGTAACTTCGTAGATTATAGGCTTCACAGAAGGAGAACTCTGGAAAAATGTGTATATCAAGTATCTTAAAAAAGATTTTACAGCTCTTTTTTCAAAAAGTAGTAGACTCAAAAATAGATGATGAATTTCATTTTAAAAAAATACACTAGACAATTTCTATTTAAATCAGTTTCCAACTTATTTTTTCTGGAAATATTTGGAGTGTATTTTCTATAATGCGTATGCAAAAAAATTAAAATAATTTATAACAGACTCACATGGAGTTGTTAGTTCATTTCTAGGATTAAGTAAAAATGATTTCTGAGATAATACATAATTACATTTCACCTGATACACTGAGTCTTCACATTGACAAATCTGATAAAGTCTCTTAAACTGACACCATAGAAACAATAAAACAGACAACATGTGGGAGATTAATACTTAAATACTTAGAGATTGTGTAATAACCAGTATTATATACATGTGCTGTGTTTAATTTTTTTTTCTAAATTTAAAACCTGCTGGCATTGCTCTGTATTTCCCAAGGGAACGTTGGCATCCGCGTGGATGTGCATGGAGCTTTTGCTCCTTCTACACCGTCCCCCCTGACAGTTTCCTCCTGTGGATAGGGACCTTCCTACAGACCCAGAGCATCACTTCTGCTGTCAGCAGCTGGGCTGGACCTTGTGAATTTACTGTCCTCCACTTTCTGCTTTCAGGGGTTCTGTAGCTGGAACCCTGTTCCTGAGAAGCCTCCAGTGAAAAGTTCCAAATAAATTAGTGCCTACATTTATGAAAAGTCAAAATCAAATTAATTGTATAAATGTTACTAAACTAATTTGAAAAACAATAGATGCTTCAAAAAGGACACAGATGTGGGGGAATATCTGTGTGTGTATTTATAAGGCACACGCACACATAATATATCATATGTATATCTACTTTACTTGTACAAAGTAAAATTTTTATATGTGCATGTGTTTGCTCTTTCCTTCTTCTCTTAAGAGAATTCTTAGTTATACAAAAAGCAAATGTTCCAATCCTGAGGTTCTATTGTTTGCATCCAGCATGGAAGATACCGAGTCACTGGCTCAAGCCATGAGTAGATGTCACAGTCATAAAAATTACACATGAAGCACAGCGTCACTCTTCAACACAGAGGGGATAAAAGGATTGACAATGGCACCATCAATACTAAGTTATCTTTAACTCTCCTCCTTTCTTACAGTGAGTTTAGAGAGAATTCCCCATAATGCTCATTTCTGCTCACAGGACAATTGATTGTGGAGACATGAGGAACACTCCAACATCATATGGTCAAATGTAAATGATACACTGTATTCTCTTGCTCATAAAAAAGACAGAATCCTTCCTCTTTTCACTCACAAGCTAAATATCCAGATAATGAACTTTTATCCTTGGTTTGTAATGTATAGAGGAATGATTTAAAGTCTACTGGGAAATCTCAGAATTAAAACACGTTAGAAAGACAGGAAAAGCCAAGCACAGAAGGATAAACATCACATGTTCTCTTTCATTTGTGGGAATAAAATAATTAAACTCATATAAATAGAAAGAAGAATTTTAATTATTAGAGGCTGGGAAGGAAAACAGGAAAGAGGATAAAGAGCGGTTGGATACACAATTACAACCACCGAGGAGAAATAAATCCTAGTATTCTATTGCACATAGAGTGATTACGTGAAAAATAATCTGCCACATATTTTCAAATAGCTAGAAGAGAGAATTTTGAATGTTCCCAACACAGGACAAATGATAGACGTGGATGTGATGGATGTCCTAATCTCCCTGATTTGATCATGACACATCGTATACACCAAAGTATACCCCATAATGTGTACAATTATCATATTTGAATTAAAGACACTTTTCAAAAAAGACATACTTGGATATATATATAGGATCCCATAAATGAAATTATCATTTTCCATGAGAATATTGATTTAATTAAAATACTATAATGATAAACATAAGGACCATGATTTCCTTTGCAAAAAAAAAAAAAATGAAACTAACAAGCAGAAAGAATTTCTAGGCATTGTTTCTTCATATTTTCAACTATACATCATTAGATAGGAATTACATTTATATATAGTATTTAAGAAATATATGTGGGTGTGTTTGTGTAAGTATAGACAATTACATAGGTATGCAAGTGGAACTTTATAATTTCCTTACTTAAATGTAGGTTGAGAAACGATGAAGAACGTTTAATTTTTGTTTTGGACTCCGCAGAGTGAACCATTATTATGGGATCTTGGTTGGGAGGAGGGACAAATGGAAGAACACAGTTGAAACGTGTAATTCACACTATGTGGAGCTGTGATGTGTACTTAGGAGGTGGGTGAGGACCTGCGTGGCGTCAGTGACTCAGATATGCCCATTGGCATCAGACATTCAGGGGAGAAAAGGACAAGCTGGACACAGTCCCCTCTGCCTGAATTGCAATTTGTCTCTTGTCTCTTGATTTCTTTTTCCTTCAAAGTCTCGGTTCCATGATTGTTAAAACGAAATAATCAAACAAAACTGAAAAAATCCAAAGATACTGTAGGTACCAAGGAGCATAACGTATGTATATTAGCACGGAGTCAGTAATGCCGGACAACATTAAGATCTCTGAAGGTAGGAATCATCTATCCACTGAAGAACTGGCCTGGACTAGGAAGCCAACACTGCATTAGTGCATTAGTATCTGAAAAACAGTAAAAATCCAGAACAATGGGATGAATGCAAAGGCATAGGAAATGTAGAATATCAGAAAAGAGAATAAAGTTGGCCTTCAAACAACCCAGGTTTAAACTGTGAATCTAACAATAAGCGTTTGTCCTTGTTGCTGTTGTTCATCAACCAAAACATTTTGGATCAAAAATACCATACTGGTGGGATGGGAAACATGTGGAAGGAGGACCCTCCCTGTCGTGGGCTCCACGGGCCTAATGTGGGACTTGATCATGGGTTATTTTGTTACTTGTGATGCTGAAACCAATCCCCAGCGGGTGTCTGAATAGTTGTGTTTGGGTTAAATTAAAAAAAGGAAATCTACAAAATCTGCTATTTATTTATTTATTTTGCTACAAGTATTTTCAAAATAATTTTCCTGAACCACAGAACCTCGCATATCACAGTCAACCATCCCCCAACATGAAGTCACTTCAGGGCCCACGTCCTGGTCCTCCGTGGGGGATGGGCTTGCTTAATCCTTTCTTTGTAGTTTCTACTTAGCCTTCAAACCCATTTTCCACATGTTACAAAGGTAAAAATGGACAGCTAGACACGATTGTGTGTGAAAAGTGACTCCCGTGTAGTATCAATTTGGCCTCCTGGCTCCCTGAAGTTGCTGTAAGTTGACCCACTTCGACTCCTGTAGGAGCCTGGAAGACCCTCATGAAACAAGGGAGGGTCCCTTTATCTGGCTGAGGAAAGACACAGGTGAACTGCAGACAGGAAGAAATTCTCTTGATAGTGCTTCTCGGAATTGTTCCTGGTTTCTAAACAGAATACCCATTATTTTTATAATTAGAGAAATTTATTTTAAATATATCCCAGTGCAATTTCTGTAGGTCTATCAATGCCCGGGCTGCATTTTAACTTCTCTGGAATCCCTTCCTAATTTTCTTCAGTATACAATTTTAAATGAAAGTTAATGTGCCAAAAATTATGTCATTACTTTGTATTCCATGCCCCATGTCCCCTTTAGAGGGTTGAGGTCTTGAAGCCTGTGAATCATGTCTGAACATCTTCACGTTTCCTGCAGGATCTGGAAAAGTGCCACCTATAATAAATGATCATTACATTTAAATAAATAAAAGTGTTACTGTGGGCTGTTTGATCACATGAATATATATATATTCATACTGAGGACATAGGGACCCTATGGTCATGTCTTGGTCCTTTTTATTTGCATTAAAAATACACAAATGAGGGGACCATTTATATTTAGTCTCCTTTCCAAATCTCTGAGTGCCACTTCGCACTGTAACCCGTCACTAAGAACCAGATGTTGTAAAGTAACACACCAGTGTTATTTGAATTTATGGCAGATTTGAGAGAAAGTGGATTCCTGAAATAAAAATACAAAGCTGGAGGAGCCTCGTGTGCAGGTGTGCCCGCAGACACGCTGAACGGCTGAGTATTAACAATGATGTACAAGTCTCTCAGCTGGGGCACAGTGCCACCTTGAACAATATCAATCGGGAAGTTCTACTACAAAATGTGCAAGTCTTCGTAAAAATGAACAATAAAAAACTGTTCTGCAACAGTTTGAAACTCATAAAAAGTTGAACCTTGAAATGTCGCTGAGATCAGAGCCATCTATAATTGAATGCATGCTGGTCTAGCTTGGTCTCCTGATGAGAGGTGCAGCTTCATCAGCTTTGCAAAAATTAAAAATGCCTCTCAATTGTTTTTTCTGGCCTGCTCTAGGTTTCTTTATCCCTAAACTTGTTTTTGTCATAGACACATGTCATTAAGATAACATGCTTAAAAAAATTAGGGAACAAAATATTTTTCAGGCTGTGCCTGTAGCTCAGTGGGTAGGGTGCCGGCCACATACACCAAGGCTGGTGGGCTCCAACGCAGCCCAGACCAGCTTAAAAAAGAAAAACAACAACAACAGCAACAACAACAACAAAAAATAGCCAGAGTGTTGTGGCGGATGCCTGTAATCCCAGCTACTTCGGAGGCTGAGGCCAGAGAATTGCTTAAGCCCAAGAGTTAGAGGTTGCTGTGAGCTGTGACACTGTGGCACTTTACCCAGTGTGACAGCTTGAGACTCTGTCTCAAAAAAAGAAAAAGATTTTTTTAAGTATATAAATACCCTACCCACATTATCACCCATTCATCACATATTATAATTTGGTCATACTTGTGTGATATTTTCAGTGAAATATTAGAAATGCAGGGATAGTTGAAGTTTGCCATCCTCCCCCGTGTCCCCCAATCTCCTTCCTGTCCCTTTCTTCCCCCAAACTTATGACTATTATTAATTTTGTGCTTTTCTTTTAATATAGGTTTTGAATACATATTTTTAAAAAATCACATTTGAAATAAAAATATTTTATATCATGGTGCATCTTGCTCCTTCCATTAGATACTTTTAAATGCGTGTCCACACGTGTCCACATGCGTCCCTGGCTGGGGGGTCATTCCTGGGGGTCTGGGGCCTCTGCCTCACTGTCCTCTGCTCCACTAGTTTCCTCTTTCTGAGAGTGGTAGAATTTTATTAGCTTGAAAATCTCCATCTTCCAACATCCAGCCTTGCATGTGCTCAGAATTTTCAGCATGTTACCCTTTTCTTCATCTTATTTGTCTGGGATAAAGGTTCATTTTTAACGTTCATTCTCATTTTATTGAGTAGGTTTTATTTCATCATATTTTTAAACTTCTATTTTGTCATTCTGTTGCGTCCTCCTTAAATTACTTGTTCATATACTTTGACTATTTTTCTACAGGGTCACCAGTGTCGTTGACTTATTTCATTGACTTTTCTTTATAATTTTGAAAACAAATCACTAGCGAGTTCGATGGGATGCAAATTTCACTTTGGGGATATTATCTTTTGCATTTATATACAGCACATATTATTGAATAACGCTTTAAATTTAAAGTCACAGTTATGGATTACATACATAATAATTTCTGCTCTTGGGTATTCTACCTAACTCTGAAGTCATTAGGAAATTTTTTTTTTTGTATTTTTTTCTACAAGTCTTAATAATTGCCTTCCCGGAATCAATATATTTTTGATAGTGTGAGATAGGAAAAACAATTTTTCTTCACTAGTTTCTAAATAATGCCACTTTTCTATTTACCCGTTCTTTATATGCAGGGAGGTGCTGATGAGTTCTCTTTCCCTTGGTCCATTTTAATCCCTTGTTTCTACCACCCTTTCAGGCATTTGTGATATTCCTGTTGTTACTTATCTTTTTTTTTTTTTTT
>NW_003852429.1:13734622-13737162 GCF_000181295.1 Otolemur garnettii
TTTTTTTTTTTTCCTATTTTGTTTTCTATTTGTATATACACATGTGTGTAGATGAACAAAAGGTAAATAAGTATTTTAATTCTAATTCATTGTCTAGTACCTAAGTTTAGACAATCCTATTTTTCCACACATAAGATGCATTTTTTTCTCTAGTGTTTTCAAATTGTGTTGCTATTTATGATTTTATGTGTGTTTCTTTCTCGCCATCGTGCTACATGGGTTAAAACTACTAGGTGGATATTGAATAGAAATAATCAGAAAGAGTAGCCTCTTTTAACCAAAAATCAATTACGAGGCTTATGCAGTTTAGTATAAGGTATGATTAGTGTTAAGACATTTTAGCAGGTTCAAATTTTGACCTTTTACTCATATTTTTAAAAGTAACACCTGATATAATTTTAAGTTATATTGTTGTTTCAATCCTATTTAACATCTGAGTTAATTTTTCCTTAATTATATAATAATATATAAAGAATAATATTTGGGGGGGCTCAACTGCTATTTCAAAATGATCTAATTCTTCATGTCTCTATTTCTTTAGCTGGGCATAATATTACAAGTTAAAAATTATTTTCTCTGATTTATTTGTACTTATTAATCATTGCCTTTAAGTTCTTTTAAATTTTGGTAAAATAATTTACACTGTAACCATTGATAAATGTACAATTCAAATGTATTAAACATATTCACATTGTTAAACAGGCCCTCAGAACTTTCTTATCTCACAGTCTGGAAATCTGTACTCATTAAACAGTTACTCCCTTTTCTTCCTCCCCTGAACTTTTGGTAAGCACCTTTCTATTCTGTTCCTGTGAATTTCACGACCTAAATACCTCGTAGGTAGAATCTTACAGTATTTGTGTTTTTGTGACTGGCTCATTTCACTTCGCTTGTGTTTAAGGCTCACCACCACATTGTACCATGTGACAGAATTTCCTTTTTGGAAATGCAGTATAACATTTTGCTGTACATGACAGTTTGTTTATGTATTCATTTGCTAATGGATACGTTGGATAATTTTCACATCCTGCAATGTCAATATTGCTACAATTGGCTTTAAGCTCTATATCATTTCTATTTATCTCATTTCTTCAAATGTAGATATGTTTCTTATATTTAAAAAAATATTATATTTACACTAGATGGTTTTTAGTATTGCTGCAACTGAATGTTAATTTATCATTTTTTAAAATCTATCTCTTCTTGTATTACACATATTTGGGTTTTGTTCAAACTTGCATTCCACAATGATTTAGGTCTAAATTCTTTTTCAAGCCCATGTAGCCTGTTGTCAATTATAGAGATATTTCTGATTCTCAACCCCACATTGTTTTATGTAACGATTTGTAGTAGAAATCTGGTGATATCCACAAGTAATTTGTTCTATAATGAATAAAATGACTTCAGAAAAAAAAAGTGTGTGAAGCCTAGCTGTTAAGATCTCAATTAGGTCCAATAATCTTATCCAAAAAGAAGAATAAACTTCATTCTTTGTCAACAGTGTTCCTGAGATCAGTGACATGACAGTCAATGGTCTCTTCTTTAGAGATAAAGTGACTTCTTTTTTTTCTTGGTCTTAGTCTCTACTGACCACAACAATATGTTTGATTGATTCATTTCTACTATTTTGGTGGGAGTCTGAAGAGAAGAGTAATTGAGAAGATAGAATGACTCTCTGATTTGAAGATTCCACAAATTATGAAATGTAATTTTAGGTATATGTCAAAGAAAGAGGTAGATAAATTAAAAATGAACTTAATCTCCATGCAAATACTGAAGGGGATCTAGATAGTATACACATTCAGATACAGATGATTTTTATAGATCCTTCCTAAATGATTAGCATTTCCTATATCATAGTCATTAAATATATCCTAGTGGGGACTATATTTATTCTACTGTACTGTAGTAAAAACCCAAGGCTCATAAAATCCAATTCACTGCGGCTGGTTATATGGTATGTGGCAGAGCTAGGATGTCATAGGAAGAACCAGGCTCTCAGATGCCAAACTAAAGCCCTTTTTACTATATTACAGGGACCGCAATGAAAATATCAATTTGGATATTTGTTTTTGAATTTTATACATATTCTTGAACTTTCTGCTTCTACCAGACAGTTTCTTTGTCTTTTTCTCTTGAGTGGTCTTCTAAATTAATGAACAATTAATAAAGCAGTGTCTGATGTAAGAAGTCATGAAGACTTTGAAAATACTACTGCATTAGAACCTTGAAAAGAAGTCTTAGTATGGTTTGTACGACCAAATGTAATGCTATACTTGGACTTTTATTAGCAATAAAATGATATTAAAACAAAAGGCAATGGAAATATCAAGAACAAACTGAGATCACTCCATACTTAATCTCCTTCCAAGGTGTGTCAGCCCAGGAAAGTAATGGTCCAGGAAGCCAGTTTGTTCCCCTGTCAAAGGAGGGCATCTCAACCAATTGAGTTCTAAAGATCTAATTGGCATTTATTAGCAGTTCATGAATTGGACAGTGTCTGCCTACAAAACTGAAGCCTCTCCAGTGAGCTGAACAGA
>NW_003852429.1:13737182-13739907 GCF_000181295.1 Otolemur garnettii
CAAATGTAGATATGTTTCTTATATTTAAAAAAATATTATATTTACACTAGATGGTTTTTAGTATTGCTGCAACTGAATGTTAATTTATCATTTTTTAAAATCTATCTCTTCTTGTATTACACATATTTGGGTTTTGTTCAAACTTGCATTCCACAATGATTTAGGTCTAAATTCTTTTTCAAGCCCATGTAGCCTGTTGTCAATTATAGAGATATTTCTGATTCTCAACCCCACATTGTTTTATGTAACGATTTGTAGTAGAAATCTGGTGATATCCACAAGTAATTTGTTCTATAATGAATAAAATGACTTCAGAAAAAAAAAGTGTGTGAAGCCTAGCTGTTAAGATCTCAATTAGGTCCAATAATCTTATCCAAAAAGAAGAATAAACTTCATTCTTTGTCAACAGTGTTCCTGAGATCAGTGACATGACAGTCAATGGTCTCTTCTTTAGAGATAAAGTGACTTCTTTTTTTTCTTGGTCTTAGTCTCTACTGACCACAACAATATGTTTGATTGATTCATTTCTACTATTTTGGTGGGAGTCTGAAGAGAAGAGTAATTGAGAAGATAGAATGACTCTCTGATTTGAAGATTCCACAAATTATGAAATGTAATTTTAGGTATATGTCAAAGAAAGAGGTAGATAAATTAAAAATGAACTTAATCTCCATGCAAATACTGAAGGGGATCTAGATAGTATACACATTCAGATACAGATGATTTTTATAGATCCTTCCTAAATGATTAGCATTTCCTATATCATAGTCATTAAATATATCCTAGTGGGGACTATATTTATTCTACTGTACTGTAGTAAAAACCCAAGGCTCATAAAATCCAATTCACTGCGGCTGGTTATATGGTATGTGGCAGAGCTAGGATGTCATAGGAAGAACCAGGCTCTCAGATGCCAAACTAAAGCCCTTTTTACTATATTACAGGGACCGCAATGAAAATATCAATTTGGATATTTGTTTTTGAATTTTATACATATTCTTGAACTTTCTGCTTCTACCAGACAGTTTCTTTGTCTTTTTCTCTTGAGTGGTCTTCTAAATTAATGAACAATTAATAAAGCAGTGTCTGATGTAAGAAGTCATGAAGACTTTGAAAATACTACTGCATTAGAACCTTGAAAAGAAGTCTTAGTATGGTTTGTACGACCAAATGTAATGCTATACTTGGACTTTTATTAGCAATAAAATGATATTAAAACAAAAGGCAATGGAAATATCAAGAACAAACTGAGATCACTCCATACTTAATCTCCTTCCAAGGTGTGTCAGCCCAGGAAAGTAATGGTCCAGGAAGCCAGTTTGTTCCCCTGTCAAAGGAGGGCATCTCAACCAATTGAGTTCTAAAGATCTAATTGGCATTTATTAGCAGTTCATGAATTGGACAGTGTCTGCCTACAAAACTGAAGCCTCTCCAGTGAGCTGAACAGAGTGGGTTGAGCTTAATAAGTAAAAGAAGCTGGGTGGTGCGTGTGGCTCAAAAGAGTAGGGCGCCAGCCCCATATACCAGAGGTGGTGGGTTCAAACCCAGCCCTGGCCAAAAACTGCAAAAAAAAAAAAAAAAAAAAAAAGAGTAAAAGTAAAAGAAGCTAAAGAAAATACTGACGAGGAACAAAACCAAAATGACTAACCTTTCAAAGTTACTTTCCTCATAGGGAATCTTACTGGCCTAAAGTAGTGGCTATTGTCTCTCTCTTGATTCCTTGGAAGGTAAATGCCTTACATTTCAATTTGGCAAATGTAACTTTGGCACAAGAAACTATTTTGGGCCTGCTGTCCATTACCATTTCTATGTTTCTGAAATCAAATGTAGTTGCCTACTCATAGCTGCTACAGACTGCCAACAAGGACAAGAACTCATAAAATGATAAAGCATGTCTTTCTAACCCTCGAGACAAAACCATGAAACCTTTGCTCAAAACAAAGTCTGTGAAACTTCTCCTCTAGTGAACCCAACATGTGCTGTACTTTATTTGTTGTTTGATTTTCCCCCTTAAGGGATATACTTCCCCTGAGGATTCCTTGCAAATATAGCCTTATAGTTTGCATTGCTCAGCTGATTGTAAAAGCTCAGTTAGATATAAAATTTTAAATAGACACTAATTGTCATTTGATCTTTGACAAATCTATCGAAAATATAAATAGGGGGAAAGATTCCCTATTTAACAAATGGTGCTAGGAGAATTGGCTGGAACTTGTAGAAGGCTGAAACTAGACCCACACCTTTCACCATTAACAAAAATTGACTCTCACTGGATAAAAGATTTAAAATTAAGACATGAAACTATAAAGATTCTTGGAGACAGTGAAGGGGAAACACTTGAAGAAATTGGCCTGGAAGAATACTTTACAAGGAGGACCACATGGGCAATTGAAGCAACACCAAAAATATATTACTGGGATATGATCAAACTAAAAAGGTTTTGCACAGCCAAGAATACAGTAAGTAAAGCAAGCAGACAGCCCTCAGAATGGGAGAGGATATTTTCAGGTTATGCTTCTGACTAAGGTTTGATAACCAGAATCCACAGAAAACTCAAACTTATTAATAAGAAAAGAACAAGTAATCCCATTTCATTGTGGGCAAGGGACTTGAACAGAAGGTTCTCTGAAGAAGACAGGGGCATGGCCTACAGACACATGAAGAAATGATCATCATCTTTAATTATCAGAGAAATGTAAATCAAAACCACTTTGAGATATCATCT
>NW_003852429.1:13740074-13763183 GCF_000181295.1 Otolemur garnettii
GGATTGTTCATTGCAGCTCAATTCATAATAGCCAAGTCATGGAAGAAGCCCAGCTGCCCATTGACCCATGAATGGATTAATAAATTGTGGTGTATGTATACCGTGGAATACTATGCAGCCTTAAAAATGATGGAGACTTTACCTCTTTTACATTTACATGGATGGAGCTGGAACATATTGTATTTAGTAAAGTGTCTCAAGAATGGAAGAAAAAATATCCAGTGTACTTAGCACTATTATGAAACCAATTTACAATCACTCACCATTTCATATGAAGAATAGATCACAACCATGGCCCAAGATGAAGGAGGGAGGGGGAGGAGGACAGATCGAGGGAGGGTGAATGGTGGGATCACACCTATGGTGCATAATGCAAGGGTACATGTCAGATCTATTAGTATAGAGTATAAATATCTTAACACAATAATTAAGTAAATGAGATGAAGTTTATATTAACCAGTGTGCTGTAAGTGTTCCTATTTCTATATGAAATCAGCACATTGTACCCCATAAATGCATTAATGTACACATGATCTATGTGTTTATGATTTAATAAAAAAATTAAAAAATGGAGTGTATATATGATAAAAAATACCATAGACATTAATTGGTCCTCCATTTTATTTTATGGAAATAGGGGTCTACTTATGCTGTAAATAAAAAATAGTATAATTTTATACAACATGTAAACTAAAAAGAGAAACTAGCTTTGCTTATTAATACAGTCCAAGAGCACATAGAGTTAGAAGAGTATGGATAATCACCTCATATCCTGTAAATGTTTCTACACTTCAATTTCCAATTTCCCCAATGACCTGGAAATTATTTTTTGAATTAATCTGACTAAAACTGCCAGAAGTTGCAAAGCCACAGGGGTAGTTAGGCATGGATAAACTGTGCACTCAAATTGATGCCATCTGACCAAGTGGGAGTGGGTGGCCTGATCCTAAGTCAAAGATGATAATTTTGTAGTTTCCTTTCAGCTGGACGGGTTTCCCAAATATCCGTCCTGAACTTTGCCCCTGAGCCCCCTGTTTTTTTAGGGTTGTGGTCGGAAATCTGGAGCCCAGGTTGTACTTGTCTCTCTGACACATTTCTCTTTACTTTTTTTCCAGGACAGGCTTTAAATAATTTATTTAAGGTAAATTTAAAATGTATTAAAACTAAAATGTGTGATTGCTATCACAAAGGGCAAAGCTTAGGGGCTCAACTGTTTCGGTTTGTTGACTAATGACCTCAGTGCGTGGTAACAAGGATCCTGGTAAGCTACAAGACTTCTCCAGGTTCAAAGAGACAGTGGAAAGTAAGGTTTAGACAGACAGGGTTTATAGCCTTTATTATTGTTGTGATTTTGTTAGCATGCAATCCAATCAAACATATAATCTTAGTAACCATCAAGGGAGCATTACAAATGGTATAACCATAGTTTAGATTTATTCCTAAAAGGCGCCAGTATTTATACGATACAATGTGAAGTGATTTTTCCCACTCAACAAATATAAATTTCTATTTGATTGGTAGGATTCATTGATGGGTTTGTAAAAGGTAACTAAAATATTTCTATGTCAAACGTATTATAAATATAATCATTACAGAAATCACTATGTGCTCTATAATACATAGCTCTTCTTGATGTAGGGTTGGGAACAGCACCTCATCTCTGCATAACTCAGCTGTTCTGTGACAGAAATGGGATAGGGTGATCTTGGGGGAGTTTTCTCATTCTCCCAGTCTGCAGAGGGATAGCTCAAGGCTAAAAAAGACATTTTTTACCTAAAACTTCACTTGAGTTTCAGTGCTACAATATCATGAGCACAAAATTAATTTAACAAAAAGAAGGAATATGAGGAACCAAAAGTAATAGAAATAGTGTTCAAGTCACCAGTACATAACTAGTCTTTTTTGGTATATGTCACATGTCATATATTTGGGGCAACTGACAAGTTTGTTCTAAGAATGAGTAGAAACTTCTAAAATGCCTTTTCTATCCCTGCTATAGAATGATCTCTGACCTTGAATTCCTTTGCCTTATGCGCATTTTAATTCCTTCTCTGAGTGAATCTTGTCTCAATTATATTTGGCCAATCACTCAATGATTATAAGCTATAATTTAGCTAGCAAAGAAGTCCCAATGTATTTTATAAATAGCAAAAGTAAAGAAATATGTGCAATATTAATCCTTTCAGCATCCATCATTTTTTGCACTAAATGAATGGTTATTTTCAACTCCATTGTACACCCAGACCTTTACTTTGGCAAATGAAAGCACAGATATCCTGGAACAAAGGGAAGAATCAATTCAGGGGCAGAGGCAGAGCAGTTGGGCGGAGTTTCCTTTCTTCCCAAGGGTGGAGCGCCTTCCCCATGCTCACTACATCTGGCAGCACAGATGGCAGGAAAATTAATAGAAGGGAGGCAGGATTGACCTCACGTGGATATAAACAAGTCCTGAGACTACACAGGCAGGCAAATCTGATAACATCCTCAGAACAGACCTTGAAAGTTCACTGAGTTCAGCTCCCTGCTGCTGGGAGAGCTGTGCCTGACAAAGTCTGGGGTCCTGGGCTACCGTCCTTTAGGTAATGTGCATGGAGACACTAAGATAGGTCACCAAGAAAAAAACATGCATTCTATCACCCTAGGTGAATCTAAGAATAGTATGTGAACATCTGTTTTATATTAGTATGTGATGTTAGAGATGAGGTTAGCAAAAATTACTACTTGACATTTTTGTTTATCATATGCATTGTTGGAATCTTCAGAGACAAAAAGCTTAGAGAAAGATGTCCATCCTTAAACACTTTAGTAGGGCAAATCCAACCAGCTTGTTCAAAGGAGATGTTGGTCAGTGATACTAATTATTAAATAAGTTTTATCTATTGATTACAGAATCATTGATCAAAGAAATGAGATGGGATTTGTAATATTGTGCAGCTGTGGCTTGGCTATTCATACATGTTTGACAGGCTGACTTAAAGTTTCTTCCCACTCCCATCTCAATCACCCTTTCTCATTAAAGGAGGCTCCACAGGCAATGGGTCCTAATCTAAGGCTTTTTGGGGTTAAAGAAAGAGTTGCTTTTCTGATTAAAGGGACACATTGACCCCAAGTGGTGCCTTCTCCCCTTCTAGTTTTCTTGAACATAGAGTTGGTGAAACAGTAGTTCCTCCTTATGTGGTTTCATTTTCTGAGGTTTTAGGGACCCTTAGTCAGTAGTGCTCTGAAAATATTAAATGGGCAATTGCAGAAGGAAACAATTCATACATTTTAAATTGCATATTGTCCAGAGTAGTGTGGTGAGGTCTCTTCCTGTCTTCCCTTCCACCTGGTATTTGAACACTCCCTTCATTTGGCATCTTTGTGCCGACCACATAGCTTCATGGATAGCAGATCAGCTCTGAAATCCATGAGATGGAAGACCATTTATCTTTGGTAAAGGTGTTGCCAAATAGTACATTAAACCATAATTCTGTTTAACATGACCATTATATTGCACTGGCAAAACTGCAGCTGAAATTAGGCCCAAAAACCTGAATTCCCAAATTTATACATCTTGAACTTACATGAAAACATTTACACAAATAAGGGGCCTCTTGCTCCAATTCTGATGGCTCTTGTTTTAGTGGTTTCCCACCATTTCTGTCTCTAGAAATTATGATAGGTGATGAGTCTTAGTGTATGCAAATAATCTTCAAAAATGTGATACTGTGGGATCAAACAGAGGGTTTCCTTTTGGCTCTTTGAGGATTCTCCATACTTCTTTCCAAGAAACTGTATTAATTTTCCATCCCATCAACAGTGTAAAAGCTGTCTCTGTGATCTCACAATTCCTTTATGAGGTATCTACCCAGAAGGAAAAAAAAATCATTTTACCATAAGGACATTTGCACTAGAATGTTCATTGCAGCTCAATTCACAAAGGCCAAGATGTGGAATCAAGCCAAGTGCTCATGAATGAGTTAATAAACTGTGGCATATGCATACTGTGGGATACTATTCAGCCATAAAAAAGATAGGAAAGTTTACATTATTTGTATTACCCTGCATGGAGTTGAAAAACATTCCTCTTAGTAAATTATTCCATGAATGGAAAAGCAAAGATCCAAGATAGGCAAACAACTACATGCACACATGGGAGAAAAGCACAATTAAAATCAAGTGTTGGGAGAAGAGAGGAGAGAAAGGGGAGAAGGGAATGGGGGGAGGGTATGGTAAGCTCTCACCTAATAGGCATGACGGAAGGAACTTACAGCACACTCCCTGGGGGAAGGGCTCAGCTACAACTTGGACTTTACCTAACAAATGCAAATAATGCAACCTAATCATTTGTACCCATTTATCAATATTAAATAAAATCAAAGAGATAAAAAGCATGTAATACTATAACAAAAGAACATATGGAGTTTGAAATGTATGGAAAGATGCATCACGATATTATAATACAATAATCATATTCTCAATTATAAAAAGATTCTTATTCAAATAAGAAAGAATGCAGCGGCCCTGCTAATCAGTATTCTTTTCTTCTGTTTTCAGTTTTAATCACTCACATGCACTCCTGCACTCAGTCACAAGATCTGTGTGCTGGAGGAGGCAGGAGACTTTATGCCTGGTGGAGAGGACAGGCTGCTCTGATGAGTCTCATGCAGCAGGTGTCTGATGGACTATTATTTAATCTCTGCTTCAGGAAAGAGCAATCAAATGATAGCTGTTGGTATTTGTTTAATAAAAACTCCAGATGTTGACAACGTTTCCCTATGGCCATTGATAGAGAATGATTTGCACACAGCTGCTAAAAGAAAGTCGCACCCAAAGCCTTCATGATTGTCCCTGGGAATAATTCTTTTTTTCTTTGTATATTTTTATGCACAGCCCTTATGGCATGATTCACACATTTTTCAAGTATTATTTTTAAATAAAACTTATTCATGTTGATTCTTTTATATTCCTATAAAGAACTCTGACACATATTAATAGGGACATTTTAATGTGAAAATAGAATGCCAACATTTTGAGTTTCTCCTTAACTTAAAAATCTATCTATCTATCTATCTATCTTTTTAAATTTTGAATGAAGGCAGGGAGAGTAAAGCACAAACTTTTTTTTGGAACAGTAATTCAAATTTGTACTCTCCCATTATTTATATGTTACTTAGGGTTTTAAAAATGTTTTCTTATTTTTATTTTTTACAGTCAGCTCAATGTCACAAAAGGAAACACCTTAAATTTGTCCCACATCCACAGAAATATTTTCCAAGCTATCTCTGAGTTGCTCCAGGATAGCTAGATGGGATAGATTGTCTCCCTCCAGACAGCACACTCAGGGATTCTTTGGCTCATGTAAAACCCATAAGAAAGTAATAGGAACTTTACTGGGTTGCAAAAATATTAGCAGAAACAAATGTCAGGTACGTTTCCTTATTTTTTCTTTTCAGTCACTTCTTGGGACACTTCTCAAGAGGATGCAGGAATGTCTTAGGAGCTTCTTCAGGGAATGAGATGCAATGTTGAGTTCCTGAGACTCTATAATAGAGTGTCGTCCTACAGATGCTGCCCAGGGTGAAATGTCTGACTGTGCAGTCACTGGAGAACAGGGACATATCTTTGTCTGCTCCCTCACCATCCCAAGTCTTTGTAAGCAAGCTCACATCTACAGCAGGGATGCCTGGCTTTCCTTTCTTTCCTCCACCTCTTTCCTTTCTTTTTGTCACTGTTTGAATGTGAATGGCCACAGATACATAAACCCAGACTGAAATCACTAAGAAAATGTGGTTGAAGTTACATTATAAACCCTAAGTAATTGGAGAACATGAAATCAGGACCCTACTACCATTTACCAATGACTTATTGGCTGAACAGAAATGGATTATCTGATGGTTTGGCAGTCATAGGTATGAAAAGGGTATAAGTGGGTTGAAATGATGGTGTCTTCAGATCTGTGACCCTGCTGTAACTTCTGGGGGACATTCCATTGTCTTGCCTTTTCCAGCATCTGAAAAGGCATTGCTTTGCCAGCTTTCTCTTCCTCCATCTTTAAAGCCAGCAGGATACCATCCGACACCTGTTTCTAACTCTGAACTCCACTACCTTTGTCAATTTCATTTATTCTTCTGACCCTTCTCTTTTCATTTCATAAGGATCCTTGTGATACACTTCATTCTAAGCTGGCATAGTATAATCTCCTCATCATGAAATCCTTAATAATACCTGTAGAGTCCCTGTTGCTACATGAAGTAATAATATGTACATAGGTTCCAGGGACTATAACATAGACATTTTGTAGGGTGCTACAAAAATTATATACTATCCTTACAAAAACCAGATGAGATTATTTATTTCAAAAAAGCTCTATACAGGTAATTGTAGGAAATGGTCAATTTTAAAAATAGCTAGATTTATTAAAAGTTCAAACATTTTTATTCATATATATGTGTGTATGCATTGTGTGTGTGTATATGTGTGTGTGTGTGTGTGTAGCCATATATTTAAATGGCTATAAGTTGCAGAAGCCTATGTAAGATAATTAAGAGCATACCACACTTAAGATAGCTATGTGAGGCTAAACTATATAAATTACTACTAATTAGCCTTATTATATTATGAAAATTAGAGTACACAATTTAACATCAACATACAGTATTTGTAAATTAAAAGATGTAGTAGAGCAAGCAAGATTGATTCTTTTCCTTGAGGGATCTCTTTACTCCCTATTTTATTTGAGTCATTTTCCTTTGGTGGTTCAGGACAGTCAGACTGGAAAACAAAGCAGGACAAGCAGAATGTGATGAGTACAAAATATGAGACATGAAACTTTCATGGTTATTCTACTATGATAGAGAGAAGCAATAGAATTATGAGGATTAAGTAAAGGTAAATTCATACAGACCTGATTCCTCTTCAGTTATTCATTGTGTAAGCATATTAGTAAGTTTAATAATAAAGGTAATGTGTGGGGTGTCATGGGCACAGAGGAGGGTGGCTGAGATTGAGCACACTGAGACATTTTACTGGAGGGTGATTATGAAACTGAGTGACCTCTTGGCTGCAGGAGAAAGCACCTGCTGTCCCGTTACTGGGAAAGTGCTAGCCCTGACAGGCACTGACCAGCAGACACTGGCTGTGAGGAGCGGATCCTCCTGGCGTGCCCTTCAGTGTAGTTTCCCAGTGTGGTAGTCAGGAAATCTTCCTGTGTGTAGAGCTACACAGTATTCTGTTCCATGATTTTTATAAATCCCAATGATTGTGAATACAGAAAACAACTCCTTATACAAGAAAGTGAACAAAAAATCCCCAATATGTCTCTGAGTTTAGTGTGGTGCACAAATAATTTGGATGTGCTCTCCAGGTGCCCATGTATGAGAAAGCTCTCCTGGAATCCCACATTCCCCTTCCAGACTCCCCCATCTGTTTTTTATTCTTCGTACCTTACCCCCACTTACTCAACTCAAAGCTAGATATCTTTGAAGGCTTTGCTGCTTTAAAGACTTTTCAGTCACTTATTTCACTGGATTTTCAGCAACTATCAACATGCTTGGCCAATCTTCCTCCTTCCCAGTATTTTCCTTGGCATTGGTGGCACACTTTTTCTTGGGTTTTCTCCTATCACTTTGGCTGGTGCTTATCTGTCTCCTTCACTGGCCGCCTCCTCTGTCCATGCCTGGACCGCCTAGTGCATAATCATGGTTCCTCAGAACTCTCCTCCGTTGCCAAAATTTCCAACACCAACAATCCTGTGTTGATAGTCCCATCTATATCTCCATGACAAGCCACTTTTGTCATCTCATATATATGCAATTGCATAATTGCAATCTGACACGCATATCTCACACTTATTTTAAACTAAGCATATTCCCAACTGATAGAGGGTCTTTGGCCTCAGACTTACTTCTCCACCAATGTCCTCTTTCTCAGCAAGAAGCCAAACTCTTCTGGCACAGAAAACCACTTTTACTAACTCCTGCTGATCCTTCCTCCTACATGTTGTTCAAACCCAGCTGTTTGTCACCGGTGCCCCACCCGTCCCTCTGTGCAAGACACATCATTTCTTTATCAGGAAACTTTTGAAAAATTCTCTTCTCATCTAGCCCTGGTCTATGCTCCACTCAGGAACAACAGAGATCTATTTAACAGCAAATATGATCTGAAAAGCACTTCATGCTTCAACACTTAAACTGCTTAAAACTCAAGACATGACTCTTTCCCCAGCCCCATGCATTCCCCTCTAGCTGCACTGATCTTTCTGTCTCCAAAACCACAAAACTTGTTCCTATGTTAGGGCATTCGTACTTTCTACTCTCTGCCAGGAATGTTCTTCCAACACAGCACAGTTTCCATAACCCTCTCCCGCCCCAGTCTTGCAGATAATGTTAGACAAACCTGTACACTCACATACCACACTGTGCGTGTGTACATCTCAATTTACTGTGCATGATGAATTCAGGGGCTTAACCCAGTCCCTTGATCTACTGTTGAAATTAAACATCAACACTCTTCCCTTTCTCATAGTAATTTTAAATATAAAAGTTGAATATATAAATATCTTGATGGATGAAAGGAATAACAATTTACTATCACACATGCAGAGGAGGGTCAGCTGCAGAGAGAACTAGAAGAATGGATTCCAAATTACGCTATGTTATCATGCAGGATTTTCAAGCACTGAAACTACAGAGCTCATGTCTCATTATGATGTTATTAAGCAAGTCACTGAAAAATAATATAGATGACTTAAAGAAACACTTCCAAAATCTCTGAAATAAATAAACAGGCATACAAACAAAATTAAAATGTTATCTGTGAATGGTATCACCAAAATTCAGGTGAAAGAATAGCAAACTACTCAAAAATAGAGTTAGAAGCATGAAAAGGAAATAAAAATTGATAATAAACATGAAACTTTAACATTACAGAGATAGACAGCTAAATTAGACAGTGAAAATTAGAAACTAGGAAGAACTAATCAAGAAAAGAAAAATTCAGTCAAATTAAGCAAAAATGCACATTTACACCAGGATATATTAAAGAATGTTTGAAGTGGATGCGTTAAAAATAATTAGATTGGAACTTTCACGAATAAATTTACAGGAATACAATATGAATAGTGGTATAGGTAAACAAATCTGGAGTTTAGAAATACGGATATATAAATTATTCTTCAAAAAGAAAAGTTATAAATCACTACAAAACATACTAAAATAATAAACAATTGGTTAGTTTTTTTTTTCAAAAGTCAATTATTATTATTTTGTTTCAGATTAATATATAAGTACAAATGATTAGGTTACATTGTTTGCATTTGTTAGGTAAGTCCAAGTTGCAGTTGAGGAGATGTGCCTCACATACAGCCCTGCATTGTACCTGTGAGGTGACAGCCCTTCTTCCTCCTCCCCTCTCTCCCACTTGAATTTAATTGTGTATTTTAGTTTCCCTGTGCATGGAGTTGTTCCTCTGCTAGCTTCATATTAGTATTGAGAACACTGTGCACTTGACTTTCCATTCTTGTGACATTTTACTTAAGAAGATGTTCTTTGAATCCATCCAGGTAAATAAAAAAGATATAGTCTACATTTTTCTCAATGGCTGTATAGCGTAAGAAAATAGAGTCTTAATGAAGAAGGAAAAATATAACAAAAGTAGAAAGATGAAAACAGTCCTCTGAGGTGAAATAACTCCTAGAGTCCACAGGGCAGGATGCGGTCTGCAGAGACAGAGTGAGTGAATGGCCAGGAGAGAGAGCAACCATTAACCTCTCTGTCTTCATGTCACACTGCTTCAAACTCTGGATGCCACCTGTTCTTTCCAGGCTCACCTGTAAATGCACCTATAGGAGCTTATCAAAAATATTTAGTTACATTGTACATAAAGTTCTTATTGAGTAGAGAACAATTAAAGCTTGAGTCTGTTCAATAACTTATATCTGTTTACTCTTCTTACTCACCCATCATGAAGTATAGAATGAAATTTACAGTAATTGAAATATGACTATATGTGTGTATCCATATATTATCCATCAGGAAATTTACATTTATTAAAAATAACTGAAATCAGGAAACATTATTTGTAGTGTAAAATTCTCTGATATAAACCCTCTCAGAAAATACAACTGGGAAATGAGGTGAGAAAAACTGGAGAGTACTAATTTCAACCTCTGAAAACAAAACATAATTTATACCATTCATTAATTCATTGCATTTATTTAAAATTATTTCTGACTATCTACCTTTTAGGAATGTCACAAGCATCAAGCACACATGCCAAAGACACTTCTGAAATTCCTACTCCTGCACAGCCTGCCATTTTTCAAACAATACTTAAATTAGAAACCATTTGATATCATACTAAATAATAACTACAATTATCAAAGGAATGCACCACTCTACAGGTGAATAGCACAGGTGGGCTCAAAATGGGTAAGGGTCAATTTTGCATCATTGAGGAAGTGACTTTTACTCAGAAGACCAAAGCACTGGACAGATTGCCTGGGCAGGCTTGCCAAGGATAGAAAAGGGGGTGTGTCTCAAATAGAAGAAACCCTGATAGAAGATGGAAGTGGTTCTCAAACATTACTATGCATCCTAAACCCCTGGAGGGCCTGTGAACCTGGATAGACTCCTGGACTTCATACCCAGGGTTTCTGACTCGGTAAGTCTGAAATGGGACCCTAATATTTGCCTATTCAATGAATCTCCAGAAGCAGCTCTTTGAATCTACTCTTCTATTAATCTTACAAGAACACATTTTGAAAACCATTACCTTACAGTATACATTTGACATGAAAGTACTTACCAAGTAAGGCATAGAAAATGAGCCAGCATGAGGAAAAGATGAGACAGAATAAGAAACGCATTCAATGTGTGGCTGAGAGTTACAATGAAATCAGAGCATGGAGCGTCTTTCAAGTATTGTTCAGAGACCTTATCTACAGGTATTGCTAAGCCACCTAGGGAACAATCTGATTTTTTTTCATTCCAGTCATTCCTGAAGTAGTAGTTAGTAGGAGATAGGGTCTGTGGATGTAGGTAGAGAAACTGATATAGAAATAAATGGCAAGTGCAATGGTAGGAAAACATAGAGGAGAGCTTAGAATACCAGCAAGGGAAGAGGAGACATGATGGTCCAAGGTGCCTAAGTGAATGGAAAGGCACCCAAGTTTGAGAGATGGCATTAAGTTAAAAACAAACAATAGACTAACAGATTAAGTGAATTGGATGTTTTGATAAAACCCCCAAATAGTGACATATCACTCATTTTATTTATTTTCTAAAGAGAAGATGGAAAGAAAAAACATTCTTCAGTACAAACCACTATCAAAAATATCACTTAGGTCTGATTTATCTAAACATAGAAAATTAATAAATGAGCTTGAATCATTCATTTATCAAATATCCAAAATTTCAGTCATTAAATATTCAGTCCATAACCCTATCATGCATAGTCAGAAAACCCAAAGTTGTCTGAGAAACAAATCAATGGAAAGTAAGTGATTTGTTTTTTACAGAGGTGAGAATACCGGACTCTGTGGTTGACCTGCACCTATGTCCTGATTTCATCCTGATTCTGACAAAAAACAACCCTATGATGTGAGGATAAAAATAAAACAAAACAAGGCACTGAACTTCTTTAAGCCTGAGTTTGCTAATCTGCAAAAGATAAATGTTATACAAATATTATGAAACAAATGAGCACATAAAAGAGATGATTTTCTCAATAAATATTAATCCCCTTCCACAATAGCATTTTTCAAATCTCACCTTCTTTGAGAGGGAAAATTTCCTGCCAACAACTGGGGACTATGACTTTTTTTTTCTTACCTCAACTTTCTGTAGAAAAATGTGATTCTGCAATCTATTTTATACTTTGCTTTTCATGCACTGTGAAGTTTCAATTCTTCAGTATCTTTCTCTAGATTTCTATGATGAAAGTTTTGTTATGAACTAAAGAACACCAGAAATTTGTCTGCAAAACAATGCATGCTATTCAAAGAGAACAAAATGTTCCATCTTGAATTTTGATGGAAAGCTTAGAAAACTGAAATTGATCCAGGGAAGCTATACTTCACAGGTGAACTTCCCTATTTTGAGAGTTTCAATTTAAGGGGGAGAATATACATTGGATAATCAATATTTTCCAGGCAGTGGAATTAAATGTTTTAAATATATCAGTGTTATGTCTGGACAACTTCAGAAAACATAAAACAAGATTACTGGTATTTTTATTTTTAATAATAATCCAAATATAAACAAATATATTCAAAATTAGGAATTCAGAAAATACAATTTGTATTTTAAAGCCATAGAAATAACAGTAGAGGTTGACTATTATATAAGGGCAAAGCATACTTTGGACTCTTTCTGTTATTTCAACAAGTTTTAGCTGAAGAGACACATATTATGTGTTAAAATATTTCACATTCTCTGAATAATTCAAAGGTGGAAATATGGCACCTGATTTATTTTGTTAGATTCTTCTCTGTTACCTCTCTGTTCTGTATGGTGGTTGCCCTCCCTCATGTAAGTAGCAAGAGGAGGAGAGCTCTTTAATCCCTGTCTTCTTTGGAACAACAGCTATGAAATCAGCACTGACTTAGCAGGAAAGTAAAAGAGAAAAAGAAAAGAAAACTGTGTTAAAATTCCAGCTCTGTGCTTTCTATCAATTAAATTATAAAATTAAAATAAGAGTTGTTCCTTACTGAGTATTTTTGATAAAGTCATGGGAATAAATAGAGGGAACAAATATTTAAAAAGCCTACGTAATTCCCAGGTTCAGCTCTAGCAGGTAAGGGGACTGGAAATTGCAGCTCTTATCCTTATAATGAGAAAAACACTTGAGAAAAATTGAAAATCAATGGCTTTACTTGGACCCATCAAAAACTGAAGTTGCAGGGCAAATTGCCACCCCCAAATCTGGAGAGACAAGGGAAAACAGAGAATTATAGGAAGATCGATCAGTTTACCTACAGCAGAAGCCCCCGGAGCCATAAATGGGTAAGAATGCTTAAGTGGCAACTTTGATGAATTGCTGGAGACAGAGTGTGGACTAGCATGACACTAGGAAAATCTTGTGGGCCAAATCTCAGGGGAAGTCTGCGCTCTTTCTAAGTACCTGATCAGGTTTCTCACTGTGAAAACTCTGGAGGATACCCTAGTGTTGTGGGGGGTGGGAGCAGAGAGGGAAAATACCATTTTGAAGCAATCACAGATAGTTCTATATAACAAAGACCTATCTCTTAACAGAAATGAGATTTTACCAGAGATTTTTCTACCTGGAAAAAGGGAATGACCCAAATCCAGCATACCCCAGCCTTCTTGTGTCACCTAAGGGAGAGAAGAGTGAGAGGCAATAGGGAAGTTCACAGCCAAGGAACACAGAGACACCAAAACACAGGGCTCAAGGAGAAAATTACATAATGCTTCTCCTCTCCCCACAATTCGACCACATACCTTCTCAACCCTAGAATAATGACAGTAGATTATAGGTGGAAGTCTTCAAGGAAAAGAATCTAATTAAGGAGGAGATTTTAGGGAAACCCAGTACTAAAGGGGGCACAAAAACAAACACAATAGGGAAAACAGAAACTTCTGGCTCCAAGAAGACACATACATTCTTCCTTTTGATGCACCTAACTGTAATAGGTTAAAATATGAAAGGCAAAATGTATCAATTAAGCACTGAAAAGAGAAGGAGACAAATCCCAAATTATAATTGGAGTAATTCATAGTTCAAGCAGGCAGAGAATCAGTACAAATCCAATTGGCCTAAACAGTACCATCAATCATTTGATTAACACTCTTTAATTCCATCACCCATTCAGATGCAAATGCCTAGCAAATAAGGAATAGAAAGCAACTACTTTAACCTAATAAAGAAAATCAACAAAAATTCTACAGCAAACATCTTACTTACAAATGAGAAACTGTGCATTTGCCCTAAATTTGGGAATAAGGTCTTTTCACTCTTTTAGTTTCATATTGCAATTCCTAGTGGGTAATACTATAAAATAAGAAGAGAAAATAACATTTTCCCATACAGGCGGATAAAAAGGAAATTAAACTGTCTTTCAGATGCCATGATTATTGTTTTATATACATAAAACAAAAAGTCCTTGCACTTAGAACTAACATAGTGAAAATAAGGTTATCAGATGCAATATTAATCAATATTATTATTATCTTCCTCAATAAAAAGTACATATTTGGACCTAGAAATGTAATACCTTTTCTAACAGCATCAAAAATTGAAACACTTAGTGATGAATCTAAAAATGAAATTACTATCTTTTGGCTGAATTTCTTTGGAGTGTGGGGATGAGGTTAGCTAAGTCTTTCATGTTTTTTTTTTTTTTTTCTTTACAGAGAGGAGGAGGAGGAACAGAAAGGGTTCATGTGGGGGTCACATTAGGCCCCCCATCAAGACCTCCCCAAATGCTAGAGATTACACGTGTGAGCCATTGTGCCTGGCCTAAAACTGTCATTAATCAACTACAATTCTATATTAGAGGTTGGCAGTACTCTGGCTATGCTTTGGCTCAGGAATATAATTTAATATGAGGCTATAAGGTGATTTTAACATGTTTATTTTATATTCTAAAATTATTAAAAATTTTATGCAAAGTAACATGTTATGTGATGATGATTTTCTTCCTTTTCTATGGTGCAAAATGGAAACTATATTGACAATTGCAGGTTTAAATAATGCAAAATGAAATACTCTTCTTAAATTAATACTGGTAATTTAAATTTACTCACTGTCATCGTCATCACTTCCTAAAATAATTTTTAAGATTGTTTATTTCCTGTGTGTACAGAATCCTCTTCTTCAGCCTATTCCTTTTTTTACATGAGCATTTTATGTGCCATAGTTTTCAGGTGGGATATTACAGGTTTATTCTTAGTTGTTAAAAGGAAATTGTCTCTTGAGGCCAGGAGTCAAGATGAGCCTGAGCAAGAGCAAGAGGCCCTCTCCAGAAAAAAATAGAAAATTAGCCATGTGTGGTGGTGGGTGCCAGTAGTCCCAGTTTCTCAGGAGACTGAGGCAAGAGAATCTCTTGAGCCCAGGAGTCTGGGGTTGCAGTGAGCTATGATGATGCCACAGCACTGTAGCCCATGTGACAGAACAAGAGTCTGTCTCAAAAAAAAAAAAAAA
Source organism: Otolemur garnettii (assembly GCF_000181295.1). Classification (NCBI taxonomy): domain Eukaryota; kingdom Metazoa; phylum Chordata; class Mammalia; order Primates; family Galagidae; genus Otolemur; species Otolemur garnettii. The sequence goes on from NW_003852429.1 coordinate 13,755,216, forward strand.
AAAAAGTCTTTGGCCAACAATGCATAAAGTTGGGAACCTTTCCAGATGCCCACATGTCCTCACTGATGTAAACTGTTCTACTCCACAATGCAGATTGTTCTAGTGTTCCATGTTCCTGTTCTATCTTTGGCATACTTCAGATACAAAATAACTTTAAACCATTTCTTACACCATAAACATTTCTTATCTTTTGTTTCCCATTATTTAAAACTTCATATATATCATTAAAAGTTGTTTCTTACATTAAAAAAAAAAATAAAGAGGAAACCACCCACAAAATCTTAAGGAATTGTATTTCTGCAAAAGATTCTCATTCCAGGGAATATGTATTTTCAAAGTATACTTTGTGTTTCTGAAAAAGTTTGAAATTTGATGAGTGAAAAAGAGCTCTTATGTTTACTCATAAAAATGGTTATATGAGCTATAATTTTTCCATACTGACCTAAAAAAATACCCCACATCTACAAATTAGAGATGAAACATAAATTTAAATCCTTATAAATCTTATCTTCTATTTACAAAGTAAACAAGCAAAAGTTTTACAAAGCTTTTAATTCCAGGAGTAATGCTTTTTACAGTCGATACCTAAGTCTTCGTTATGTTGTACCTATAGCAAGTTCATTAATCCACTTATACAAACACTCTAATAGCTATTCCTTGTACAATTTTCATGTTAAATATCCAGGTCAAATTACAAAAAGCAGAACTCTTGGAGAAAAAAAAATTATACATTAAGTTTGTAGGAAATCTGAACTTACATAAACAGCACAGGCCCCTGCATGTTCCCGTCCCACAATTTATTTTCAGCCTTCAGTCCTTTTGTTCACTTTCCTGTTTCATTTAACTACTGGGTTGCAAGAATTCTTAAATTAACCATGCGTTATTAGCTGCTGTAATCCCCTCATGATACAGAACAATTTCTTAGCCATAGGAAAAATGTCAGTATTTTATATTTCAAAAATTAAAATTAGCAGAGCATGTTTTTTAAAAATCTGATTTCATTTATCTGTGGACACAAGTGATGAAGAAAAAACACAATCAGCAACGGTTCACTTTTCCATAAGTACTTTTGAAAATTCAGACAAAATTTCGTTTATAGTTTCAAAAAGAGGAGAGTTTGACCATGAGGAGTCAAATTACATATAGGAGTAACACCTCCTAACCGAAATACATCTTAAAGCATTTCTTCCCTCTATATTTCATTAGAAAATGTTTTCTACTGATAGCTACCTTTTTTAAAGTTGGAGTAGATGTTAAGGGAAAAACAGGTTAATAAATGAAAAGAATATCTCAGGGAATGAGGTCATCAGAAATGTTAAGCTGTCAAGGTTTCAAGTTTCTCAACAAAAGAGAAAGAAAGAAAGAAAAACAGCCAAATACCATCTTATAAATCAAAAAAGTAATTATAAAAAGAAAATGACCAAATATAACAGTAGATCTAATTGTGATTTATTTGGTATTTCAACTTTCATTCAGATAAAAGTTTCTTTTGTAGTTCAGATTAAGCATCACAAGATTAATGGAACATTTAGATAAGTAACTAAAAGTTCTTTCAAGTAAGTTCCTTTGGAAATCTGGCTTTAGAAGCTCACTCATAAATTGCCTATAATTGATTATGGTTACATAAACATTTAATAATTGCAGACCTAAAGAATCCTCTCTCTTGTCTGGATCCCACCGCCTTTTGAATTCTCCCTCTCTACAAAATTCCTCGTGATGCTCTATCTTCTGCCGTAACATCAGAGTGTTTTGATTGCTACCACTGTCTGGCAACTACAACGCTACCCCCAAATTCACACCTTTAAAAGTAATTTCTTTTCCATTTTCTTTACCTAACTTCTCATATATTTGTATATTGGTGTCGGACATTAATATTTAATGGGTACTATTACCATTTTCAAATCAATTTCTGCACCAACTCCCTGTTTGGATACATTGAGATCTGGGGTCAAAAATTATTACTCAGGTATCAAAATTATTCTTGATCTAAGAATAATCTCAACATTTCACCATAAATTTGCAAGAAGAAAGAAGACAAAACAAAATATGTCACCATGTCACCAGTCACTTTTAATAATACATCTCTAGGCCAAGTGTGGTGGCTCACACCTGCAATCCCAACATTTTAGGAGACTGAGGTGAGTGGATAGCTTGAGGTCAGGAGTTCAAGACCAGCCTGAGCAACAAGGGAGACCCCCATCTCTACAAAAAACTAGCCAGGTGTGGTGGCATGCATCTCTTGTCCCTTTACTCAGGGGCTGAGGTAGGAGGATAGCCTAAACCCAGGCTGGGTGACAAAGAGGACACTGTCACAACATAAATAAAAAGCAGCACTAGTTTGAGCTGTTAATGCATTTAAAATTATTTCATGAAAAGTCTGATGTAAGATATGGTGGGTGGACCACTCACTTGAAATTCCACAGGAGATATCCACACAGAGGAACTGCAGACCATAGACACTAAGTAGAAAGCTGAAATCAATTTGCAGTGAGATGGCAATCAGTTCATGTCTGTCCCATCTAGTAACTCACATTACAAATAATTTACTCTGTGTGACTCATGGAATTACTATAAAAAAAAATACATGTTCTGCAAAGATTTTCCATTTGAAGCAGTAAAATGATACTATTATTCGATGAAAGCCTTTCCAAATAAGAAATAATGCATTGATCATTCATCCATTATCACATTTGTTCACTGAATATGTCTGCTGAGGAAACATATGCAGTATATACATATAAATATATTTATTCTGAAGCCCTAACCCCTAGTACCTCAGAATGTCACCTTATCTGTAAGATAGTTGGACGTGTAACTAGTTAAAACAAGTTCAGGTGGGAGCAGGTGTGACCAAATCCACTATGACTTGTGTCCTCTAATAAGCTGGTGTGTGGAGACAGACACACGGAGAATGTCAGCTGATGATGGAGGTGAAGGTTGGAGCTGCTCAGCTGCAAGTTAGGAGACACTAAAAGTTGCTGCCAACCACCAGCAGCTAGGAGGAGGCAAGGAAGGGCTCCTCTGCAGATTGCTGTGGGAGCATGGCCCTGCTATCTACTTTACTTTGAACTGCTAGCCCCCGGTACTATGGGACATTAAATTTCTGCTGTTTATACCCACTATGTTTGAGGTACTTTGTTAGAGTGGAGTTAGAAAGCTAATGTACAACCCTGCTTGTGTTTTAAATCATTTATTTGGAACTGACTATTCTATTTGTATCTACTTCTATACATGACAGGTGATGCAGCTATAGTGCTGGCTGGAGGTTAGGAAACTATGGAGAGTGGGGGGCTGGGAGTATGAGGATTGACTGCTAATGTGTGTGGGGGAATCTTTATGGGGGGCAAAAGTCTTTAAAGTTGGATTATGGTAGTGATTTCATAGTTCTGAGAAAATACTAAATATCATTGAAGTTTACACATTAAATGAGTCATTTTACGTATGAGAATCATACCTTAGTAAAGCTTAAAAAAAAAAACACAAGACCCTCATTTCAAGCAAATGACAGTCATGTTGAGGACAACAAGAACAAACTAATTATACTAATGTATGATCAACAGAAGTATGGTGCAGAATGAGAGATTTGAATCAGATAACACCTCACCAAGATGGAGGTCAGATGGGAGAAAGGTGGAAAAAATCTGAAAGGATTCTCAATAATGATGATAACCACTCTAAGTCTCCAAGAGTAAAGAATATCCAGTCACAAAAGGAATTAGAGAATTGCAGTTAAGTCAGGAGAGGACGTGCTCACAGAGACATCTCCATGTCCACCGATGTTGACACAGAATGTACTCAGATAAGCGTATGCAGAGTACTCAGTGTGAATCTCTGTAAGTTCTTTTGGAATAAAGCGGAAAGTACAACCTATAGCAATCAAAAATATATATGTTCAAAATATAGTTGGCATTTTGATACGTTTAATTTGATTTCAGAACATAAGGATGCCTCTTACTAATCATAAATTTCCATATATTCATGCCTCTGAGAATTTAAGAAAAAAAATATTCCTTTTAAATATTATTTTAAATCTCTGCTATCATATTTAGAGTCACATAAAATGTATCACAAATCAGTTTCGTCAGAGTCCTTTGGAAACATGCAACCAGTTGTTTTCCAAAGACATTTTCTAAGCATAATTTGAACCAGTGACTACTTGTGTTTAGTCGATAGGTTTGATTTGAATGTGAAGATAACGCCACCTAAACAGTAAAGTTTTCTGTTGTTAGAGCCAGTAAAGTAGCTCATTTCATAGGAGGGTATTGAAATTTTGACTCATGCAAGAGTTTTAATACAAATATCTGCTTCTATGTATGTTTGTGGGGCAGAAAACATGGTCTATATTTATAATGGTTAGTGTTTTCAGTGAAAAATTGAAAATATTTATAAAGGCAATTTCTAAAAATCTTACCCACTAAGCTTCTGTTGTCTATTTAAAAGCATAAGTGAGGGCAGTGCCTTTGGCTCTGTGGGTAAGGCGCCGGCCCCATATACAGAGGGTGGCAGGTTCTAACCTGACCCCGGCCAAGAGCTGCAGCAGCAACAACTATATATATGACAGAACATACTAAAGAAATCAAGAAAATAAATGGTAACATCAGACAAACGTGATTGTAAAATTTTCTTTCTTCTGTTTCTCACTGTATTAGAGCAAATGTCTTTGTCTGCCATTCCTGCTTCTTTGCTCGCAAAATGGGAACGTGAAAATACCCAGTCATGTTGTTTTAGTAGGAACTTAATGAGATAATGACGCAGAGTGCTTGCTAAGGGTAGTAAAATTTTGTTTCCGGTGAATAAATAAAAAGCCTTTTAATCTAATTTTCATTTGCTTTATCTAATTTTCACTTAAGTGAAAGAAAGAAACACACATCTAATCAATCATATGGTAAAACAAAAATAACAAAAAGCTACATGAGATACGAGATCTGACAGCTGACTACTCCACAACAAAAAGGAAGACCATGAAATGGAATTACGTATTTCATGTATTAAGATAAACCAAAGAGTGGATATAAAATTACCTCAAAATTAATGTGAATTAAAATATCCATTTTACAATCAAAAACCAAATGGAGATAATTCATCATTAGATGACCCAAACCAATATAAATGTGAGAGGTGGTTGTTTACAGAAAAGGACTGGAGTAGAAGGATAAAAAAAAGAGGGAAGAATGAGGAAAACGCCTCATTCTAAACATAATAAAGTGTAAACATATAACATATAAACATGGCATGTGGTTTGGAGGATATAAAGATTTCAAACGATTATGAAATGCTGTATTGCTTCAGAGCAGGATACAAGTACCAAAAATCATTGGAATCTTTAAATGTGATTCTCCTTACGGTGTAATACATATCCACTAAATTGTGCAAATTCCAAAAGTACAGCTTAGTGGATAAGCCTGGAGTGAATCAATGAATATAAAGAGCAATCTCGTAAAAAGAAAGGAAATTTCAGAATTCTAAGGATTCTGAAGCCTGCAACTGTCCTCTCTAGTAGTACATGTTAGTCTCTCTTTATTTATTATATTAATATTATAAAAATGTTAAATGATGATATTAATACACTATATATAATTGTGTTTTGCTATTTTTGAACCATATACAAATTAAATGATATATTTTATTTTATATCTGATGTTTTACTCCACATTTTTTTTATTCCTATTTTAAAATATCACGAGGGTGCAAATATCTTGGTTGCACGGATCTCTGGTTAGTCTGGAGTAAGGGTGATAAGTGTGCAGATCACCCAGATGGTGTTCACCGGACCCATTGGTAGGGTTTCACCACTCCTTCCTCTCCTCTCCTGCCTGCTTGATTTTCACTGAGTTTACTTCCCTTTGTGCACCAGTGTACTCTTCAGATAAGTCTAACTCAATGGTAAGTACATGTCGTGTTTGATTGTCCATTCTTTAGATAATTTACTTAGGATAATGATCTTCAGTTCCATTCACATTGTTGCACAGGACATTAATCCACGCTTCCTCCTGGCTGGATAGTATTTCAGTGTGTGTGTGTGTGTGTGTGTGTGTGACATTTTGTTGCTCTACTCACAAAGTGATGGCCACTACAATTGAGTGTACATCTTTGTGATTGTGAATTATGTTGTAATAAATATTCAAATGCAGGTTCTTTTTTTTTTTTATTAAATGACTTTTTCTTTTGGGTAAATCCAACAATGATTGGTTAATATTTGGTTCTTTGAGGAGTTTCCCTATGGTCTTCCACAGAAACTGGACTAATTTGCAGTCCCACCAATGGTGTTTTGTATGTCCTTAAATGAATCCCTATCTTACATCCACTGCTCTTTTTTCTATATGCGCTGACTCTTAGTGTAACAATATTTTTACCTGTTAACTACATACACTTCAACTGTCCTCCACCAACCTTGGTGTAAGACTATTAAGAATATATTTTGCCTATGCCTTCTCATAAACCATAATTAATCTGTCATAACACAATAGTAATTCAATTAGTAATATTGCTTCTGTTTTGTCTTAAAAAGCAAAGAAAAAAGTTGTGTTTTTTTTAATAATTTTACATGTTCTGTGGAATTTGCAAATTATGTCATAGTCCCTTGTGCTCCTAAACTCCGTCATGTGAGTCCTTCACCAGGTGTGCTGAGGACAGATGTTATGTCTGTCATTAGCCCACTAAGATACATACAGATATTTGTATATGGCCTGTTGTATATTAGGCACTGAATAAATATTTGTTTAGTGAAAGAAGATTAAGGATCTCTTGAGTATTAAATTAAATCATAGGTGTATGTAGTCAAGGGTGGTCAGTAGTGAACTGCAGCATGCGGCAGTTGAAGTATCCTCAATTTCATTGGCATAGGGAAATGTTTATTTGTTTCACAAGCTTCATGTCTGGTGCAGGTTGGCTGAGTGAACCTGCTCATAGACCACAGCTAACAGAGTCTCCACCATCTTACTAAGCAATCACAGCAGGAATAGTGAGCATGAAAAATTACAACAGTGCTGAAGTTATTTCACTTCGAAGTGTTGTGTTTTAACTTTGAATGGGAAAATATAACACTCCCAAACCTCAGAAGAATACATGAGCTGCAGTGATTTCTGTTTCATGGAGAACCCACGATTACCAGTGTGCGTTTGGCAGAAATTTATGTAGGAGCCTCTGATACATGCCAGTGTGGCATGATGAATGTTAAAGGCTGTGCTGCTGGGGGATGTGGGATGAGGGATGAGGGGGTTTGGGGCATATGATAGGTAGATGATAGACAGACAGACCAGCAGACACAGTCCATGATAATAACCAAATTTTATTAGAAAAAGTCCAAAGTCATAGATTAGAATTATGATTCTTGCTCTTCTCTGCCAAGTGCCCTTGGAGAAGTAATTTAGTCTTTTGAATCTTAGTCCTCCTCAGAAAGTAATTTAGGGGTTGTAAAGAGAGGCCACCCATCTTAAGTGTGTGAGAAAAAATGCATTTGAATTTTGATTATGATACTTAAGTCCAGAATGGGTGTCAGTGACTTATGCAAACAACTTGAGCCTCAGTTTCCATAGTTGTAAAATGGGTGTGATATAGCATAAACTTCAATTATTGTTCTTAGTATCAAATAGTAGACAACCATAATCTCAAAAGGCACATTTCCAAATGCTATACTAATATCCATGTTGAAATCCCAAAAGGTCAAAGTCCCAAACATACAATTCTGGAAAAAAATAATTTAAAAAAATTAAAAATATATTACATTTATAAAGAAGAAATTTTTTGAGAAATATAAAAACATGACAGGACAATTCACAAGCTGCTTCAAATGATAAATAATCAAAAATAACATACAAATTCAGAGGTACTCAAACTATCACACATGTGTACTTTGTGAGGAGATAAACAGTATTCACAATGAATTAGTTCAAACAGCAAAGGAAATAAATACATACCACTGTGATTGGCAATTGCGTGCACCCAGCTTTACAACTGTTTTTCTGTCAT
>NW_003852429.1:13764090-13767521 GCF_000181295.1 Otolemur garnettii
GAAACTTTAATTCACACAAACCACCTGGAATGTTCTTAGCTGGAAGGAATAACAAGGCAGGCAGATGAAACATTTTTAAACTGATGTTTTTTGTCACTAAATCATGTGGTCACTTCATTAACTTGAATTTTCTGTCAAATGAAATTGGACTGAATGGGAAGCAACAACAACAACAACAACAACAACAAAAGCTAAATTGGTAACACCTTGAACTTCACTGTTGGAAGCCATCATCACTCCCAATGCCAAATCTATCCGTAAGGTTTGGGGATTCAATTTAAATCCTTGCTCATCGACGTGAATGACAGGGAAATGGCGCACACTGCAACTGTTCTGTGATTGTGACGTTTGGGATTTTAAGACATTGGGGATTTTGATCTTTGGGGATTTTAATATTTGGAAATATAGAAATTGGTATTACATTTTGCAGGATTATAATCTTAACCCATATTAAATAAGATGCCATTTATTTAGCAAGGTGTCATGAATTTATGTTATAATAAAATGTTAGGGATTATGCTTAATTTACAAAGTTGTCTGAGGTTGAAATGTATTGATAATAAGTGATGATACTTACACAAGTATTATCAATACAAAGGCAGCCCTTGGCACACAATAGGCGTTCAATCTTATAGAGATCCGATATTCTAGACATACCTTAACAGTGCACTCGATAAGTGGTTGATTAATATCTGATTGATTCAGCAACAAAGAACATGCAGGAGGAGGGTGATCAATCCATGTCGGACTACACAGGAAAATCAAAGCAAACCAAACCAAAACAGAGATTCCACCCACTGTATTTCCTAAACAGGTTAGAAAATGCAGTAGTGTAATTGATGATGTGACATCCACATTAGTATATTCTGAAATTTACTGACATCATTCATGTTTAATAAAGAACAGAAAGCACAATAAATGAAAAATAATAGAAAAATCCCCTTGAACCCACCCGTGCTGGGATAATCCCTGTTGGATTTCCTAATATGTAATATTGCAGAGATTTCTCTTCTGTGCCTATGACCACTTAAGGAAATGTGTGACCATATTATAAATGCTGTTATACAATTTTCTTAAACCTTAAAAATTTTTATCAAAAAATTTATATATCAGTAAATTTAGTTCTCTTCCACTATGCAAAGATATATTCTTAAAGTATGTATTATATTATCTGAAAAATTTAGAGATCTAAGTGAATATTAATACCCAGTTTGTGATAGTTTGTCTCGGCACCTTTTCTACTTTCTCACAAATATTCTGGCTTATTCTTTGGCTTCTCATTTGCCATATGAACCAGGGAACTTAAAACAGCTGAATATTTCCCTATTAATTCTCTTCGCATTTATATACAGGAAAGAGATTATAAGTGATGGGTGAAGGTTAGACACGACACAGCAATGCTTCACATCAGGCCCCTGCTCTCCTTCTGATATAGGAATATTATTCCTATCAGCACAAAAGTAGGAGTTAGGGGTCTAAACGATAGTCAAATAAATACCACTGCATAGAAGCATCAGATAATTATTCCACACAAGCCAGATTAGTTTTCTTTCTTTCTTTTTTTTTTTTTTTTTTCGGTCAGGGATGGGTTTGAACCCACCACCTCTGGCATATGGGACTGGTGCCTTATTCCTTCGAGCCACAGGCGCTGCCCCGCCATATTAGTTTTCTTCTTTCCATTTAGCAAGGTAATTGTACTCTTTTCTCAAGGAAAAAAAAATTGATTAAGCTGTTATTAGCCACATTGAGGAAAAGAATATTTTCTGTGTTGGTCTTTACTCTCCAACAGGCCAGGCTGTGTGAAGAATCATTCAGAGGGGATCATTTGTGTGGTTTGGTCCGTGCACTTTGCCCCCAGAACACACTTTTTGCTTGACTTAGCTCCTCAGCCCTGGCTGCATAAGAGTCCGAATGTCTAGGAATAGGAAGCTGCAGCCAGCGTACCAATATGGTGCACAGAAAGGAATGTATATTTGCATGCACAATGTTAGTAATTCCCACTAAAACTCTGTCAATCAGATATTATTGTCTCTTTAGTATGAGACAACTAAGTATTTCTTGATTTAAAAAAATTACATGTCAAATTGCAAATAATTAGATAGAATGTCTGGGGTTCGGTTACGTTCTGGGTTGAGTCCACGATATGCCACCCTCATGCAATGCCTTAGGCACTGCGTCAGGCGCTTGTTGATACACACTTATTCTTTGCATTCAAATGTCACTGCAATTGCATTTACACTGAATTTATTCCTTATGGCTCTTTCTGGTTAAGATAGTAAAAATTGATTGCCCATAAATTATATTAGTGTATTCTAGTAATATTTTATAAATTAATAAGCTTAATCTATGAGAAAGAGTCTGATATCAAACAGAAATAAAAGTTCACAGACAATGAAAAATAAGAGCATATAATATCATTTAATACCAGAGGATGTCTCCAATCCAAGATAAAACCAAATGTAAATTTCTAGTTCTTTGGTAATTCTGATCTCAGAGGCATAATATCCAAATAAACCCAGTATCATTAATTTATCTAAAAAGAAAGAGCTAGGCATAAATCAGAAAAAGAAATGATAAGTCATTTTCAAGTTACTGACAAATAACTTAAAATATGTGGATTTATAAGCTCAACTTGCCCACAGGAGGTATTTTCCCCAGGCCATGCCATAGCCTAGACTCACATGAGAGGGAAACAGGGTGGAGCCTACACGCAGGGAAAATGGGAGGAAAAGCTTTGATGTTGCACAAATCTGTGATTTGAAGCACAGCTGCCTGACATCTGGCCTACTTGAAAAATTTCCCACCTTTACTGGTCACACCTTTGTGAAATACAGGACAGGGATTGTAGACCGACATTTCCTTGCATGTTTATGGATGAGGACATTACTAGAAACAGACAGGAAATGGCAACGACAACAGCTCATTTTCCTAAAGCCTTGTGAGTTTGTGATCATTTGAACAATGTGTCCACCCATTTTCATGGCCAAAGGCTTGCCCTGAGAGATAGAAAGAAGTTAGAATCAAAAGCATATTCCTTGATTTTCTAAAAGTTCCAAGATTATAATATAAGTGTATAGACCAAATTTAAAAATGCAAGCATTCCCAAAACCTCAATAAGAAAAACAAATAATAGCTGAGAGATATAAAAAGTATAGTTGATAATATTATAATAAGATAAAGAAATAAAGCTGGAAACCTAAGATTTGTATCTACAGTAGGCCCCTCACTCAAATATTGATAAGAATGTAATAGTTTTACATTTTGAAAGCAAAGTTACATAAAATGAAATTAAAATTATAGGCTCAATGCCTGTGGCTCAAACGGCTAAGATGCCAACCACATATACCTAAGCTTGCAGGTTCCAATCCAGCCCAGGCCCACCAAAACAACAATGACGGCTGCAACCAAAAAATAGGTGGGTGTTGTGGCAG
>NW_003852429.1:13767917-13769023 GCF_000181295.1 Otolemur garnettii
CATTCTATTGAAGATTATATTGAGATTTCAACACGGATGCTTTAAAAGAGGCTGATTCATAATGAATGCCTATGTTTAGAATTACACTGGGAGGCTGAATTGCTGCTCTGACAGCTCCAGGAGTCTATTAGAGACACGCGTGGTAAATGTTATATAGTGATAAGAGCAAATAGGAAATGTCATTATAGGGAGGTACAAGCTCCGAGATACAGGAATGATCCGACCCCCCCAGATGCATGTACTCTGTGTTATCTTCTGACGCTTCCCGTCACCTCTGAGACCGCTGTCCTCTCAGCATCCCTGACATACTGGGGCCACTCTGAGGGAAGGCGCAGAGCTGTGTCATGTTCAGTCTTGGTAACATATTATTTCACTACCAGTGAAAGAAACTGTAAGAAATGGTCATCCAAAGGATTTCCTTGATGCCCTCTCTTCCCTTGGTCTTGACTGGACCGGCAACTTTAGCATTTATTTGGAAATGTGCTTGCTCCTGGCAAGACCAGAGAGGGGGAGGAAAGAAAAAAGCTTACTGCATAAAAAAGTGCCTATGAAAAGAAACTTCACTCACCATGGGTGCCAACGCCTGAGAGTACAGGTCTTGATAATGAATCACACTACCTTTGGTGCAATTCGAAGACTCAGCTGGTGTGTAACTCAGGATGGTTTTGTGTATGGGTAGCAGATTCATCAGGACTGATCTGTCAAGAATTCCAAGAATCATCTGACTCTAGGAGAAACCTCAAAATTATAGTTGGTGACAAATTTGGGGGAAACTTTGTAATTTTGACATCATGTAAAATGTATCGGCCATCGAAGGGTGTTGTCCATTGTTGGTTTTGGTGTATAAAAAGCTGTGTGCGCTCACTCATGGAAACTTCTGCCTCCTTACTAAGAATGATAAAATGCACAAAGCAATAATTTGGCTTTTAACAACAAATCCAAATGGTATTGAGTATTTTTAAAGAGTTGATAAAAATAAAACGCTTAACTAATCAATTAGATCTTATAAATATACAAATAGGACAAAAAAGGTACTGATCAAGCACAATAAATATATTTTTAAAAACCAATAAGGGATTGTAGACCGACATTTCCTTGCATGTTTA
>NW_003852429.1:13769366-13780182 GCF_000181295.1 Otolemur garnettii
GCTATTTTTTGGTTGCAGCCGTCATTGTTGTTTTGGCGGGTCTGGGCTGGGGATTCGAACCTCCACCTTAGGTGTACGTGGCTGGCGTCTTAGCCTTAATGGTCAATTTTAATCGCAGTTGTTCATTAAAAGCTGATGAAGATAAATTAAAATGACATGCAGTTGCAAAGGCAAATGACTGTAGGTATCTTTACAGAATAATTTAGAGGGAAGCGTGCAGATCGTGACTTAAATTCTTACACAATATCCTGGGTTCTTCTGTGTTTGAGAGGCCCCAGGTTTGTAAGTTGACTTAGGGTGGTGTCTCAGTTTAGGCAGCTGAAACAAAATCCCATCGATTGGGTGGCATACACAACAGTGATTTATCCCAGTTCTGGAGAATGAGAAGTCCAAGGTCAAGCCATCAACAGTCTGGTGCCTGCTTCCTGGTTTACCCATGGCTTTCTTCTTTTTTGTATCCACACAAGACCGAGAGACAAACATTTCATGTCCCTTCCTCTTTTTTTAAGAGCTCTCATCTTATCATAACAACACCCCTTTTATGACCTAATTACCTACCAAAGACTCTAGATCCAAATACCATTCTATTGAAGATTATATTGAGATTTCAACACAGAAATTTTGGGGGAGCACAAACATCCCATCTGTGAATCTTCACTAATGCAACGCAAGTCAATTTCAAACCAACAGACTTTACAGTGTCTAAAAGAATGATCCACCTACTCTTTTCCTAGGGATTCGTGATGTTTCAGCAACAACCAGCTATTTGTGGTAGTTGAGCACACTTTATCTGATAGTTGAGAGTTACCATTTGGCTTCTACCACCATGGAGTTACTGTAAAGAAAGAGTTCTATGCACCAAAAAAGTAAACAAAACTACAGATAAGCATCTCTCTCAGTAGAGAAAAATAATGAAAAAGTGATAAAAATTAAATGTTGAAAGTTTTATTTTGATTCTGTAGTATCAGTTGCTTTGAGGATTTTCTTAAAAATCCCATTTGCTCAGCTTGGCACCTGTGGCTCAACTGGCTAAAGTGCCAGCCACATGCACCTAAGGTGGCGAGTTTGAATCCAGCCAGGGACCGCCAAACAACAATGATGGCTGCAACTAAAAAAAATAACCAGGCATTGTGGCGGGCGCCTGTGGTCCCAGCTACTTGGGAGGTGGAGGCAGGAAACTCACTTGAGCCCAGGAGTTGGAGGTTGTTGTGAGCTGTGATGCCATGGAACGCTACCCACGGGGACAGCTTGAGGCTCTGTCTCAAAAAAAAAAAAAAATCCCATTTGCAGAGATTTTTTGATTATTTTAAGTCAGTAATCATTTTTGCATGTTTTTTCATTCATAATACTACACATTTTACTTATCAAAGAACTTCAAATTTTATCAGCCATAGATTCTGCAAAATCTTGCTTAACCCACAGGTCTACTTGGATTTTAGAATCTCCTTTTTTTATTTCAAATTCATATGAGAGTACACATTTTTAGGTTACATAATGTTACACATGGGGTTTGGAGAAGGGAGGTTATTATATTGCTTCAGATGCTGGTACAAAAAGTATTGCCTGGCCTTCCTAGGGATGTGGTCACTGAAGCTGAGAGGTGATAGAACAGGTGATTCAGAATGAATCCACCCGGACTTACTTTTCTGCTAGAGCTTTAGATTCCTCATTTAGTGCAGGGGAAGAAAACCTTTCCCATAAAGTATCAGACCACAAATACGTTAGGTTTTATGGATGTTATGGTCTCTGTGTAAACTACCTACCTGGAATTATACTGCAAAAACATCCATGACAATGCATAACTCAATATGGGTGTCTGTGTTCCAGTAACACTTCATTTATAGTTACAAGCTGCTACCCAGATTTGCCCTCCGGCTGGCATCTGATAGACTTTGCTACAGCAGTTTTGGGAATTCAGCCCAATTAGGATTGAGATAAATTCAGTAATCTCAAGCCACCCTGAGATGCTTGGGTTAATATATTAAATCCTTGCTCCCTGGTAGGCCTATGTACGTATTTTTATGCTTGTTGATCTGACACCCTCAGGGTCTAGGCCAGTACATCCTCCAAATTCTTGTCAATTCAAGGCGAAACTATGCTGGAGCCTTATTGGTGGCCAGAGTTTTCTCTCAAAAGAGACCTTTTGTGTCCCTGCCCAATCCATAGAGATATGACTTTCATTATGGTCTGAGAGCAGTGATGGTGGGAAGAAGGCACACCCCCTCAGGGTGTAGGCACTGTAAGAGCTCCATTAGGAGGAAGCTGTTTCCTTCATTTAGTGGGGGGAAGAGCTGGTTTAGCAGAGGAGCTTGTGCAATGATTTAGGGTTAGGAGTTTTTAGCTCTGGTTGTGTCTTCTGGCAGCTCCATCCCTGTCTCAGCATCAGTCCTGCTCCCCCAGTTCACTGTAGTAGGAGAATTTTGGAGCATCACAATCATCAATGCTGCAAGTCAGTCTCAAGTACAGTCAGGAATTGGACTTGCCCTAGGTGCTCTGTAGGTATAGAAGAAGAAGGCCATTTTTAAAGTTGTCCTGGTGGTCATCTCAGTTTTCCACATGCACCCTGAGTTGGGTGTGATGAGAGTCTTTCAGGTGGTCCATTTCCTGGTACATGCTTGCTAAGGTCATCAGAAAAAGCCAGCCTGAGCCCGGCTCACTACACATCACTCTCGCTTTGGTGGTGTTTGTTCACCAGCATGGCTTTCCTCCCAGCTGCCCTTCTGATGCCACCACATGCCATAGGCCCTCCTGTGTGACTTCCCCTGCCAAGAAAGCAGCAGTCTCTGCACTTATCAAATATGGGGGCGATTTAGTACCAGAATCCCACTCTAAATTCTGTTTCCAACAGCCAATCCCAGTGACAATTTCTTTATGAGTCAAGGTCCTGGAAGAAATTGATGTATTCTCAAGAGGCAAATGAAGAGATTTAATAGCATTTAATGTAATAAGTAATGTATAATGGTGTTAGTTGGTTTGTGACAGCCAATCCTGGGTAATAAGAATCCCAGGGTTAGTAAGGAATGAAGGTGTAACTACTTAAGGTCTGAAAATGCAAGGGGAGGGAGCATTTACTAAAATAGAGAGGGTAGTAGCCGTAGGTAGGAGGTGACCAGCAGTACTTGGACCTTTGGAAGAACAACACAGAGGAAGCCTGATAAGGAGGAAGCAGAAGACTAAATACCGCTCCTATTCTCTCTTCCTGCTATCTGATGATAACTGGTTCTGTCTGTTGGCTGACAGCATCCTGAAGATCAAACACAAGGGTGCTGTGTTCACAGGACCCAGGAGATTTTCTGTGGCAGGCAGCAGGGTGCCTGAGCAGAGTATAGAATCTGTGAGGTGAAATTAGAATATCCAGGGCGGCAATCATGTATTTTGGCCAAATACTTATTTTCTACTAGTCTCACTGTCTTCATATGCAAAATGACTTTTGTCATTTACTTAAATCACCAACCATATACGAAGCCCGGGGCTCCCAGCTGGTATTCAATGATTTACAGTTATACATATTACTACTCTGGGAGTTACATCTAAATAGTCGGAAGAATGGTAGAGTCCATAGTGGTGTTTGATGCTTAAAATACTTTGAATAAACATGCCACATGTTTTTGTATTTCTATAAAATTTGTATAAAAAGTATTATTTGTACTATATTTAAGGACAGATTATAGAATGGATGTTTAGTAAATGTGAGTCTCTGCTCAGAACTCCACATATACGTATTCTAAAGGAGCTCTTCCAGGGATAATATTTTCTGATGGCTAAAATTATTGCTATACATATGAAACAAATAAGCTGTAGACAATTATTGCGACTTACAACTCATGGAACATAAAAGATGTAATAATTTGTAAAAGGCTGGCAGTGCCCTTAGCTGAGTGGATAGGGCACTGGCCACATACACCAAGGATTGTTGGTTTGAAATTAGCCCTGGCCAGCAAAGATCACAATAACTGCAAGAAAAAATAGCCAGGCATTGTGGAGGGAGCTTGTAGTCCCAGCTACTTGGGAGCTGAGATAAGAGAATCACTTGAGCCCAAGAGTTTGAGGTTGCTATGAGTTGTGATGCCATAGCACTGTACCTAGGATGAAATAGTGAGATTGTCTCAAAAAACAAAAACAAAAACAAATTGTAAAAGAGTACTTAACTACCTAGTATAAGAGTGCTTTCAAAAAAAATCACTTTTATCTATTAACCATTATAGCAGATATTCAAGCCAAATGAGAAAAAAAAATATTTAAATGGCCTCATGGTTATAAACTAATAGTCATCAATGATAGCAAGGTAATCCTACAATGAATATTAAACAGAAGTCAAAAGTTAAGGGTAGGAATACCTGGAATATTACCTTAGAATTAACTAATAGCTTTCCTAATAAGCCTGTAGCAGTTAGGACATGCTGGACTTGTGAATTCAGTCTGTCCTTCCTTCCTTCCTTCCTTCCCTCTCTCTCTCTTTCCCTCTCTTCCTTCCTTTCTTCCTTCCCTCTCTCTCTCTTTCCCTCTCTTCCTTCCTTCCTTCCTTCTCTCTCTCTCTTTCCCTCCTTTCCTTCCTTCCTTCTTCTCTCTCTCTCTCTCTTTCCCTCCCTCCCTTCCTTCCTCCCTCCCTTCCTTCCTTCCTTCCTTCCTTATTTTCTTCCTTCCTTTCTCCTTTACATACCTCACACCCCATGATTAGCAGAGCACCTGCTAATATGATGGGAGAGCTTATGCTCAGTCTCTCCAATATCGCCCAGGCTGTTTCCTAACATTCAGTGTGTTTTAGCATTGACATGGGAAGGGAAGAAAGTGCTTTATAACTTTCCTTATAGAAAGTTTAACAAATTATTAATTAACTCTGCTACTTAGAAGAACTTCACAAAATCAATTCCTGGCTATTGGAAGCCTGTTTCCAACTTCAGAAGATTGACCCAGTGGGGAGGAAATTTTGTGAATTGATTTTGGGTTGCCTTAGATACTCCACAGGGCCAAGCCAGGCTAGAATGCCACCTCCCTCGAGGGGTGGAGGGATTTACCTCTCACTCCCTTGCAGCTGTTTTCCTGCTACTTCCTTACTCTAGAGAGAGGGTGACTTATCACGCAGCGAAACTCCCCAAAGCAGACCTGTAGGAGGACTTGTTACCTCATCCAGACGGCGAAACCCAGAACCTGCCCTGTCACAACTGTTGTTTCAGTCTTGTCTCAGTTCTGCTATTTTCTATGTAACCAGGGTACGCAGTAATTTTTTACTTGACAACTATATGCAGACGTTGTCCTCACTCCCTCCAGGAATCACAGTATCTGCACATCCTTACGACCAAAAAGAGACAGACGCTCTCTCTGCCTCGGTGCAGTGCATGGGCCACGCTGAAGGCTAATCTGCTCAGTCTGATTCCCAGCACGTCCGTTTATTTCCTCCCTGTTCAGGCCGTAGTGTTTCATGAGGAAGGCACAGCGGGAAATGGAGTAGTTTGAGGAATATTGAAAGTACCTTTATCCTTGTTCTTCTTACTGAGCCCAAACTCAGTCCTTTCCCTTGTTCACTCTCGTCCCTCTTTCCCCGAGTGCCCTATGTCGTTCACCAGCCCTTTACAAATTCAGACTACCAGGCTCATCTGCTCTGGCACAGCTAGAACCAAGATTTCAGAAGACTTCTGATTCTTCCAAGCTATTCCAGTAAAAATAAAACAAACCCCAATAGCACAGAGCCACCACCTTGGGTTATTTTAAGGACCTGGAGCTAGAGAAGGCAATCTGTCGGGAGCTGAGGCTGTTCCCAAACCACCCACTCCCTCCATCTCTGCGTCATGAGCTGCAGTGTCTTCACGCCACTCACAGCCTCTTGCTCCCTCCTATCCCATCGTCCTCACACAGGAAACAGGCTGTGGCTCTGGCTTAGGAATGGCCTGTGATCCTCCCCGCCTATGACTTACCAGATCACATTTCAGCTGCGTCTCCACCACAGCCTGCCTTGCTTTGTTGGTATTTCTTCCCTCACATTTCTGGAGGAATCCTGGTCGGGCTGTGTTTCCTTTGCCATCCGTGTCTCCCCAGTGCCCCCCATGCTGTGGCTGCCTGCAGGTGGCCTGGCTCCTGCTCCAGGTCCACCCGGGTATGGGAGGAAGTGGGGATAAGGGGTGAGTTGAAGGGCAAAACAAACAAATGGACCCTTAACATTGTGGAAGTTTGGCAGAACATTTGTTTTATAACAAAATAGGGTAAGATTTTTTCACCAGAAATTTTTAGTGGCTCTACCCTAGAGTCTGGCCATTGTTCCATTAAGAAATCACCTCTTTCCAACTTACTGTCTGTTAGTCTATCCTTAGAACCAATGCTGTTTCCATTTCAACCACTTTACCAAACATTTTCACCCTGAGATCACAAATAATAATCTCTGAAGTTTTAAATTTAATAATTTTGTTATTACTTTTTTTGTTATTAATTTCTATTTCAGATTAATATACAGGTACAAATGATTAAATTACGTTTTTTGTGTTAGGGAAAGTCCAGGTTGTAGTTGAGCCCTTCCCACAGGTGTGCCCATCAGGTGAGCACTCACCGGCCGCTGTCCCCTTCTGCCTTTCTTCCTCCTCCCCTTCCTCCCACGTGAGTTATTTGTGTTTTTCTTTAGATGGGTTGTAGTTGTCCATCTACTAGCTTCCTATTAGTATTAAGTACGTTAATGCTGACCTTTCCATTCCTGTGATACTTAGCAGGATGTTCTCCAAATCCATCCAGGTAAATAAAAATGATGTAAAATCTTATCTTTCTTGATGGCTGAACAGTATTCCATGGTATGCAGACACCATTGTTTATCCATTTGTGAGTTGATAGCTTGTTTCCACGTCTTGGCAATTGTGAACTGAGCTTTCATAACGCTTCTAGTATGAATGTCTTTATGGTAAAGTGATCTTTTTTTCTTCTCAGTAAATAACTACTAATGGAATTGCTGAATAAAAAGGAAAGTCTGTTTTTAGCTCTTGAGGATTTTCCATACTTCCTTCGGAAAGGGCTGTATTAGTTTTCAATCCCATCAACAGTGTAAAAGTGTTCCCTTTTCTCCACACCCAAGACAGCATCTGTACCTTTGTGACTATGTGATGTGGGCTGTTCTGACTGGGTTAGGTCATATTTCAAGGTGGTTTTGATTTGCATTTCTTTGATGGTTAGGGACAATGAGCATTTTTTCATGTGCTCATTGGCCATTCATCTGTCTTCTTGGGAGAATTTTCTGTTCATGTTTCTTGCCCAGTGATATTGGGCTTGTTCTCTTTTCCTGCTAATTAGTTAGAGTAGATCCTAGTTATAGGCCTTTGTCAGATTCATACCATGCAAGTATCTTCTCCCACTATGAAGACTGGCTGTTTGCTTCAGTTTTGTGCCCTTAGTTGGGCAGAAGCTTTGTAGCTTGATCATGTCCCAGGTATGTATTTATTCTTGGTGTTGCTATAGTTGCTAGTGGGTCTTCTTCATAAAAATCTTTTCCCAGGCAGATATCATCAAGAGTTTGTCCTACACTTTCTTCTGTTTTTATCATTTCATGTATTAGATTTAAGTCTTTTATCCACCATGATTCAATTTTTGTAAGTAGCAACAGGCGAAGGTCCAGCTTTAGTCTTCTCTGTGTGGCTAACCAGTTCTTCCAGTACTATTGATAAAATAGGGATTCTTTCTCCTAGTGGATGCTTTTGTGTGGTTTATTTAAGATCAGATGGTGATACACAGCTGTTTTCCTCTCCAGGTTCGCTGTTCTATTCCATATATCCACAGCTCTATTTTTGTGCCAATACCATGCTGTTTTGATCACTATAGACTTGTAGTACAACCTGAAGCCTGGTAAAATGATGCCCCAAGTTTGTTTTTCTTAAAATTATGTTAGCTATTTAGGTTTTGTCCTCATTCCATATAAAATATAGCTATTTCTTCACATTCTTCAAAGTATGACATCAGTCCTTTAATGGGGATTGCATTAAATTACAGATCTATTTGGGTAGTCTGGACATAATCTTGTTATTCTTGGCATTGCCATCTCACTAATATGTTATTTACTTCTTGAAATATTTGCCTTGTGAGCTTCTTAACATTATATTATCTCCTTCCTTCTGCTATTACTTCTGTATTCCTGTCAAGTCTGTTGGTTGCCACTTAAATATGGGTATCTATCAGATGTTTGCATTTTTGTTCATTACCTCTAATATGCTTGAACACGGTCACTGCATGGTCACCTATGTACAGATTACACCATCATTTTTAACACTATATAATTCCTTATTTCTGGCAGGATACTTCAGACCATCTAACTCAAGTTTATAACAGGAAATGTTCTTCTAGGGAATTGAAATTTAATACACTTATCTTGAATCATGACATAAACCCATCTCAAATCCTGACTACAGGTCTCAGCTTTTCTATTTCTACTTAGGGTAAAATATTTTTCTAGTGACATAGTAAAAAATCATTCTTTGTGTTTGACCCTTCACATCTCTCTCTCTCTCTCTCTCTCTCTCTCTATATATATATATATATATATGTACACACACATATGTGTGTATGTGAGACAGACAGAGAAAATATAGACTGCTAAGTCACTATATTGGTTGCCATATAGAATCATAAGTCCTTTTCATGGTGCTGATTAATGTTATGACATTTTAAGTAGAGTATGGCAAAGGCATTAGGTATTAGGCAAGCAAAACTGCTTCAACAGAAAATCCACTTAAATTTTGAAAATTATATTGTAGACATTTACATCTCACTCTGGTAAAACCCACTGGGGAGCTACTGATCAGCAAGTGATTCTCTTCCAAACAATAGTTAACATTATTGTATAGAGGATATTGTGCCCATATTTAAACAAATGCAAATAAATTTATGTATCTTTGGTACCCGGAATTTTGACATGGAAGAACGAAATACATACTTAAGAAGGAAAAATGTTGAGAGACCATCTTGTATGCTCAATATAAATCAGATTAATTATTATAAATATAATACATTAAAAAATACAGTGGTCCTGTTTACAGAAAATGCCTAGAGATTTTAATCCACTAAGAAATAGTGAGCACTCATGGTTCCTATGACCAGGGTTCTCAGAAAAATTCCAAGGCATTGTTCTGAAAATGTATAGAAGAAAGGGAAAGAGATAAACATTCATTTTTCATTCTCTTTATAGACCCTTTTCCAGGGATGAGTTCTTATCAATTGCTAGTGATGTGGAAAAAGGGACCAACGTTATGTGCCCCATGATCAGAGGACACAACATTACCTGTGACGAACTTTTGACCAAAAATAAAATGAACTTGAATTATGATCAAACCTTTCTCCAGCAAACAATTTATAAAACATATTTAAGGCAGATTAACTTTTTATATGACATGGTGGGTGGGTTTTTAATCCCTAAAATGCAAACTGTGAGAACCTCTGTAGGACAAACAATCTAGTTCTTCAAAATATACAATGCACGGGAAACAAAGACAATGGGATGGAAGAACTACAGATTAAAAGATATTTAAGAAAAATTACCCCATTACAATATGTGGACCATGCTGGTCTTGATTTAAACAAAAGCACCAATGTTCAGGGTAAGAAATTTCCACACTGACGAGATTATTTATGATAGGAATGACTAGTATTAATTCTTAGGTATAATGATATTATTGTGATCACTTATTAAAGGAGATTTTATATTTTAGAGATATGTTTTGAAATATTTATGGATGAAATATTATGTGGTCTGAGATTTGATAAAAATAATTCCATGTCAGTGAGAAACTGACAGGTATTTAAATGAAACAAAATCTTACCATTATTTGATGATTGTAGAAGCTGAATGATTGCATTATATCAGTTCATTGTACTCTAGTCGTTTTCTATATAGTTGAAAGAATTTATAATATAAATTTAAAAAATAATTGGGGCTGGGTATTGATAGAAATGGAGGGCGTGTGTGTATATGCATGTGTCTGCGTGTGCACACACGGGCTTCTGTGTTCAGGAGAGAGAAGATGAGCATAAGAAAAAAAAAAGTATTTCAATAAAATAGTGCTATATTCACATAACCTTTTTCAGGCCAGAGCTTATATTTAATACTTAGAAACAATGAGATGTAAGACTGGAAAGAACATCTCATCACACTGCAGCCCTTTCATAACTGTCCTGATGCACTTGAAGGCAGGCAACATGTTAGAATTGTACCTCGGTGTCCAAACAAGAAAAAATTATGCACCGAATGGAGTAAGTCATGGAACTGAGACAAGGAGACATCCATGAGAAATGTGTCAGATGAGAAACTTGGCAGAGGCACGTGTTATACAACTAAGAAACTAAATATGGAAGAAAAGGAGGAAGAGAGACAGCAAAGGAATATTCAGATTTTGGATATTGGTAAGGAGGAAAATTTTGAACCAGTAAGAAGGTGGTCGAGGGAAGACCCTATTGTGATTGTGGGGGATGTTGAGGGAAGGGAAAGTTCTCTTCAACTTTACCCTCCCAGCTAATGACCAATTCCTTTCAGGGGTTCCTTCTAATTATCACTTATGCCCATCACTTTCTTTGCTATCGACACTGCCAAGGTGCTGCTAAGAACTCAGTGTTCACACTGCACTTCGTTCAAAATGTCTAAACCCTTTGAGCAAACCAATCTCAGCTTTATTCAAAATGCTGTGATATTTCCCTGCTGACTATGAATTTGGTCAGGAATTTTTAGTGTTATGTCATTATTCTCTAACTACAACCTTCTTTCCTAGAGCTATTTCTTCCCATATTTGACATGATATTAAATTTAAGTTCAGCTAGTTTTATTTGAAGACTGACTTCACTCTTGATCCTCTCAGTGCTT
>NW_003852429.1:13781013-13783556 GCF_000181295.1 Otolemur garnettii
CATGGCTTTCCATCTTAACCTTAGTAAAGCTAAATTCCTAACCTGGGTCAATCTTCCTTAAGCCCTTTTCTTGCTGCATGGGCTGCAGGCACAGTTTCATTCTTGCTGTTCTTCGATCGTGGTGGTCATAACCCATCCAAGAGAAACCTAGTCTACCTGTTAGACTCTTCCCCCAGATGACCATGTGCCCATCTCCTTCTTTCGTCAGTCTGCTCCCTGTCCATCCTCCCAGTCTTCCCTAACCATCACGATGCACCTCTCCCATCGTAACCTGTATACTTCCTGTTTCTCTTAACCTCATTTTTGTGAGTTATCTGTTTTCCTTTCATGACGTTAACATTTCTTTCTTTATTGCATGGGTATGTGATTCCCAGCTCCCATCCCTGCAAGATGAACTCCACTTTGATTTACTAACTGATCTATGAACAATATTTGAACAGATGTATCATATAGGGCATTGGATTATAATATGGTTTCTCTCTCTCTAATATATGTGTGTGTGTGTGTGCTTGTGTATATAAATTTATTTTTAAACATATAAATAAATATACACATATTCATTTTTAAAAATGCCTAACTAGCAGTTGTGTGAAATAAAGCATTCATGGCTCTCAAGAAGTGGAATTTTTTAGTATGATTATTATTTAGTTTAAATTGCTATTTACAAAATATTATAAACCTAGTGAGTATGGATTATATGCTAATGACCACCTTCTTTTTGTGATTTAAACACAGATAGGAGTTCTTAACATCTGGTCTTTTGTAAATATGAAAGAGAAAGCAGTAACACCTGCTTCCCAGCTTTACAATGACCATACCAAGGACAGGAACTGCTTTCTTATTTTCATGACTATATTCCCTTTTTCTACTTTAGGAATGGGATCACTTCATAAAGCTCTTCAACTTTTCTTTCTTATTTCAGGTTTTAGATGAGTTTGGTAACAGAAGGTCATTTGTGGTTGGGAATGCGCTGTAGAAAGATGTGAAAATTAAAGAAAGGAATCTTGTAAAAGAATGGGGGGTATTTGGACACTTAGACTTGCTATGCGGTAAGTTCTGGACACTATAATTATGAGAGAGTCTACTCAAAACAGAAAGAAATGAAGTCAAGCTTTTGGACATTGAATATGGCCTAGAAAACAGGTGATGTGTTTTCATCTTCTGTAAAAAGCTCAGCTATTCCAGAACTGCCATTGTTTTCTTATTGTTGTTCTGAAGAGTGAAGCTTATAGATAGAGTACAGCAAAATCATTGAAGGAAATGTTTTCCTATAAGTTAATATAATGCTTTCTATTAATTCACTTCAAAACTAACCTTTTTTAGCCATTCTGCCCCATGCTAGTTCTGTAAATAAATCTATTTGTTATTTTAGGTGAGGAGAGAGGAGAAAAGGATTCTCAGAATACAAGGAGGGTGTTAGTGATAGGCTAACTAAACTGCAAAGATAAGTCACTATCTTGGACACACCTCTGCACATAAAATATAAAAATAGGAGATGTTTTGTAAATATACAAAATCATGTGTCATGTATATATTCCAAATTCTACACAAATTTGATAATGCTTCATAGTCTGCTATTTTACTCGGCAATCAATTACATTCAAGAGTGTTACCCTCATTGTAATCATTGTAAGAATCCATTATTTGGTACTTTATTTTTTACTTTTTAGTATTCCTTGTATGTAGATATAATGTAAGTAAAATATGGTGAAATGTAAAACATCAAAAATACGAAAACCCCTGGGTTTTAGGGCTTTGAAGAAGCAAGTAATTAAATGAATGCTGATCTTATCGAACTAAATGCTAGCTATTCTTATTTTAAAAATTCAAATCAGTTAAGATTATGAGTGCTATTCATTCAGATGTTTTTTAAAAAACAAATGACCTCCACAAACATTACTTTTCCCCATTCATTCCAAATGCCATCTAGAAAGGAATCAATTTCTCTGCTCTAATAATTGTGTAGTTTGTCTTCAAAATGCTATGCAAGGATGGCTTTTACTCTGAAAAGTATAATCAGAAATGTACAAAAGCACTGTGGTTATAAAATAGAAAAACATCAGCATTATTGTTAACAGGAGGATGTATGGATGCTGATTTGAGTAATACATCTTGAGTCTCCATTCACAGCTAAATAACTTCCGAGCTCTGACAAATGTATGCTTTTTGTAAATGTTCATTTATCATGACATCCGTCCTTTGAACTAAACTATTTTATGGTATATAAGGGTCTAACATTCCTCCATTCAAAACAAAAACAGAAATATAATTCCTTTTACATGATTACTTTGTTACTTATTAGCTGTGAGACTGTAAGAAATTCACTTTAACTCTCTGAGCCTGCTTCTCTATGACAAAGTGTATGGTCAGGAATATCCCACTTGGGACAGGCAGGCAGTGCCCACCATAATCCACAGTGACCACTTTGGGAATGGCCAACAGCTAACCGGTGTCGGGAACTTACTGTGAGGGAAAAAAATTCTTGTAAACACTTGCTAAGCATTGCCAAATTTCTTCTACAAGCATAATGTACCAAAAAAAAA
>NW_003852429.1:13783816-13824959 GCF_000181295.1 Otolemur garnettii
ATCATTTTTACTTAAATTTAAATAAAATAATTACAATTTTTAAAAATAAGAACCATTTAATTTGGGCAGCTTTGCACAGTTTTTTTTTTTTTTTTTACCAGACCTATTTACCTCTCATTACATACCATTCTTAATGGTAAGAAAAGGCTGTATGCAAATAAAAAGCATGTTATTTTATATCTTTACAGTTTCAAATACTTAATTTCTTATACAAAGCATAAAAATAAATAGACAGCTATTTTTATTTAGGAAATAATACTTCACAAAAGGCTTTACTCACAACAAGATTTGCCCTTGGAAAAATTTTACTTATAATCCATCGTAGGTTTAAAACATAAAATTAACTAACTATAATTGCCATAATATTATTGATTCATTCATGCATTAAACATTTGTTCACGTAAATAAGAGTCTGTCATGTCACAGAATAAATTTCTTTGATACCCATAAAGGATGCTTTTAAAAGAAATTTTGAGGTCTAGCATCCAACGATAAGGAGACAATTTCTCCGGTATTTTCTTTGGCTTTTTAGGCCTACTAAACATTCTAACTTTGTATTTAAGATTGCTTCATCAAATATGTATGCTTTGGGCAATCTGATTCCTAATATATCCCACTAACATTGTGTTCCAACAGCAGTTCTGTTCCCTCTAATGGGTCTGTAACAATTATGCCACCAAGGAGATGGCGGGGATGAAGCACTGAGTGCTGAAAATAGCAGCACACCAGATTCTGCGAGGTGGTAGACTAATCATTTATACCTGGAATGTGACTTCATGTTATGAAAGCAAATGAAATATTGAAATGTAACTTCTTTTGAACAGCACCAAAGAGAGCATCAAACTGTGGAAAAGCAAGCTATCAGGTCACTGCAATGTCATTGTCAAGACAGCTAACACCTGCATGCTGCTTTCAGACGGTGCTGGATCTTAACGATCAATTTTACTTTTATATACTCATAGGTGAGTGTGTGCGTGTGTGCATGTGTGTATAAAATCATTAATATGTAAATGTTTTCTTCTGCAAATCGATACTACTTGAATTGGTAGGAAAGAACTATCTCCATTGCCCTGAGTATATGTGCTCTGTGTTTGATGAATCTATGTTGACAAGAATAATTATATGCCACCTACTGTTTTTGGAAAAACAAGTAGAAGTTTGAGGAGTTTTGCTGATTTTTCCCCCTTCTGCCTTTGTACTTGAATCATTGAACTTTTCCAATGTGTCATAAGCTGCCAGCAGCTACCTCTCATGTCAAGATTGATTTTGACAGCATTTTGGCAACATTAGTGGCATGAATGAGGACCTACTTAATTAAAAATACAAGTTAAGTACGTTTCTCTAGGATCTTAACTGTTATCCTCCATGATGTGTGATAGTACATTGTGGTCAACAGAAACCAGTTAGAATTACTTACAAAGCAATTTATTTTTATATAAACAAAAAGCTTATTTAACAGATCCTAGTCTAGAAAACATTTAATAAAAGCATAATTAATTTTTTGAAACGTTTCCTATGAGATATTTACCCTTCACATTATAGAAAGTCTGGACATTTCAGCCATTTTACTTTTAGCCTTCCAATTTTTTTTAAGCCATGAAATACTGTAAAAAGGAACAAAAATAGTCTCATTCTAGTTTTTCCATATACATTAAGTGTGGCCACTAAGAAACACACACACACAAACACACTCAGACAAATTTTCAGGACCTTACATTTTCATGTACAAAATGAGTGTTATAGAATTGATTTCAATTTCTTCCTGTTAAATTGCACAATACGGTTGCTGAGAAGTTTGTGATAAACACTCCAAATAAGCAGAAGTGATCTGAACCAAGACAAGTAGAGGGACTCGTTGTTTTGATTCCTTGGCACCCAGCTTGGCCAAGTGCAAATGAAGAACTGGAGAACCAGCCTCGATGCTCTGTTAGGGTCTTTCCAAAGCTCCAAGTGAATACTCAAATTTTTGCAAATGTCCCCAGACCTTTCTTAAAGTGCAGAGCTGATGAAAATCTTTTTCTGTATTAGCATTTTTTAACATATCAATGCAGTTTATAAACGTTGATTATTTCCAAAACAAAGAGAGAGACAAAAATATCTGAAATATATAGAACAATGTATAAGATAATCTATCTTCAGAAGGAACCCAAGCTCTGCTAACATTTCAAAATAATTAACCAAGATGCTATTTTAGGGGATGAATAACATAATTATATAGATAATTTTATTGCGTTAACGTGGCCACATATAACCTTGTACTATTTTTGTTACTTTGAGGATTTTTAATTAACATTTTATATATTCTCAAATTTTAGATATATTATAAGGAGGGAACAAGATTGGTTAATATAGGACGAATCACAAATAACTCATTAACCAAAATACAATAAAGTAGGGCAAACAGTGTCATTAAAATTTTAACAACAGAATCATGATTATGCTATCATTAACAAAGATCTTTTTGAAACATATTTTTTATTTCATTTTCTCACGAGAACATATGAGATATAATTTGAAACTTTGTTGAATTTCAATGATTATGGTGCTATCTTTAATGGTTAAGTTTTTTATTAAGATAAAAAGGAAATAAAAAACAGGTCTTCTTAACAAAGTGTCTCAAGAATGGAAGAAAAAGTGTCCAATGTACTCAGCTCTACTATGAAACCAAATTATAGCTTTCATATGAAAGCTATAACCCAATTAAAGCCCAAGAATATGGGGGAAGGAGAAAGGATTGGGAGGAGAAGGGGGAGGATGAGTGGTGGGAGGGTGATTGGTGGGACCACACCTATGGTGCATCTTACAAGGGTACATGGGAAATTTACTAAATGTAGAATATAAATGTCTTAACACAATAACTAAGAAAATGCAGTGAATGGGTGATGCCTGTGGCTCAAAGGAGTAAGGCGTAGGCCCCATGTGCGGGACGTGGCAGGTTCAAACCCAGCCCCGGCCAAAAAACTGCAAAAAAAAAGAGAAAAGAAAAGAAAATGATAGAAAAGCATAGAAAACTATGTTAACTAGTTTAATGAAAATATTTCAAATTGTATATAAAACCAGCACATTGTACCCCATGATTGCATTAATGTACACAGCTATAATTTAATTTTTAAAAAAGTCAGGTGACTTCAATAATTTTGAAATCAGTTAATTTCAGCACCAAAGGTCTGGGGTTATATTTCCCCCACCAAGATGAGTAACCCATCCATTATACATTATCTGCTTCATATTAAATATCTCTCTATTAAGAAGATACAATAATTGTCTTGCCTGTGAACATGTGTTGGGGAATGTTGTCATAATCTACAACCTTCAGATGATTCAATTTTATAGAGCACAATGAGAGACGTGTAAATATTCGTTTAGATGACCACGGGCAGCTATCAGGGCCTGCTATCCTTGATTTGTAAACAAGAAGCCACATTCTTGACACAAGATGTGTGCTCCTAACTAAAAAATCCAAAATTTGAAAGAATCTCAAAATCTGAAACTTTTTGAGTGACAACATGACACTAAAGTTGGAAAATTCTACCTCATGTGATCGGTCACATCCAACATGCAGGCTCAGAGCTGATTCAGCATCCACAGGACAAAAGATCAACTCCCCTCCCACCCCCCGTACTGTGAGAACACCCCGCCCATAGGTGTCCGGGTGCAAATATGGTGATGGGCTTACTGAGGGAGTAGGGCAGTGGGCCCTCAGAACAACATGTGAGTTTATTAACTCGGAGACTTTGGAGAACAAAAAATACTGTCAATGAGGCAGATAGCGCTGGAGCAAGGATTTTAAAAAAGCCCCCGGCAGATGTTTCCTCATCTTTAAAGGACCCCTGTCCTGGTCCCCCAATTGCTTCTGAGGTTTTGCCTCACTTAAAAAAATAAAACAAAATATGTGCACAATAACCTTTTAGCCAAAATGCAGCACTGTAGGTGGGGACCCACAGCCCGGGGGCTGTTTCGTATTGTTGCTGTGTAAGAGCTGGTATAGATGTTCTGGTGAGGATATGGAGCTGTTTGGTTACTGCAGACACGTATTTTCACAGTATTAATGTTATGATGTTACTACCTTACTGCTCAGTACTTACCTGTGAATAAGTGTAAGGAAATAGAAATTCAGAGTCAGGAATGGTGCTGAAGAGAAACAGCCACAGGCTGTCCACATGATGGCTGAGATGTGGCACCTTCAGAGCCTGATTCTTCAACAAACACGAACTTTGCTTCCTGCATAATATTTTTTAAAGTACTGTATACATTTACCTTAAGACTATCTGTATAAGGGATATATGAAACATAAATGAGTTTTGTGTTTCGACTTATGTCCTAGCTCAATGTTCCTCATAATGTATATGCAAAATCCAAAAGTTGGAAAAACTGAATTTCAAAATGCTTGTTTTTCCCAGCATTTCTCATAAGGGATCCTTTATGTTGGGAAAAAAAAGTGCCTAGCAATGGATATAAACTAACAGATGGATTTGATATTTCTCTGTATCATGTTGTGTTTTATTTTTAGTCCTAAAAGATTAAGATCAACCTCAAACCAGGAGACTTCACTATGTGCTGTATCAGAATCACTTATAAAACCTCTAATCAGCGGTTCTCAACCTGGGGGTCGCGACCCCTTTGTAACAGTGAAAATACATCCTGCATATCTGATATTTATATTAAGATTCACAACAGTAGCAAAATTAGAGGTAGGAAGTAGCACGGAAATAATTTTATGGCTGGGGGTCACCACAACATGCGGAACTGTGTTAAAGGGTCCAGGCACTTGGAGCACTAGAAAGGTTGAGAACCACTGCTCTCAATGATAGCAGCTCTGGTGATGGTCCCTGAACAACCGAATTGGAGTTTACAACAGTTGAGACCCCGTCTATCCATCTTTCTAATTTAAATTCACGACATTACCCTATGCAAAATGAAAACCCACTGAAACAGACCAAGGTTTCGTCTGCTAACTGGAGGATTTGGCTCATTGCTGAGAAGGAATATGTTTTAATTGAGAATGTTCTTGCTTTGTATTTTATATTATATATATACATACACACATATATATGAGAGGAATAATAAACATACTGAGAGAATTAAATAATAAACTGAAACTAAACAAACATAGACCCCCATTAAGCTCCTCAATCGAATTAACCTGGGAAGCATTTCGCTCAGAAAGATTGACTCTTGAAAACAACGTTTGTCCATGGGCGAAACTGCAAAGCCAACTTTGATTTGGGGATTTAATTCATCTAGCTCCAGTCCACTTTTGTCACTGTTGGTTATTTAAATAAATAGAAAAGTAGTAAATATGCATATATTCCCCCTCTCAGCTGCCATTTTTCCCTATTCACACCCTCTTTCCCGCAGGAGGTAACCCCGCATGAAGCATTTCAACGGAGGACTCAAGGTGGCCACATAGAATCTTACATTTTTATTATATTATGTTAATTCATTTTGAAGGGTTTCTCCCTTAATGAACTGGTTCTTGAGCTAATTCTAATGGAGCTACTAGATGGTAATGCTTCTGTGTTATGCTTCTGCCCCTGGAATTCCTCCTTCCATGGCGTTCTCGAAGGACTCTCCACGCTCCCGGCACCTGCTCCGCGCATGCACCACTCTCCGACTGCCCCTCCCTCCTCCAGCCTCTGGACATCTCGGCCTTCCCTGAGCCTGTTTTCTCTGAGATATCTCTCATCTGTGTTCATCTCCGGCTGCCTGGCTGTTCCTCCATTACCTGCCTTGCTCTTGACAAGTGGGAGTTGATCCTTAGCCCCCCATGGTCTGTTGCATGTCTTCACTCTGACCTTGGATAAATTTGGGTGTAGTTCACAATGACTTACCCCTGATTTTGCCATTGCAGCTCTACTTAGACCCTAACATTTTTCAGGGATGGACCATTCTAATGAAAGCCCTCTGCGTAATTTCCCCAGCATTACTTGAGGGCTCAGAATTCTAGCTCTTTGCTCAGAAGATAATGCGTGATGAAGTAGACACGCCAGTACTGATAGATTTAATGTTGTTAATTAAAAAATAATAAATGTAGAGAAATATGCAATATATTTTAATTCAGTCACTAACCAGTATGTATGAGGAGCTGATGATGTGCCGGGGACTGTACTGTTGTGTACTGAGAATAGGCATGTTTTATGGAGGAGAAACAGTTCTGTTATCATTGTCTTCATATCGTTTTATAGTTCCGTATGATTGTCAGTGTAAAGATCTGAGGTATCTTAATCCTGACAGCTTCAGGGTATCATAGAGAATAAGGTTGTGTCATCATCTGGCAACTGACTTTATAAGAAGGAATTCCATGCGTGAATGAATACTACATATTTTCTTTTATTCTACAGTTTTACTGGTAGAAAAGGAATGAGTCAGCCACTCTGACTTAGAGACACTTTGGAAGACTAATGGCATTCGGCCATTTGCTTCATGAGCAAAGGGAAACCCCAAACACTAATAATGGTACCAGGCAAATAGTGAGCTTTGGCCCTTCAAATATTGTGTGCATAGATGAATACTTTTTCCTTGAGAACAATTTTGTGCCAAAAGCAGAAAATTTTCCACTCCCCTTTTTAAAACAAGGAATCAATATGCCCTGAATTTGAGGCGTCGTACAGAGGCAAGTTGTTTGCCTTTATTTCAAGGCAGCAAATCTAACCCCACATAACCACAATGGGAGAAGAATTAGAAGGTATATTCAAGTGAGGAGTTGGGGACTGGTATTAACATCCTTTATGAAAACTTAATTTTCTGTAGTGAAAAATGGAAGTAATTGAAGATTTTGAATGGAGAAAGTTGTAACAAAAGTTTCATTAACTATAACAACTGTGAGATGTTTTTTGTTATTCCTATTTTACAGGTAAGAACATTAAGATTTAAGATTATACCATGTAGTTAAGGTCACACAGACTGGAACTAGCACAGACAAAACTCAAATCTAGGCCTCTTCACATTGATCCCTCCTTTCCTAAAGTAAAAGTGAAGAAAATAGAGTAACAAGGGATGGGAGCAGAGGGTGGAAGGAGGAGAAAGTTTAAGAATAGAGATGCACAAATTTGATCATTATTGACATGTGGGAATAAGAAGAGAGGAAACAGTTTAAAAATAAATTCCATAATTTAAAACCAGGAAAATGCATTGTTATGAATTAGGAGGTCAACTGATGTTGCAGCAATAGAAGTCTGGTATGACAAACCAATCCTGCACCATGTCATCTTAAATTACTTAAAAACAATAATTTAAAGCGTCTGCTGACAGAAGGTGTTTAAAAATGACAAACATTTCCATATGACATCTCTTCTTGAATTGACAGTGGTCTCCATATGAATTATTGTATTTGGTTCTCACAACTTTCAGAAATACTAGACACTATTAATATACATGAAAAAAAAGTTAAGGTTTAGAAAGTAGACCTACCTTGCTCAAGGATCTGTGAGTGATAAAGGGTGTGCATGGATTTATGACTTCTGATTCCAAATTCAAGATATCAGGAGACTCTTAGGACACGATAAATAGTAATATACACTTTTAATTTTCTAGACTCAAATGGAATACACATAAATTCCAAACTAAATAGAACTAGTTAGCAATCTATTCAAGTGCAGCAAGGGAGATTTAGATAAGCTTAAGGCATAATTTTAAGTTCAGTAAAGATGTATGTTATGAAAGCACAAGTGGAATCTTCTTATCTTCCTACTTATGAATAAGGCAGAAAACCCCCTGTCCTGGCAAGGCATCCTGTGGCCCTTTTGAAGTCTATGATGGTGGCCTCTACTGTATCCTAAGATTGTGAAATTATGCAAATTTAGTTAAGTCTTCAAATCCATCCTCAATTTTTTTTAACATTCTCTGATACTGAGTAAGGCAGATAGTCTTACTCCAAAATGGACAAAAGGCCCTTTCCCGGGGGTTTCTAATTGGTGTAGAATTTGAAGTTTCCCTAGCCCAGTAATTCCTTACTCCTTTCTGCATTATTTTTAACAGTATGAACGCATAATGTCCTAAGGACCTTTCACTTATCGTGAACTTTATAATAATTTGTATCTGTCACGTACGAACATGAACACTTGTGTGCACATTATGCCATATGGAATAGGCATGTCTTTAAAATATGTCTTCAAAACAATAGGCGTGTCTTTAGGAACGCATAATGTCCTAAGGACCTTTCACTTATCATGAATTTTATATAATAGTTTGTATCTATCACGTACAACATGAACATGTGTGTGCACATTGTGCCGTATGGAATAGGCATGTCTCTCTCCAAGGAGAGAGTATTTCCTTGGGACTCTCTGTACTTGGATTTCCAGCATAAAAGCTGACAAACTAGTTATTTAAGAGAGCAAAAAAAAAACATGGCAGACTATTATTTAGTAATTGTTATCACCATAATTATCAGCTCAGTATGTACCAGGTGCTTAATTTTTTATTTCCAAATAAAATAGAGAAGAAAGCAATATTTTGAGCACCAACCTGGTTGATCTTAGTGGAAATGTGAATCGTTTCAACACACTGTATCATTCAGAGTTTAGTACAATGCAAAAATGGAAATACCAATATTTCACAGTCTCCACCAGTTCCTCCAGTGGCCACCAGCTGAGAGCTAATCACTTGGCACAGCAAATGTATGAGGCTCTTGATAATGGTGGTGATTGTTACATGGTGAACCAAAAATGAGGCTTCTAAGAGGAGTAAAAAAGGAGGGTCCATCAAAACACTTGACATAATTTCTCAGTTATTCCTACTTACAGAAATTCATTTGTTAGATTAAAGATGGCTGAAAGCAAATGTCTTTTAAAGGAAAATCAATGGTAATATACTCAATGATGAGGTTTGGAACAGGGGAGAATCTGCAGGATCTCATTTGGGAGTTGGAGGTAACTGAAAAAAATTTAAGATGCCTGTTTCTTACCAAATTCTAGAAGATTGACATTTGGAACACAGGAAACTCTCATTTGTTCAAAAGTGAATTGGTTTTGAATTATGAAGCACTGATTTCCTCAGCCAATACCAGACACAACATGAGTGACACATGCATTATTTCTACCTCTCAAGTAATCCTAAAATTTGGGAATATAACTCTCATTTTAGTTACTGAGAAATTGAGAAAGTCACATAAGAAATGGAATCATGAATTTTCAAATCAAAGAGAATGAAAAAAGGTACCAAATAATATTGCAAAATATATGGAAAGGTGTCAGTGGCTCTTGAATGACATGGTGAAGCAGAACTTGCCTATCAAGGAGTAAAAGTTTGAGAATCAAGTATTTTTTACAGTGTATCTGCTTACCTTATTCTAGTCACCTCATTGTCACCCTGGAATAAACAAAACAACTTAGAGACAGTAGAATCTCAATTTGTTTGATTTTAAAGATACCCACTGTAACATAACTTCATGTGTCTTGTATAAATAGATATGACATCATTTTAATGTTCTTATTTGATGATAAAAGTATTATATCTTTATAAAAAATAAAATAAAGAATAAAACTTCACCACCAGTTAAAATTTATAAGTAGTCACACAGTATTTTAATGGAATAAGATTTTATAGTATTTTTTAAAATTTCACTTATGACTCTAATATTGAAGTAGTAGTTTTTAACTGTAAATTTAAATAATAGAACATAGAATTGTAAGTGGATATGCAGTATACCCTTCTATGTGCCACAATGTAGTCAATTCTTCATAACGGAATATGTAAGTAGTTCTCAACACTTATTCTTTTTAAACAATACATTACTTGTAAATTCTCCTAGTAAATGCTTAAAACAGAATCCAGCTTCAAATATACGCATTAGTTACGCTTTTGTTACCTTCTTCTAAGTCACTCACTATAAAGAACCAATTTAAACCCCAGGATAATGTGTGAGCAGGTATATTTTCCCCCAGCCTTGCAAATAATGCCTAATGCATTTTAATTTTCCCATTTAATATGTAAAAATAGAATTGGACTATTGCTTTAACTTATAATTTGTGCTTCTGTATTTGCCTATAATTTCTCATAGGAAAATCAGCCTTTTGCTCCCAGCATCATTAGGTCCTTTGCGCATTTTTCTACTGATGTAGCCAATTGGTAATTATAGGAGATCTTTATATAATCAATGCTATTATTTGGGTTATATGTACAAATTGCTTATTTGCAGGCAGTTTTACTTTTTAACCGCAGAGAACTTCCATGTTAGGTGGTCAAGTTTATTGACGGTTCCCGTCCCATCTCTGCCTTTGCCTCTTTTATGGCAACAGTGTCTGTTCACCTACTCTGTTTCTGTCTAGTAATTCTGTGAATCCGCATTTTCCATTAGAGTGTGTATGTCATCTGGGCTTTATCAGGGAACGTACTGTCAGGTAGGGGCTTAGCTTTGTTTTCCTTCCCCACATGGTTGGCCAACAGGACCAAACTCTATGTTAAACAATTTTTCCCTTTTCTCTGATGCAAAGTGCCTTGGTCACGGTGCTGTCTCCAAGTACGCCCACACCATACATTTGGCCTGCATATGTGATTCATGTGCCGTGCCAGATATGGGGCTGAGTCATCCTGGAAGCCTCTCTCACATCTGAACCTTGAGCAGGTGGAAGTCACAGGACCCGACCGAGAAGATGATTCCTGGTGGGCTGTGGGCAGACTAGGACAGGGCCGATGATTGAGGACAGGAAGTGCCACAGGGAGGACAGACATTGGCATTTTCAAGAAAACTAAAAATTCACTTTTCCCTTGACATCAACTGCAGCAAAAACAATCCACATGAGGAAAGACGTATTGGTAGGATTAAAAAAAAAAGACCGTAAGAGAGGAGCTGAAGTTTACACGTCGTGTCGCTGCTCTTCTTTTCTACAGTGACGTGGCTGAGGGGGTCTGCAGTGTCCTTCTGAGCTCTGGAGTAAGCAGCTGAACTCAGTGCACAGGTAAGGAGGTGGAAGAGACAGGCAAGCTCTCTGAAGAAGCAG
Source organism: Otolemur garnettii (assembly GCF_000181295.1). Taxonomy (NCBI): domain Eukaryota; kingdom Metazoa; phylum Chordata; class Mammalia; order Primates; family Galagidae; genus Otolemur; species Otolemur garnettii. The sequence continues at coordinate 13,794,757 of NW_003852429.1, forward strand.
GAGGAAAAGAATCTAAAAATTGTTTTTGAGATTTGGAGCAGGGCATTCTTCAAAGTAAGGAGCAAGCTGTACTCTACAGGAAACTGTTATTTCTTTACTTACCTTGGTGGTATGAGCAAACACTTTCCTCATTCTCCTTTACAGCCACAAAAAAGTGGCCATATTTTTACAAGGAAATTATCATACACGTATAGACATTTTTAATTTGATATGATATAAATTTTTGCCAGAGATGTTTGATGAGATATGAAATGCTGGCAAGTTGGAGAATTATAGTAATAACACTTTATTTCTATGTAATAAATTTTTCTTGTTGGCAACTTAAATTAAATTACAGTGTACATAAAAATTATTGCCTGGGCTCTTTATGACCGTGCTAGCACGCACAAATGTTTCAAATGGATTTGAACATGACGTATCCTGGGCATGCAATGTGTTGTGTGTACGAGGAGCCTATCACGGTATGGTTTGACATGATGTCAATGTCTTTTTAGCTCCCAATATGCATTCCTTGAACACTTACCCTGTGAAAATTTCTTTATGGTCAGAGTATTTGATGGGTTGGAGCCTTGGATTAATGCTGCCTATGCAAAAATGAAAACTACAAGTGTATCTAGGCACGGTGGTGCACACTTGTAGCCCCACCTACCGGGAGGCTGCGATGGGAGGGTCAGTTAAGTCTCGATCAAGGCTATCGCAGGCTCTCATGTGTGACACTGCATTCCAGGTTAGAAGACTGAAGGAGACCGTGTCTCAATATTAAAAATAAATAAATAAAAAGAAAGAAAAGAAAAGAGACTCTAGATGTAAGAGAGAAAGAAAATACGAATAATAAACATTTCTTAAGTATTTGTGTCAGGGTTGGTGTGCTTCTCTTCCATCTATTTAGGTAAATTAAATACAAATATTTTAACACCAGAAGGTCCCGGTGAACCCAGTGAACACTTCTCAGCAGGAAACAAAGTTGAGTCCATTGAGAATTCACAAAAATGTGTTGAGGCCTGACACAGGCTCTCAAAGCCACCTTCATTAGCAGAGGTGTTTTTACTTTCTTTCTTTCTTTCCCCCCTTTTAATTGTGTGGGTTTCACATGGGAGGCAAAATGCCTGGCTTAGTGCCAAGCCCTTTTCGCAGTTATCCAGAGAATAAGGGAGAAGAAGCTGAGCCACGGGGAGCAGGTGGCGTTCTCAGCAAGCTGGAAACTGAGACCAGGTTTACACAGGAAGAGGGGCACAACCGGTCCCAGAGCACCTGGCGAGGCAGAGTGTGAGGATGAGCTAATTACCCTGAGTAAATTGCCTCTCCTCTCCAAGGGGTTTCAGGCGTATTGCTATCTTAGTACTGTTTGCCACGTGCCTTAGGAATCATTAACAATTGATTTCAATTTTCTTTGACTTAATTATCAGCCATAATTTTTTATTGTTTTTAATTGTTTACATAGGACTGATTGCTCCTTTAGAAATTTTTCTGCCGTCAGAGGTATAGCTTTGCCTTTTCTCTTACTCATGGTTTCCAACAAAGTGATACATAAGTATAAATACATAAGATAGAAGAAAAATTAAGAGTCTTTTCAATTAAAAAGAAGATTATGTGGCTTGCCAGAGTGGCTCACGCTTGTAATTCTACAACTCGGGGAGGCTGAGGCAAGAGGATCACTTGAGGTCAGGAGTTTGAGATCAGCCTGAGCAAGAGTGAGATGCCCCATCACGATGGGCACCTACAGTCCCAGTTTCTGAGGATACTGAGGCAGGAGGATTGATGGCTTGAACTCAGGAGTTTGAGGTTGCTGTAAGCTAAGCTAACACTGCATCACTCTAGCCTGGGCAACAGAGTGAGACTCTATCTACAAAAAAAAAGATTATCTATACATAGCTAATACTTGTGTGTACATCTTAACTCTATTTCTCCTTCTTATGTTAAAGAGTACAGCACATATTATTTAAATAATAATAAAACAAAATTGACCATTCTTATTCAAACAATTATAAAATACTATTACTTTTACATAATTTTATACTCCATTTAGTAAACAGTGTGCATTCTAGTACATTAAAAAGATACCACTAAACATTTAAATGATTTCATAAGATGACGTTTTACGTGAGAAAAATTATTGGCAAATCTCTCAAATTATACTAAGATATTTGAAGTATTTTCCTCCCATTTTTCTTTCATGTTCCATTGAAGGATTTGTTTGGAACAAACCTATGAGAATAAGCACTTTGTTCTTCAGATTTAGATGTGTCACAATAAGCACTGTACAAGGACGGGCACACCTGTAGTTTCTCTGTGTTTCTCCCACTAGCTTAACAGAATAGCCACCACACTCCCTTAGAATAAACACACACACATCACACTTTACTATTTCATGGGAACCTGCCCACCCAGAAGGGGGAGTCTATGTTTTTGTGTCTTGCTGTTCAGTGTGCAGTCAGTGGAGCGTCCCCACCAGCACCGACAGTAGACTCATCAGGAATGGAATTGCGAGCCCTGCCCTAGAACAGCTCATCCCAGGCCTGCATTTTCACAGGATTTCCAGGTGAAGAGTTCAGATTCTGAAGCAGTCTGTGGAGAAGGTGAATAAGAACTTGTGATGGGAAGAGCTGGTGAAGCGGCATGTAGCTGGCGGGGCCTCCGTGGCGTGTCCGGGACTGATTTTAACAGGGGGTGCTTAATGTGAACCTTTCCCCATAACACCCACATCCCTGGTAGAAACTTCTGCTTTACAGAAATGTTTGTATTCTTGGTATTTTACTAGTGGAGGAATGAGAGGAACTGTGTGAGAAAAAAATAGAGGGAGGGGAGGAAAAGACACTAGCTGGGTGTGCCAAGGCTGAGATGGGCAAGCAGGCATAAAAGGCAAGGCTGAGACAGTGCAGGCAACAGAGGAGCCACCGTGCCAGGTGAGCCTGGACGTGTCTGCCTGTGCAAAGCAAGAGCAGTCTGTGGGCCCACGGCTACTTATACCCTCATGGTCTCAGAGGCCTCAGCTTCAACCTGGACTTGACGCCAGGATTAATATGAATATACTTCAAATAGGCAAAATAGCTCTTTGAATAGGAACTGGGGGGAGATGAGAAAAGCAGTTTTCCAAAAGTGTGTCTTACATGTCGTGTCAGGGATTTTAATGCTTAATCATGCCGTGTTGTATTGGTGAAATAGGGAGGATCCCCAGGATAAGACTGTGTCCACCAAGATAAATGGTGGGCCAGATTTATCCTCCCATAGGAAACAAAGGGTGAGCAAAACATGTAAAACCCAGTTTTAAAGAATTGGTCATCAGACAAAGAATGACAATTGCCCTTGATAGAAAAGAAACAAAGTAATGAGAACTTAGGGCAGGCTCAATCTCCTGCCTAGAGAGAGTTTGCGAGGGATGGAGCAGAAATTGTGAAGCCAGGTGGGGGTGGAAATGCCGAGTTCTCAGAGGTCACTGGAAAGAGAACCAGAGAGGGGGGAGATTGACAGAGACAGAGCTCTGAGGACTTGGACAAAGTGACCTTGAGCATTCAGCTGGGTACTGATCATGGAGTGGGTAGCAGAAAATCACTCAAGGCCGGGACACGTCCACCCAGAAAGGATTAGAAGGGACAATCTCTGGACTCACACCAGGATGAGAACAGTGCCTGTTCCCTGAGGGCCGAGAGGGCCACCTGGCAGTTCACACAGAGTACGAGGAAACAAAAAACATAGACAGGGGAAAGGGGTGTCTCATAGAGGGAGAGCGTTCAGGTCTAAACACTGTGCAAGTTCTTCCTAGTAGCACTTAAAACCAGGGTATGAAAGGATCTAACAGTTTCTAAAGAATATAAGTAGGTTCTTCAACAAAGCTCAAGAATATTTATAGAACTACAAATAAACTCAAACCCCAAATATGTTTTATCCAATCACAAATATTCAGGCATACAAAGATGCAGGAAGTATAAGCCTTAGAGCAAAGTGAACCAATAAAACCAAGCAAGAAATGGTAGGAGGAGCTGCCTTTGTAGGAAAGATTACTGAACAGTTATTATAATCACGTTCTACTTGCTCAAGAAGCTAAAGGAGAGATATGGAACATGTTAAAAGGAGAAGGAAGATGCAAAAAAATATCTAAATTGAACTTCTAGAGAGGAAAAGTACCATATGGAAATGAAAAATACCCAGGATAAGATTAAAAAACAAATTGAATTTTGTGAAAGAAGGATAGAGAGAGCTTGGAGGCATGCAATAGAAATTAAGGAAAATGAAACATAAAAGGCAGAAAACGTTTGAACAGAAGATAAAGGAGCAAATTGCATAATAATAGATGTAATTACAGTCCAGAAAGGAAGGGTGTAGCCAGCAAAGATATTTAAAGAAATGGTCACTTTTCAGAACTGATAACATCTAAAGGTGCGGAGAACTGCACCAGTACACAACATAAAATTTCTAAGAGTCTGTGACAAGCAGAAAAGTCTTAAAAGTAGCCAAGACTGGGGGAGAAAAGGGAGGGGAATGTAAAGATGTTCAGAAAAGAACTGACTTTGAAGTCAGTGGGGTAAGGACACTGTCACATCACATAAAGAAGCCTCCTAGAGACACCAAGTGCCTGAGGCGTGCTCCGTGCTTGTATCTGCAGTCTCGATCTTTGTTATAAAATGCTCATAGTATCACTGGCGTGGAAAGGATACTATGAGAATACTCTGTCCCCCTCCCTCCCCACCTCTGGCTAGCACCCCTGGCTATCCATCCTACAAGTTAAAATATTCCAGGATCTTTAACAGCTATGTTATCTTCAGTAGCATTTCTAAAGTGCTTGTGTGTTCTACATATTTTATAACTTGAGCTATGCAAAGAATTCCTTGCTTTACGCTGTATTAATAGTTCAGTTTTATAGATGAGGAAATTGAGGATCGCAGACGTTAATAATAAATGAGAATATTAGACCTATGAGGCAGAAGATCCAGGATATGAAGCAAGGAGCTCTAAGATTAGACCATAAAGTCATATTCCATATGAAAATATTGCCTTTACTCAATTCTTGGTCTTTAAAAAATAATTCAACAGATTATTAAAAAAAAAAGCACAAGTCTTTCAATATGGATATTTTAAAATCCTGGGTATGAATACTCTCTTATTTCCCCTGAAGTTTCCTTTATTTATATTTTTTCTTAAATGGTCAGACTCAAACTGATCTGTGGATGGAAAGTAGTATTTACATCTATAAGGCGGTTCCATTAGAAAGATTCCATCAACATGAACTATCCTCAAAAAGGTGCATTTTCTGTGTCTAACCAAGATGTAAAGAAAAATAGACAGAAAATATTAATCGATTTGATCTATAAATTCAATGGATAACAAGTAAAATTTGTGGGAGATTTTTCGTAGAAACCTGAAAGATTATTCTCAAATCCATACAGAGATAAAAGATAGAAGGGTCTAGAGTCACAAAACATATTTGAATATAAGGGTAAAGTTGGAGAAAAAACAAACTACTTGATTTCAAGGCATATTATGAAGTGATGGTAATTTAGATGGCATAGCCAGGTTGCAATGATACAAATAGATCAATGGAACAGAATAGAGTGTTTAGATATAAACCTACACATGTGTAAACAACTGATTTTCAATAAAAGTACAAAGGCGATTGAGTGGAGAAAAGATAGTCCTTTAAATAAATAATGCCCGCATGAATAATTGGGTATCTATTAGCAAAACAAAAATGAAAAAATCAACTTTTGCATATAACTCACCCCTTGTATACAGGTAAACTCAAAATGGATTATAGATCTAAATGTGAAACCTAAAACTGTAAATCCACTAGGAAAAAAACACATTAGAAGATCCTCCGTGAACTTAAGGATTAGGCAACCATTTCTTAGAAGCAACACCAAGTATAATCAATAAGAGAAGAAAATGGTAAATTGGACTAAACCAAAATTTAAAACTTTGACTTCTAATGCACTGTGAAGAGAACAGAGAGTATATCCTCAGACTCTGGGACATACTTATAAGTAACTTAATAACATAATTGATAAAGGGATTCCATCCATCCATAATATAGAAGGAACTATCACAGCTCTGTATTAAGAAAACACACCAAACAAAAATTGGTCAAAAGACATGAAGAGATTTATCATCAAAGAAGATATATGGATGGATGGTTGGTAAACAACCACGTGGCAAGACTAATAATCACTAGTCCCTAATAATGCAAATTATAGCCACAGTGTGATACCTTTTTCTTATAGAATGACTTATTAAAAAACAACAACAAAAAAAAAAGACACACACAAATGACCATATCAAGTTTTGGCAAATATGTAGAGTGTTAAACACTTGCTACCTCATCCTACACTTTCAGTTGCTTGAAACCCAGTCTTGTCCAGCCATCTTTGGCCTAATTAAAATTTCTCCTCCCTATGGTTTATGTGATACAGCCCATTTGTTCCTCATTTCACTGATAAAACCAAACATACCTCACAGCTGCTGAGGAAACATAAGGGTCAACCAGACTCAGGTAAGAAGTGCAGTCCTGTTTTCCTTCAACCAGCCCATCCACTGCTCTGGAGGAAAGTCTGAGAGATAAAGACCACAGACCTTCACGAAGGCATAGTCCTCCTGGCTCTGTCCCCTCCCTCCCCACCTCTGCTTGAGCTGTCACCTACAGACTTCCCATCATCCTCTCATTGGCACCCCTGAGAGTAACAGCTGTTTTCTTTTTTTTTTTTTTGTTCTGGGGCCCGGTTTGAACCCTCCACCTCCAGTATATGGGGGCGGCACCCTACTCCTTTGAGCACAGGTGCCGCCCATCAGCTGCTTTCTATTTTACATGCTTGTTCATTTTCTTGTGGTGTCTGGCCTGACGTACACACCAGAACCTTACTTTTCCCTTGGTTGGGGCTCTCCTAGAGAGTGACTACCTTGGCTAATGGCCACTCTCGAGACAAAACTCAAAACCAAAACAGGAAAAAAAATCACAACACAGAAGATGTAGACCTCTCACATGCTGCTGGGGGGATGAAAAGTATAAAAAAGTGGACTGTTTCTGAAAGGTTTATAAACTATCATATTATCTACACATTCTATTCCTCTCCATTGACCTGAGTAAAACAGGCAATGTAAACATATATGTCCTTACAAATACTTGTAATTTCTATGTATAAAATTTCGCAATTTTGCAATTATTTCTGGAGTAGCCCCAAACTGGAAACAATCTAAGCATCTATCATCAGAAAAATGAAGAATACATGGTAGATTCCCCCCGCTTCATGAAACAACAGCCCACTGATACATGCCATGACGTGGACGGTGCTCAGAATCATTATTTAGAGTAAAAAATGCCAGGATTTTTCTCTCCCTGAAAAAAAGAAAAGACACCTTTTTAATTTAATGTATATAAATTTCTAGAATTTCCAAACCAGCTTCTAGTGACAGAAACATACCAATGTTTCCTGGGAATGGAAAAGGGAGTCTCCAGAGAGAAAAAGACCAGAGGAATCATGAACGGCAGGAGGAATTTGGGGTTTTTTTGGGGGGGAAGGATGGGTAATGGACATGTTCATTATCTTAACTGTCGTGGAAGTTTTATAAATGTTTACATATAAACATGCACATATTTCAAACTGCGTACTTAAATATATGACCTTTACTGTACGCCGGTTGTTAATCTGTTAAACAAAGTAAAAGCGTATTTGACTTCTATCTGCAATACTCAGAGTGACTTTCTCCCTCCCATCTACTTCTAGTATGATATCCCCTCCTCCTGCAATCAGACCATCATCTTCTGTGTGCACATTGCATGTTGTATACACCAGAACATGTTGGATCACCTATAAGTATTTGCTCTCATCTCTATGTTTAGTGCAAAACTCCTTAATATCAAAGGCCAGAATTCATACTTGTCTAATGTGAGTAAAGATCCATCAATGGTAAAAGACTGAACAAATAGCATCCCTTGCTTAAGAGCAGATATTGGACAGGAGAACAGACAAAAAAGATTAAGGAGGGTAGGAAAGCTGAAGCAGCATTCATTCCCTCCACGCTGGCCGCAGAGTCTAAATGATGTTTGACTTTGGCAACTGATGATTTAAATAACAGGGGCAAGTACTCCTCTTGCAAATACTTAAATTCCATGTGCAAATACCAGTGGGCTAAAGAATTCGTTAGGTCGGCATGGGAACACTTAACCAATGTGAACAGGAGGTAATTAAGAAAATAAACACTTAGACAAAACAGAAAGAAATATTTGAGAAAGATGATCTTCTGAGGTCATCTTAGACCTAAACTAGTGCAGAAATCTTTTGCTTGTATAAGTTATCCAATGTAAATACCTTTAAAAAAAAAGTGCCTTCCAAAACAAATTTTCCTTTGCTAAGGAAACAATCAGTATTATCTAAAATGCCTTTGTAAGAATTATGATTTTACTCAAAATCATGTATGTTTCTGTATGCATGTAAATAGATTTGAATTAGGGCTCAGTCTGTAAAAAAATAAGCACATATACAACTTTAGTCCTTATGTTTCAAAATTAATTTGTATCAACCTAATAACTTCTTTTTATAATTTCTATTTATATCTTTATTTTTATATTTAATTACAGTGTATCACTTTACAATTAATCTGTCAGTTATAAACAATATGATGATATCAATATATTGAAAACAATATAAATCATTCTATATCCTGGAAAATTCAAAATGAACTATGAACTTTAGAACTGTATAAAAACCTGTATTTGTTATAGAGTGCAGAACAAAGTAAATGGCATCAACAGACGTATTTGTACCTGCTGATATATTTTTCAAGATTGTAAGTGAATATAATTTTGGAAAGATAACTGGTTGAACGTATACTTTTTGTCTTGTTTATCATGAATGAAGAAATGGATAAAACTGGAAAAAGTGATGTTTTCTGGGATCTTGGCTCTGGGTTTCTATATTCCAGTCATAAAATACCTGTTTCTGCCACTCTTCAAATTTGTATTTAACAGATTTCCCTCTGTGTTCTGTGTTATGGCCTCACTTTCTGGGTTGATGAGATTTAATCTCATTATGACGTGACTCTCCATGATCAGGTAAAAATCTGTTTCAATGTTATTGCCCCCGAATCTTAATCGGTGGAGTCCCCTGATGGCTCCTGGCTCCCCTCTCAGAGTGCTCAGGCTCCCTTTGACGTCTACTAACACTCTTTCTTCCTTGCCTTAGTTTTCCAGGACGCCATAAAAGAAAAACCACAGACCAGGTGACTTAAACAATAGGAGCTTGTTGTCTCAAAATTCTGGAGACTGGTGGTCTGAAATCAAGGTGCAGTCAGGGCTGGTTGCTTCTGAGGCCTCTTCTTGGCCCGTAGGTGGTTGTCTTCTTTCTCCTGTGTCTTCACGGGGTCTCCACTCCGTGTGTGTCTTGCCCATATTTCCTCTTCATATGAGGACATGTGTCATGTGGGTTTAGGGCCCACCCTAATGCCCTCGTTTCACTTTAACTACCTCTTTGCCTATCTTATCCCCAAACACAGCGATGTTGTGAGGTGCTAGGGGTCAGCAATTCAACGTATGGATTTGGGGGAGCAAAACACTGCCTGTGACATTCCTAAAGGATGAGCTTCAAACTTGACTTTATGTGGCCGCCTCCCATGATACTCTGTATCTTTTGAATATCTCTGTGTCTCTCAATTCTACACTCAGAAATTACTCTTGAGTATTCGCTTTTCATTTGTACTCCTTGGGGAATCTTATTTAATGAATTTTGGTCTATCATGTCCCTTGAGAAGATTGATCTTTTGTTTCATTTGGGGTTTTGATTGGGTGAAACAGACTCCACTGTAGGTAGATTAAGCAGGACGGGATTAGTTAAGAAATGTGAGGAAGCTCACAGAACCATTACAATAAATATGGAAACAGAGCACAAACTTTGAGAAATGACGCAGACCCTGAACACAGGTCTAGACTGATGGGAGAACAGTGCAGCTGCTCATCTCAAAGTGCCTAATCTGCCTCCACCTGTTTCTGCAAAGTGACTGACCCCACTACTGTTTGAGGCACTTGTTTACAAATCCATTCACATATGCATTATCTAGATAGCCAATGGTCATGGAAACAAATATAAAGACTTCAATAGCTATCACTCAGCTCCATCCCTTTTTTGGATACCCTGCTGCACATAGTTTGGAAAATACTATCCGCTCCCAGTTAACCTGGTGCATGCAGTGAAGTACGGCTCTGTTCATAAGGCTTCGCCTCTGCCATGCATCTGAAATATTCCCTACCGTGTCACGTTAAAACTGGCCTTTGCTATCATGGTCTCCTTTCAAGTTGTTTCATTAACTCAATATCTGTTTCACTTCTTATTTGTTCCACATTAAAAGGCAAAAACAAACATGGTGAACATTAAGAAGGTTTTTTTTATTTTGCTTGTGTGTTATTTGATAAATTCTTCTAATTTTCTTCTAAAACATCCAGTCTCTTCCCTAAGACATATGACAAATGGAACAATGATACATTCCCAGAAGTCTTTTATTGAATTAAATCCTTCACACCCACAAACTGAGTCATTCTTTCCATTTCTAGGATTGAACACTGCATAATTCCAATATGGGTGGCATATAGTAAATTAGAAGTTATGCCTCCACACTATGGCTATGGTGGGTTAAGTATGTGCTTACAGGTGCTTTATTTCCAGGTATTCTGAGGTCATGTTACCAATGTACCATTGTCTCTTCAATAATGGTGTTGTAAAAATTACATGCAAAAGAATGAAATTAAACTCTAGTATCAAATCGGTCATGAAAAGTAATTCACAACTTCTTAAAGATTTAAATATTAGATCAAAAATGGAAAAATTTCTAGAAGAAGACATAGAGGAAAATTTCATAACATGGGTCTCAGCAATATTATTTTTTAATATGACACCAAAAGTAATAAGCAAAAAGGACAAAAATAAATAAGTGGGACTAAGTCACATTAAATAATATTCTAAATAGCAAAGGAAATAATGAACAAAATGAAAACACAACCTATGGAATGAGAGACAGTATTTGTAAACCATACCCAAAATACCTAAGACACTCATACAACTCAATAGAATAAAAAAAAGAAAGAAGGAAAGAAAAAACAGAGGAAAAACTGGGTAGAGGAACAGAATAGACACTTTTCCAAAGAAGGTAAACAAATGGCCAGCAGACATATGAAAAATGTATTTATCGACCACCATCAATCAACAGCCAATGCACCTCACAACCACAGTGATGTAACATCTCACCTCTAGTAGGATGGCTGTTATCAAAAAGAAAAGAGATAACAGTGTTGGCAACAATGCAAAAAAAGGGAGTTCTTGTGCATTATTGGTGCAAATGCTAATTGACATAATGTTATGGAAAACAGTGTGGAATTTGCTTAAAAGTTAAAAATAGAACCATGACATGATCCAGGAGTCCTACCTCAAGGCATATATCCCAGGTAAACAAGATCAATAAGTCAAAGAGGTATTGCATCCCCATGTTCATTGTGGTGCTCTGCACAGTAGACAAGGCAAGCATACAACCTAAGTGTCCAATGACAAATAAACAGATAAAGTGTCATGTATGCTACATATATATTCACATATGTATATAATTCATATACATGAATATTATTGTCATAATAAAGAAGGAAATCCTGCCATTTGCAGCAGCATGAATAAACCCTGAGTACATTATTCTGTGAAATAAGTCAGGTAGAAATCAAATGGCATGTCTCCTCATTTACATGTGGAATATGAAATGTCAGTCTCATAGAGAGAGTAGAATGGTGGTTCCCAGGCGCTCACACATGGGAAAAACAAGTTGTTGACTAAAGGGTACATTTCCTTTATTAGATGAATAAGTTTTGGGCATGCAATTTTCGAAGAATACCTAGCTTAGATATTTTCACTACAAAACAAGAAAACAATAAAAATAATAACTGGGTGAGGTGACAGAAGTATAAACTTGAATATATACAATTAAATGTGGCAATCCTCTTACAATGTATGTATATCAAATCATCATATTCAATTAAGCATATTCAATTTTTTTCAATTGTACCTCAATAAAACTGGGAAGAAGCGAGGAGAAGGAGAAGGAAGGAAGGGAGGGAGGAAGGAAGGAAGGAAATGTTGGCATAAGGGTCTCTGAAAAGCAATGTTGTGGAGAATAAGCACACTTATTGAAATTGTGTTTTAAATAAAGGTGACCATTTGCTTGCTCAGGCAAAATGGCGAGCTTTCTTTATTTACTGTTGGTTTATATAGTCAATCTTGTACATGCGAGCTATACATTAATGACCTCATTAATATTCATTACAATCCCTCTGCACATGTGCATTGGATATCAATGACCTCATTAATCCATTCAAACACCTAGTGACTAACTACCTTGTGAGTAGCTCCTCCCTAGTAATCTGATAATCCACCCAACATACACCATTTAGTATAACCCTTTCAACATAACCTGGTTTAACATAACTTAATGGAGAACCTGTTGTTAACCATTACTTCTTCTGTTCTTATCTGATGAAGCCAGAGGCTATGGAGGAAAGAGATGGTTTGAAAGTCTGTTCTACTGACCTTGCTATTTGGAGGCAGTTACTTCTATCTTTAAAACAAGGCATAATTAAGAAAGTCCTAGGGCATACAGAAATTTGTGTGCAAACCTCCCCTCTCATGTGGGCCTTAAGTCAGGGGGATTTTACACCTGCAACCGACCAGGCCAACCTTAGGTCAGGGGGGTTTTAAGCCCACAATCAACGTGGCCATATGGGATTCTGCCTCGGTTCCTCACAAGTATGCCTGTGCAAAATCTTTTCACTGCTCTCTCTCAAACAGCTTTTTTGGCCAGAAGCGTATAGGCCTTTCACCTATAAGGAAGGAAGGAAAAAGAAGAAAAGAAAGGAGGGAAAAGGGAGGCAAACAAACAAGCTACCCGTGTGTGCCCAATAGGTCCGTCTTTAAATCATGAAATGAACGATTATCTCTACAAAACATGGATTTCCTGAAAAGTGCAATATTTACAAGAAGAACTATGGAAATATTTTACCCTTCTGGAATTAAAAAGTGATTAGGTATTTTAATAGGATAGATATTTAATAGATATTTATTCATTGAGCAAGAATTATGAAAGCCCCAATGTACATTTCAGTCTTCAATTCCCAGATACAAGCCTGGAGAGGGAGCTCGAGGAACCTCAGTCTACTCCCCACACTGTACACCACACCTCTTTGTATTGACTGTTCTTGCAAACACAACCTAAACGCCCACAAACATTTCTGAATGCAATAAATTCTGAACTTACATTTTAAAAAAACTCAGGTTATATTTTTCTCTTCAACAGAGAACAAGAAGAATCAGAATATTGGCCACATGTATTATGAGAATTATTCTTGCAAAAAGATTCTTGCTATCCCTTCTAAAGAGTGAGTAGGATTTTTTTTTTTTTCATCAAGTTTTGGGGAAGAGTAAGTTGAAAGCACCTCCTGACATAGATTCAGGAACACATTTTATTTCATGACACATATATAATTTTAAACAGAGTAACACATTTCATAGTATTTTGTCAACATAGTCAACATATTTCAAGTATAAAGTACTAGAAAACAAGGTATTAATGGATCATACTACACAATAATCATTTTCTTGATTATGCTCAAGAATGATTGGATATTAATGTGGATATTAAAACAAGAATATACTTTTACCTGTTTATTCTGAATACCACATTATATATTTGGTTGCACGAAACAGGCTATTTTTCCCAAAGCACTGCTATTTTGGAAACTCAGTTTGCAGAAACTTTTACTGTGACACAAATTGAGAAGTGCTGAGGAAGTGCTTTCCTATTGGCCTGTGCACGCGTATGTGTGAGATGGAGTGTAAGGTGATCAAAGATACACAGTAAATTCAATAAATAGGCTGTTTATTTTAAATACTCCACTTATTACCATAAAGTAAATTAAGAAACATTGAAATAAACTAGCTGTTCTAACATCCTGCTTATCTTAATGTATTGTCTCAATATCACTTTCAAATAAAGATGTTTGAAATAGTGTCTGCAATCTACATTTTTGATCTGCTAAATAGCTGCTGGCTTCAGCAGAACATTAATGCAAATCTAATGTACCTGCTGGTATGATTAGCTGAATCAAATGATGGCATTTAAGTAACACCTAAATAATCTTAATTAGGATCTTCAACTCATCTTAGCACTTAGAACTCTACAGATGGATAGTCTTAATTATCAGCCTTTTGATTAGGATAACAGCCCTAATCAAGATGATGTGGGCCTGATAGACAGAGTATCAGTAAATTAATGACTGCTGTTAAGTGGTGGCATAAGCAAAAAGTATAGAGCTGCTTTCTATGAGAGACAGGATGACATCTATTCAAAGAAATTAATATTGTTAGGAAAAATATCAGAGTAAGGAATTATAGATTGGGGTTAATGTCATCATATTGAGGTATGTTTGAGCCCTTATATTCAACATGATGATATACAGGATTATATTAATTTAGTGTTTACATAAAATGACGTAACACAAGTTATTTTTCATATGTTTCTAATTCTGTATTGATAACTTGGTAAAACTTAATAGATTCGGAACATGTTAATCAAAACTATGGGAAATGCCTTTCTTACGATGGAAATTATGGTAATATGAGGCACAGGAAAATTTTAACGATTTTTTTATTCATTTCCCCAGAAATAGTGCCTTTTTGAATTTTTAACTTTCCAAATTCCTAACTGCCTGATTAATTAGGCATAAAGTGCCATGAAAAAAATGTTCCCTGTAGTGGGACACAGGCTCCTTGATTTCAAAGTTCTTCTAGTATTTGATAAAGGAGAAAGCAAGGTAAGTATTATAATTCTCTGGAACCAGGAATTGATGTAGAATGGATTACGAGTAGGTCACCCGTGATTTCCACTTCCTGCGTGACCATCTGAGACCTTCAGAGCAAGGCTGCTATACCAAGGTCGCTTTTGCTAAAGAACTTTCCTCAAAACTCTGCCCCCGTGTCTAGGCTCCCTTGTAAGATTCCCCCACCCACCCATCCTCCCTCTCCATTCTTGTTTGAAGGTCATTCTTGGCACATCCCTCTTCTTGTTCACCTGTGTGTATGGGGGGAGGGTGTGGTTGTTGTTGCTTTTTATTTTTCCTGCTATCTCCCCTGTCTACCATGGAACATTTTAGACCCTTCTGAATTTTCATAGGCACCCTTGCCTCTCCCTGAATAAACATTTTAGTTTCAGAATTCAAATTTTTGCACTGGAAGTGTTGGTGATGGTGACACCAGAAATTACATATATTATCACTGCTACTGTGAGTTAAGTGAGGAAGGCGGGAGCCCATCGCTATCTGGGAGGAAGGGTGAGGCGACGAGTTTATTAGTGTTCAGCATTCTGTATGTTGAAAATGCATTACATTGTGTGAGCAATTATCAGTTCACCAGGTGTTTGCAAACAGCTAAATAATGCATATTTTAAAGAATAATGTTTAATATTTGGTGCTTAAGCACTCATCCTCATAATAATGATAACAGTATAGGGAGTGATTATGTGTGGCCCCCTCTGTTGTACAGTAAGGCAAACAGTGACAGACTTCTCCACGCAAAACCCAACGCGTAGCTCACTCAGTCGATGCCAATTTATCCGGGCCCTTGGGAAAGGCCAGCCGTGGAAATGCTGCCTTAGAAGCACGGCCCTGCACAGGTGCAAGGACCTTACCGCTCTGACCACTGCCTCTGCCTGGTTAGCTGGGTCCTCTTCATACGCCCGGGCCTTCTGTCCCAGAGTTCTGTCGCGTGTGGGTTTCCAGTGACCAGCCCGCTGTCATAACCTCTTCACAGTAGTCAATATCCACACCCTGTACCTTACCGTCTCCGTCTACCCACCCTACAGCACTACAGACGGTCGCACCTGCCTGCCATGTTAGGACTTTGAATAAACCCTCCGAAGCATCCAGAGTCTAAATCTGCGGTCTTCCTTGTCACCACTACGTCCCCATCACTCAGGCTCAGACCTGCAGTCCTGTTTACTGTTTTCCCAGCACCTTCTATTCATGCAAATTATCCAGGCCTCCCACCTCCCAGGTCTCCCCCTCCAGGGCCTTCCACCTCCCCGACCTCCTACCTCCAGGGCCTCCCCCTCCAGAGCCTCCCACTTCCAGGGCCTCCTACCTCTAGGGCCTCCCACCTCCCAGGCCTCCTAATTCTGCCATCCACAGGGTTAGTTTGATCTTCCAGAAAATCATTGCAACACATAAATAACTCCAGGGAGGAGTAGAAGCTAGTACTCCTCCTTCAGTTATGGTTAGGAAGAAACAAGTAGTTTCTGTACAAAAAAGCAAGGAAATAATATCCTCCTGTTTATTTCGTATATTTGGTATGTTTCTAATAGATAATGTAATTACAATTTCATGACAAGTATGTTCTGTAAGTTTCCATAGGAGTGAAAAACCTCATTTTTTGGTCAGTTCATCTTTCCTTCTCTCTCTCTCTCTCTCGTTGCTTTATTGCTTCAGGTTCATTGAAGGTACAAAGAATTAGGTTATAGTGTTTGCATTTGTTAGGTAATGTCTCTCTTATAATTGTGTCCCACCCCCAAGAAGTGTGCCGTCCACCTTAACCCCCAGACCCCTTCCCCCTCCCCTCTCTCTGCTCCCTCAACCCACCGTCCCCCACCTTGAAATGACTATTCTCTTATGTGAGTATGTATTAGAACATCTTCTGGCTTCATATTACTTGAGTACACTGGATTCTTTCTTCTCTATTCTTGTGATGCTTTACTAAGAAGAATGTGTTCCACTTTCATCCAGGTTAATACAAAAGATATAAAATGTCCATCTTTTTAATGCCTGAATAGTATACCATGGTATACATATAACACAGCTTGTTAATCCATTCCTGGACATTTAGGTGGGCATTTAGGTTGTTTCCATGTTTTGGTGATTGTAAATTGAGCTGAGATAAACAGCCTGCTGCAAATGTCCTTTTATCATAAAAGGATATTTTATCTTGTGGGTAGATGCCCAGTAATGGGATTGCAGATCAAATGGGAGGTGTAATTTGAGTTCATGACCTTTAATATTCAATTATGAGTACAGTTTGTCTTGAATATTTATTAAAAGATAATTTGGATGTTATTGTTTAGTTTTCTTAATTTTGCATTTTTCCTTGTTATTCTTTGTTGTTGTATCTACCAAAATAGTTATAACCTTCAAAACTATTAAATTAAAACATAAATACTAATGAAAATAGTAATTTAACACTACACATTGCTATACAGTAAAAGAAAATAGTGAACCAGGGCTGCACTTGTGGCTCAAAGGAGTAAGGCGCCGACTCCATATGCCAGAGGTGGCGAGTTCAAACCCAGTCCCAGCCAAAAACGGCAAAAAAGAAAAGAAAAGAAAATAGTGAACCTAATTCAGTGCAAATAAAGATGTGAACCTGAGTGGGATAGTGTAAGTTAAAGAGTTGAGTGTGAGGATTCTGTGCAATGATCTGGGGAGCAGAGCATGGATAAAATGCATGACAACACAGTTATGAATGCAGGATCCTCCCGTGACCTCAGGGCAATGTCTGCTACAAAACCTTCTCAAATAAAAATAAGAATCCGTAGAAGTATTTATCTTCTTAAAAAAAAAAAAAAAACACTGTATCAATTAACATGTCAAAGAACAAGGTAAAATATTTTCTAATGTAAAATTGCTTTTAATTTATATAGAGAAGACAGCAAAGCTGCAAAGATATCCTTTCCAGATCACTCCTAGTAGCTTAGACAGATGCATATCACAGTGTTTCTGGTAAGTAAATGATAAATATATTCCGTGTGAAATCAGAAAGAGAGCTCTCAGCAAAATCCTTTAATCAAATTGCACTGATAGACATAAACATAAGTTTAAAATAAATTACTAATTAAAAATAATTGCAACAAATATAAAAAAACAAAGTACCATACGATTTTATGTTAGCATAGCTTATGTGTTAGATTCAAATAAAATGACATATATTCAAAATTTTAAACAAGGCCAAGTGTATAGATTTTGGAAAAAAGAGCTCAATCTTTTACACTGAAATACTTTAACATACAAATCTATATTAGTTTATTTCACTGCCAGTCATAATGTGAGTCAAAACATAGCCAATCACTGGCACCACTGATAAAGACACCTATATTTTCTTTACTTTAAAATTACACACTGAAGGCTTTATCATTTTTAATTATTTATCTCAAAATTGAGAGCTGATATGTATGACCCAGGAAAGCAGCAGTTTTCAACCTGTGGGTCTCAACCCCTTTGTAACAATGAAAATACATCCTGCATATCAGATATTTATTTACATGATGATTCATGACAGTAGCAAAATTACAGTTATGAAGTAGCAACGAAAATAATTTTATGGTTGGAGGTCACCACAACATGAGGAGCTGTATTAAAGGGTCGTAGCATTAGGAGGCATCAGGAAAGCTGAGAACCACGGCACTAAAGGGCTGACCACATTTTAGGAGAGGCTGATAGGTCCTTCTGCTTTTACTGATATTGATGAGTGCTCTTCACATCTGTTAGATTTAGAATTGCATGTATTTTTTCAGGTGACAAAGGCAGGGATAGTGGTTGTCAACAAGGCCCGTGGAATGACACACATTGAGGATTGGTGCTTCCCTGTCATTTCCTAGGATTTTGTCTGTACAAGCTTTAAAAACATCTGCATGACTGGACAGTGATTTTAATTATTAATCTGATCATACCAACATTCTTATCAGAAACATTTCATAATTTCCCATTCACTAATTAATTAACTTGAATGCTCCAGGCAGGCTTTGTCCCCAGACTTAATCTCAAGGCTTCTCTCCCCTGATCCTTTTGGAGGTAGACTTCAGTCTGGTTTTGTTTGGTTTTTCAGAACCTAAGTGGCAGTTTTCCTCTTTCTCAGTCTTTTACACCATTTTCTTTATCTACAATTTGTCTCTTTTCTCAGTTCTCATATTTCTACCCAGAATTTAGATTCTACATTAAAGATTTTCTTTATATGAATAATTATGTCACGTCATCAAAAGTGTAATGTTCTTGGCACTGAATCCCAATAGTATTTATGGCCATGAATCTCTCATTTGCGGAACTGAACAGTGGAAATGCGTTCCAAAATGCCTCCTTCGTTGATTTTGTGCAAATATCATGGAAAGTACTTACACAAACCTAGACCAGGCAGCCTGCTACACAGAGTATACGGGATGGGCTTTTGCTCCCAGGCTACTTGTACCGAATACTGCAGGCAAGTGTAACAAATGGTAAATACCTGTGTATCTAAACATATCTAAACATAAACAGGTACACTCTGGGTGGGTAAATTGCCAGAGACGCTTGACCACCAAGTATCAGAGCCAAACTATCTGATTCAAAACAACGCATTTGTTACACTGTACCAGGCGATTACTTCCCTCCCCCACCTTGGAGATGCTCCTGTCCTCCCTACCCTGTGTGCTTTGTAGATGAAGCTGATGAAGCTACATTCACACTCATTCCTACAGTTTAGACTGACTTTGAATATTCCTTTTGCTTTTGAGGCCAACGAACAGGTGAAATAACAATGCCCACAAATTATAAGAATCACCAAAATCAAAATTATAAGACACACACAACATACACATTGAAATGTAAGTTCAGACCACTGCTATGTAAATACATTTACCAGTTCAACTAGTCAAATAATTTTCAACATTTTAATCTCAATTTTATATCTTTTCTAAAAGTAGATGTTTACCATCATGACCAAATAATTCCTTTTCATGTATGTATTTCAGCTAGAGTCTTTTCACTATTCTTAAAGAAATTCTTCCACCAAAAAAAAAAAAAAAAACTCTTACATACAATATTTATCCTTAATGCTTTTTCCCCCTCTTTTGGACATGATGCATTGGAATTATATTTATGGAATGCCTGAAGTGAATAAAGTAGGTTCAGAATTGACAGTACGTGGATAAACTAATTTTGTTTTCTGCTGGCATCATTAGTGTTCATGCATCATGAGAATGCATCCATCCATCCCCTGCCGCACGCAAACACTTAAAACACCTCACGATTTAAGTGAAAAACATTCACACGATTATTTTTGGCTTCTAAAGTATTGAAAATGACAGCATGGCTTTCTTATAAAATATTTTAAAGATAAAGATATTACAAAAAATACACGCAAGGCTGAGCACAGTGGCTCATGCATGTAAACTCAGCACTCTGGGAGGCTGAAGTGGGAGGATCACTTGAGCTCAGGAATTCGAGATCAGCCTGGGCAAGAGTAAGACCCCATGTCTACTAAAAATAGAAAAAAAATCTAACCAAGGACTGTGCCACATTCCCATAGCCCCAGCTGCTGGAGAGGCTAAGGCAGGAGAGGCTAAGGTAAGAAGATTTCTTGCACCAAGGAGTTTGAGGTTGCTCTGAGCTATGATGACATCAGGGCACTTTACCCAGGGCCATACAGTGAGAGTTGGTCTGGAAATACATGCTGCCTACACACACACGCAGTATCAGTTAGCTCAGGATAACACACGGCAGGCATCCTGTACAAAAAATATAATTTTGTTTTCAGCTTGCTTTTTGTAAATATATTTGTAATTCTTTGTTCTATTCATGTCTACTGATAGCTAAGTATAGTTAACACCAAAAATAAAATCTAGGTCATGAACTTTAGAATATAATGGGTCATTATTCCAGTGTCAAAAATAAAGGAGGAAAAAGGCTACGTTGCCAAAGTCTAAGAAGCACCTCCACACTTCGGACAACAAACAGAATGTGCACAGAAGATATGAAAAAGCCGTGGCTCAGATGCCCTCGGAAATCATCTTTTGGTGGGAATGTGATATACAGAGTTGGGATGATGGTTAATGTTACTGCATCATTTACTTGAAATTTCCTAAAAAGAAGATCTTCAGTGTTGTTATCTCTCTCACATAAACACACACACACACACACACACCGTAGCAATGTTAATTAATTTGATTGTGGTAATCAATTCACAGTTTGATATGTGCATATTGAAACCTCACTCTGCTCATCTTAGATATATAAAAATTTCATTTGTCAATTATGAGTCAGGAAAACCGGGGGAGAGGAAAAACCAAGCCACGTGCTGGACGCACACTTCCTGCTGTCCTGCTCCTGCTGCTCTGTGCGAAGCCCCCTGCTGCGTGGGGAGGGAGGGGAGAGGCAAAGCAGGAGAAGCACCTGCCGCGGTTGCTTCCATCCCTGTTTCCCAGCTCTGCATCTGTCATGCCATTAACGGGCACAACTCCTTGAAGCAGGTAACAGAGCAATACTAGGGAGATAGAATGTTAGCAAATTGGGGCTTTTAGAAAATCCACTGGATTTGGGTGATTGGGTCAGACTTCACAACTTACTTTACTAAAATAACTAGCACATCAGCAGGGCTGACTAGGCTTGTTCTGGGGGAAAGAGTTGAAATAAAGTTATTCTTTTCAATTCCACTTTTAGACCTCACATAGAAAAAAAAGCGGTATTGCTTCTTATCCTTCCTGTTGTAGCAGAGATAGTTAAAAAGCAGGGGTGGAGCCTTAATGGGAGGAGAATTTGTCTGAATATGTCTCAAAAATATCTGGTTGCTCTGTCTCCATTTCTTTGTTGCTCCGTGGCATGGTTCTCAAAGTGTTATTCGAGACCCCTCAAGGATTCCTAAAATATATTCAAGAGGTTCATAAGATTAAAGTATTTCCAAAATGAAGCTAGCCTCTGTCACTGTGTGTACATTCGCAGGTGGCCCCACTGCAGAAAGCAAGGCAGTGGCACCCAACCGTACTAACGTCAGCTGGGTTCATCTCTGCCTCCCACTCCCAGGGGAAAACAACATTTCTGGCTTTGCATGCGCGTGTCCTGAGGAAGTCATGCGCGTGTCCTGAGGAAGTCATGCGCACTCCGAACGTAATGACATCTTGTGTCTTATGTACACGTCTTTTTTTTATTATATATGAAAGAGTCTGAGAGCACATCAGCTGCATATCCATATGTGCTGGTTTTCTTGAGAAAAAGCACCCTTGTCCTTGTTGGAGCTGTGAGCAAAACTGGCTGTTCTTCCCTTTCTGGAGCGCCACTTTCACTGGAAACAGCAGCTGACAGGCTGAGGTTCATCACATTTGGGGGTTTGGCGCACTTCCTCCCAGTGAGTGAAATGAACCCGTCTCTTCAGGAAAACAACCGACTGGATCAGTTGCCAGCGGAAAAACTCAAGCTTTCAAGGACCAAGTAGAAGTTTGGAAAACTCTCTACCAACATAAATTTCACAGCTTCCAAATACTTGAGTGTAATTTTGTTTTACATTAAATAATAAATTATATCTGTGTTTGGAAAAGGTATGTCTGAATGACCCCAGGATTCCAAATGACCAATATGTAATGCGGCAACTTCATTCATGAGTCAAAGATTCATTCAAAGTTTAAGATATATTCCTTTCCTTTCATTTAAAAGGGTATGGATATTCATCAGTATAATTTCTGATGACATATTACAATACATCCTTAAAAATCTATTTATAAGGCTTTGGTGCAGTATCAAAAAAAACAATATCCATAATTATCTAAAAACTATTTTTCAACTATGTGCTTATGTGAGGTTAACTTTTACATCACACTAAACATCTTTTACACATCAACTAAAAGAATAAACTGTAACACTTGCATGAAAAAGCTAATATGAGAATAAAATTTTCTTTCATTCAGTCAATCATTAAAGATACATGAAAAAAAAAGCTCCACATGCCATTTCTTCTTACTCAATTTCTTTGTTGGGGTGGGAATATAGTTATTTTTAATACAACTCTAATATGATATAATGCATTTTGTGTTATTATTTTAATGAAATGAAAATGCTTTAAGAGTTTGTTTGTTTTAATTTGCAATATAGGAGACATTATTGGAATAATTTACAAAATCAAAAGCTGTTTGGAATGCTTAAAATTTTGGTGAATTTGTCTAAAGTTTGAATGTAAATATCTTAACATAACAATTATGAGAAAGACATGATGGCTATGTTAGCCACCTGGATGAGAGTTTTCCAAACTGCATATAGAAGTAACATACTGTATCCTATGAGAGAATTAATGTACACAATTATGATCTAATTAAAAAAAAGAGTGAAAAAAAAATTTTTTTAGGCTGTAAAAACCCAACAATCTGAAAACTGTAGCTCTAGAGCCACCCAGTAAAACGTTAGACAAATATGTACCTTTTCATATTTGTATAATGGAAATAGAAGTATGGTGTATAACAAAATGTGATTTAAAAGGCATTAGAGAAAGATGAATACACATTAAGAGGAATTTACTCCTTTCCTTCCATGCAGAGTCAACACCTCACTTCCAGGAAACTCATGAGAAGCCAAACTTCCTCCAAACATCCCCTAACTAAAAAGGCAAAAGGTCTCATTATCTCTTACAATTTACAATCGCCATGAATGCTTTGATAATTCTGTAATAATTTCTCCACAAAGACATCCTAAACAGTAATTTCTCTCCTTTTCCCCATTCTCTCTGTGCTTATGTTTATATCAACAACTTCTGACTCCATCAACTGTGGTTTTTCATTGCTCACTGTGTAACTTTAATTTTCTTTGCCTTTTATTAGGCTATGGATCTTGTTTCTAAAACCAGATTATAATGAACTCATTTAGGGATGTGCCTGTTCTCTAGCCTTCTGCTGAACTCCCTCCGTGCCCTTCAGGACGTTTTGTTTAGATGAAACACTGAGCATTTGCTCTATGATTGTTAATAGGAAAATGTTAGTGTCTTAAGTTATTGTAAACATAGATGTAATTGACTTTTGGTTCTTTGAATGTGCTTAGTATTCCCCAGAATATTCCATCTTATGTAATGGAGCTGATATCGGATTATTCCATATGTACATAAACTCTTAGACTACTTAAAATTATTTTTACATAATACTAGTTGTAACAGGAATAATATATCTGCCCTATTGTCTGCGATTCAGTTTTCAATATTTCAGTATGTACAGTTCCACACACTCATATGCAGTAATTTGTAGTAACCTACATCCACCTTAAGGATGTTTGTTAAAATGTAGATCGTCTCAACTATAATTGGAAGGTTGTATCCCAGAAATCTGTTACTGTGAAGTACTTCAACTAACTTATCTTGGTTAATACTAGATGGCTTGATAGTTAGTAAAACATAAGTTTAAAAATAAACTGTAGTGTTTAAGACATATTTATTGACTAGAAATATTTTCTAGGCCACCCAAATCATTCATGAACAATGTATACACTGTGACTTTACTGAGCAAAAAATCTCACACTACTTAGAGTATAAACTTATCTCAGAACCCTCTTATTCTAAACAGCACAGCAGAGATTCTTACTTTATTAAGAAGGTTAGATCAATCTTGTTAGTAGAATATCATTGCTTCTTTCCATCTTGTCAACCAAAGTACTTCTCTAACATAAGAAAGGCCAATATTCAAGTTCACCATCTTACAGTGAAAGGTGGAATTACAGTTTTCCTGATTATTTGCGAGTAAACAATTGTATATGTAGCAGATTTGGTATGGGATTAGCCTTTAATAGAACTTACTACCAGATATTAATTTTATGTGTTAGAAGATCTGTAACTTCCTCCATAGGAGGCTATCAGTATTTGCCAAAAGACCAGATTAATTATTAAGGCTAAATAACTTTAGGTCAGTTTGCAATAATATTCTTTTTTTTTTTTTCTTTTGAGACAGAGTTTTACTTTGTCACCCTCGGTAGAATGCTTTGACATCATAGCTCACAGCAACCTCAACTCTTGGGCTCAAGAAATTCTCTTGTCAGCCTCCTGAGTAGCTGGAATTATAGGAACCCACCACAATGCCCGATTATTTTTAGAGACAGGGTATCACTCTGGCTTGGGCTGGTCTCCAACCTGTGAGCTCAGACAATCCACCTGCCTTGGCCTCCCAGAGTGCTGGGATTACAGGCATGAGCCACCACTCTGGCTTTGCAATAATATTTTATATCTTCTAACATGGAATTTAAACCAGTTTATTTGAACAGATGTAAGGAAATAGAAAATATAAATAATTAAACAAAGTCAGAACCTAGAAAATAACTGAGATAAAAGGGGCCTAAATAGGATTAACGAAATGTGGTGTATGTAAACATGTACTGTGGAGTACTACTCATCCCTGAAAAGAAATGGTGAACTAACACCTTTTGTTACAACCTGGATGGAATTGGAGACCGTTGTTTTAATGGAAATAACACAATAAAGCAACAACAAAACTATATGTACTCACTATTAAATTAAAACTAATCTATTAATACTTCTATGAACATACGGAAATAACACTCACCAAATTCAAATAGGCAGAAGTGGGGAGGAAAAGAAGAGTAAATATCCTCCGGGGGGTGTGACAGACACATTTGTAATTTGACCTACCCATTACCAAAACAGTTTATGTAACCAAAATGCTTGAAACCCCCAAATATTCTGAAATTAAAAAAAAATTATAATACAAATGCCACATGTTAATTTGCACTGGCTCATATTTATACTAATTTGCATTTCACAAGGT
Organism: Otolemur garnettii; assembly: GCF_000181295.1. Taxonomy (NCBI): domain Eukaryota; kingdom Metazoa; phylum Chordata; class Mammalia; order Primates; family Galagidae; genus Otolemur; species Otolemur garnettii. The sequence continues at coordinate 13,820,302 of NW_003852429.1, forward strand.
GTTTTCAACAGGCTATTACTCACAATTTTAACTTACTTTCATAAATAAACAGTATTTTTATTTCAAAAACACAGGATTTTTTTTGTATTTTCCATGAACACACTGGTTGAGTAATCAAATAACAATTATGTAACTATGCATGTATGAGCAGTCTTCATGCACAGTATAATTTCCACATGCATTACTGTGAGGCTGAGTTAATTCAGAAGTGAAATACATGGGCTAAATCACAACTTTTTAAATATTACTATAGAAATGACACCTAATTAACTTTATATAATACTTAATCCCCCAAAACGATTTCTTTAAAAGGTACTGAATTGTTAGTTAGGTAATTATACATTTATAATCTGTGAAATCAGTAATTAAAGGGTAACTAAAATGTACTTACATGTTTACACACCATAAAATTACGGTATTTTTAACATACAGTAATTAATTTATATTTCACATACACTTGTGTATGCTTGATTAAATGTCAATTGGGTGCCTATTTGTGGCAGATTAACCAGTATCAATTTATGGAAATATTAAGGTAAAGCTAACCATTGTGTCCCCTTTAAAATGTTTTATGTTGGTCTAAATGTTATTGCCAATTAATTTTTTAAAATATTTCTCAGCTTGTTTCTTTTTAACAAAAAAAAAAAGATTGAATCTAAATTAATACATCATTAAAGACAAAAGTTCTTCACTTCAAATGCTGAAATAAAATGAGAAACCATCTAAAGGGATTATTTTTAGATTAAGTGGTACAGACTTTATATTAGTTTTATTTCTGTGTCTGCCACTGTATTTCTTCCCTCATTATTTTCTCCTTACTTAATCTTTCACAAGTGGAAGATGTGGAAATTTTCCAATTTTCCTAAGTATATTTTACACTCAGTTAAATGAGTTTAAAGAAATTTAAGCTGTCCATATCACTATTTTTTTATAAATGTGTATTACTCTGAAAAATATCTGTTGTTTACAAATTATTAAATCTGAATAAACGTGGTTCATATTCTTAGTGATATATACACTTCTCTTAATGATAATAATATGTGTGTGTGTGTGTACGACATTCAAGTCCTGTAAAAATAGGACAAAGACATAAGGTAACTCTTGAGAGTGTTTTGATTGTGAAATCCTATCTCATTTCTCTAAGTACCAACTTGTCTCTACCTAGGAATTCCACATTAAAAATGACGAGGTTCTCCATGACAGGTTATAACTGTCAATTAACAATGACAATGACATTTGTATAGGAAAACTCCATTAGCCCAAATGCTTGGAGATATTATACATGTCTAAAAGGAGATCAGAATTCTAAGAGTTTTGGAATACAGACACAGGCACAAATGCATACACACACACACACACACATGTGCACCTACCCTACAAACAAACCCTTGAAAGTATACATATTTTAAATAATACTACCTTGTCTGTATGAAGTAGCGCACTTACCATCACTGTATTTGACCCTATGTGTTGGCAAAAATCACAATTTTTCTATTCTATGTGAATAAATAAAATAGCCTGTGGAGATGATGTAAATGGCTAATGAGGGCCTTTGTTGATAGGATTCTCTACTATTGTGACAGCTGTACAGATGATTTCAAGTGTCTCATTACAAGTGGTTACTTAAGCTACCATGTACTTTTATTAATTAAGGAATACTGCATTATTATACATTATAGTGCTCTCCTGTCAGTATATTGTAGCCATAGCAATGAGGTACTGCTTTTATAAAATATGTAGTATCAGCAAAAATGGTAAAATAGACATCTGATGTCATATGGACAAGCAGCTATTCTGTCACGTTTTTGCTATAATAATATAGAAACAGCTTGGAATCATTTGTGTACATTTGTAATTAGAAGGTTAGAATTGAAATATGAACAAAACGTATTTTGATCTGCTGTGAAAGACCACCTCAGCATTTCCTTTTAATTGTCTTCAGTTTTTGCTAGAATGAGAAACCTTGAAATCCAAAAAAATAATAAAGAGGGTCCAGCATCGGTCAGGGATGCTGTGTGTAATGGTTTGCTGTGTGAGGGACTGAAGCAAGCATGACAGCTGACAGATCCACGCCACAGACCTGAGGACGTCACTGAGGACTGAGAACCATGTCCTGTTTTCCAAGCTGCATAAAACCATTGTGTATTCTCCAGATTAGCTCTCAAAGGACTCATCTACTGATAACAGAATTAAACATACAAGCATTCCAAGCTGATACTATCAGAAACGGAAATTCATCACTACTCCTTACTCAATTCTCCAATTCCTCTGAAAGTTTCCTATCACAGAAGATGCTCATCCGTCTTTGTTTACTAGATTATTTGAATAGCATATTAGGAAGCAGCACAGAGAGACACGTATGAAAATAGTCATTGTATTTTTGTCTTAAGAATCCATTTTCTAGTAGTGCTGATACATTATCCCCAAATTTAGTTCTACATTGGATTGATTCCTAGTCTTTTAGTAAGTAATCTCCATCCTGCAATATATGTAAATGCATTCATTTCAATGGAGGCATCTCAAAATTAAGATTCAAATAGTCGTTATGATAAGTCAACTATATTCCACCATGTGCAGGGTAGACTCTGTCTCCTAACACTCCATTGAAACTAAATGCCTGGGATAGTCACAGACTAAAATAAAAGCCTTAATTATCAGAAAATTAAAATCCATAGAGTATGAGTTGGAGTTCCCAATATTAGAAAAAGTTACTTGTTATTATACAATAGAAAATATTTCATTTTCTAGTTAAATAGAAATCTAAAGGATAGGGAGGAAGCCAAAAATCATCACTTCAGTTCTTGCTTAGAGGATTTATCAGCTTAACACCTGTACATCTGTGTGTTTACTTCTATACCCACCCCTCTACATCCATGTATTACCATACAAGGGTGCCTTTTTCTTATTCAAAACTTGAAAGGAGTTACTCAACTGAGTTGACCTATGAATTAAATATAAAGAATTCACAGCTATAAGTACTAATTTATTTAGAATTGTATCCCTTATCTAAGCACTTCTTACGTTTGAGAAGATCTTGAGTAGATACTCCTGGCCTCTGCTTTATACCTTGTAGTAAAACTTTAAATTTCTAATAATAGTTAACTGGTCATAGTTTAACTTTTCTATATTTTCACTGATAAAGCCTTTAGGTGCTCCTCAAATCACAGATTCAAAATTATTATACCACAGAAAATTATGAAAATTTATAAGTGATAAGTGATAAAACATTAGAGAGAAATTAATAGAACCGTAGCAGAAATATATTGGCAAGTGCCCATTAGCCTGAGGACAGAAGCCGCTGAGCAGTCAGAAGTAAAAAAAAAAAAAGTGTTGGCTTCAGTGTTAATGCAAAGGAACCGTGAGGGGTGCAGCTTCCCACATCACGCTTCCTTTCCACCGTCTCCACCCAGGCACGCCTTTTATGTTCTAAGAAATATAAATTTTAAAAGATGTGAAAGATTAATAACAAAGACTCCTGGCAACCCCAGATATAATTTAGGTAGGCACAGAGACAGTTTTGGATGTATTCATACTAATAGTCGTTCTCAATACGGCGAATATTCATGTTTTCAAGGATTGGTGAGGACAAAGGAGACTGGCAGCTGTTTCAAAGTCTCTTAGTCACATAAAATTCTTTGTAGTTACAGGAAAAGTAATGGCATCATACTTACTAACCTGTCTCTATTAATCAGGCTGGAGAAGGAACAAACTCACGTTACCATTGACCTAACACCGCACAAGTACATTTCCCCCTCAGAGAGGATCACGGTGGGTCTCAGACCACACTGCACAGCGGCTGGTTCCCAAGCTGCCACACAACCATCAAGATCGCTCTAATTTGGGTTGATAAAACCAATATATCACAAGTCTACTTCCAATATTATTCAACAATGCTGTGGAGAGAAACTTCCATGGGTTTTCCAATGCTATAAGCAGGTGTTTTTTGACACAATGACTTTATTTCTTTGGGGTAGATATGCAGCAGTGGGGTTGCTGGTTAAAATTATAAGTCTACATTCATTGCTTTGAAGAATCTCCAACTCTTTTCCATAAAGGTTGTACTAATCCAGAATCCTACCAGTAGCATATAAGCTTTTCTTTCTTTCTGCATCCATATAAGCATATTTCTTTTTTTGGGGGGGGGGCAGGGCTGGGTTTGAACCCACCACCTCCAGCATATGGGGCCAGCACCTTATTTCTTGAGCCGCAGGTGCCATCCATTTTTTTTTTAACTTTTTAATAATGACCATTCCAATAGAGGTAAGGTGGAATCTCATTACTGTTTGATTGCATACTTTGTTGGTATGAAGACTTGAGAAAGATGGCTTACATGCATGCATTATTGAAATGACAGCTTGATCCAATATATATAGTTAACAAATTAAATTTAAAAAAATTTTTTTAGGTGTACTACCCTAGATAGTGAGTGGACATTTAAAACACATTAGATGGCTCGGCCCCTGTGGCTCAAGTGGCTAAGGTGCCAGCCATGTACACCCAAAGTGTCAGGATTGAATCCAGCCCGAGCCGCCAAACAACAATGATGGCTGCAACCAGAAAGTAGCCGGGCATTGTGGCAGGTGCCTGTAGTCCCAGCTACTTGGGAGGCTGAGGCAGGAGACTCGCTTGAGCCCAGGAGTTGGAGGTTGCTGTGAGCT
>NW_003852429.1:13824979-13836554 GCF_000181295.1 Otolemur garnettii
GGGGACGGCTTGAGGCTCCTGTCTCCAAAAAAATAAATAAATAAATAAAACACATTAGATCATTCATATGAAAGTGTGGGTGGTTATTTATTCATTTCATAATAATACTGAGTACATTGGATACTTTTTCTTCCATTCTTGATATTCTTTACTAAGAATACGTTCCAGCTCCATCCATATAAACATAAAAGAGGTAAAGTCTCCATCTTAATGTACACAGTTATGATTTAATAAAAAAAAGTTAGATCTAAATGAAGATGCCAGGAAAATAGGAGCTAAGAGGTAAAATGATGATATGTTTAGAATGTTATCATATGGGTGTTTTAAACATTTCACGTTATGATAAAATGTACTTATATATTGTCACATATACTTTTCTTTCCAAAATTGATTTATCAATGAAAAGGCTTGTTTATAAAAAGTAATGTAATAGAATTATAATAAATTAAAAAACAAATATTTTCCCAGAAGAATATTTGGCTTCTTTTACAGAAAAAAAAAAAAATTATACTAGTTACAAATATAAGCTGATGGGAAAACTTCATTGGGAAGAAAATTGTGAATTATCTCATGATTTTACATGCATTTGACAGTTACACTAGGCAATGTAATAATATGGTTCTCTAAAAAGTCAGAACTCTGTCAAAATCCCTTCCAGAGAAAATTGTTAGATTTAACAGGTAATTCATCCGATTCTAATTTCACATTGCACAGTGATTTTTAAGATAACTTGCAAGTGATCATACGCAAGGCTTTCTTAATTTTTAATGGATACAAATTATATCATTGAAATACAAAATTTTAAATCAAGCAAAATCACATATTTCACTTGTCATACAGATAGAAATATTAAGAAATCTAAGGTTTTATTGTTGTTCATTTTTTCTTAAGAACATTTTTTCCAAATCTTCTTGTTGTTGTTCCATTTTGTATAACAATATTCACACAAGAAATAGTTTCTGAACTGGATTATACATCTATTTTTCAGTTGTTAATACTTCTTTCCTATACATGGAAAATGAAAGATATCACTTGAGCCCAGGAGTTGGAGGTTGTTGTGAGCTGTGATGCCACAGCACACTACCCAGGGGGATAGCTTGAGGCTCTGTCTCAAAAAAAAAAAAAAAAGAAAATGAAAGATATGGTCCTGAATTCAATTCACATGTAAATTGAGAATATTATTATCAGGCAAATACATTAACTTTTAAATATTTGGTTGAGTACATTATTAAATGTCGATATTGCAGTATCCTACAAAGTCGTGAAACTACAGCAGGACAATTGACATATGTATGTCAATTATCAACCAGTTGTCACATTATAAAACAAAATTATGTATAAGTTTATTAATGAAAAAGTACCTAGTAAATACTTAAGAAGCATTTTCACCATATTTATAATAATAATTCACAATAATAATAATAATTCAGTTTACCCAGCATTATTTTAAAATTCGTTTTTATAACAAATTAAGATCACATTTGCACAAAATTTTAGAATTGAAAGGGACGTCAGAGAGTATTTCATTAAATTGCTAATTTTATGAATGAGAGATTCAGAGAAGTTGAAGTCACTTGCCTCAAATTACAGAGTGAATTGTAAAAAACCCACTTGACCCTCTTTTTCTCTATTTCCACTAACACAGAGTATGTATCCATGGTCTTGTGAATATACCTTGAGTTCCTCTCAGCATGAAAATTGCAAGAAGCCATTATTATTATTATTATTATTTTGAGACAGAGTCTTACTCTTCCACCCTGGGTAGAGGACCCTGGTGTCTGTCAGAACTCACAGCAACCTCAAACTCTTGAGCTTGAGCAATTCTCTCACCTCAGCCTCCAGCACTGGCACGAGAGACACCCACCACCACACCTGGATACTTTCCTTTTGTTCTCTCTCTCTTTTTCTTTTTTTTTTAATTTTCTCTATACATATACATGTGTTTATTTGGTTTCCACTTTTTGCCTTCACAAAACTAAAAAGGCTTAAAATTTAATAACAATAACAATGTTTAAGACAAGGACTAGAAACAAAAACCTCATAAAGAACGAACGAAGATAAATACATTCAGAAAAGAAATCAGACGATTGCTGCAACAAAATATTGAGCAATAATAATAATAATAATGCAAAGAAAGTAACATTTACATCATCAAGAGTATGTCTATCATAGAATGCTTTAACTCTGAGGTTCAGTATGGAGTCAGCAATTAACAACTTATTATTTTTTCCAAAGTCTCAAAACATAAACAACTAATATTTATAAATAAAAATAAAAGGTAATTTTAAAAAACATATCATGCCAAATCTTATAGACAATAGAAAAAAAAAGAAATACTTCAGAGTCATTTTCCTTTATCTGGATACACCTGATATTAAAATTGGAAAAAATATATTATTATAAAGGGAAATTACAAACATGTTTCACGTATAAATGAGGATGTAATATCCTAAACAACATATTAACATGTTGAATTAAAAATTAATGCTTAAGTAATGTAACTTGGTCAAAATTAAATTCAATTTATTTGAGATTAGTCACTATTTTCTCTCTTTTTTTTTTCTTTTGTATAATTTTTTTGTTTTGTTTTGTTTTAGTAGAGATGGGTCTTGCTCTTACTGAGGCTGGTCTCCGACTCAGCTCAACCAAGCCACTGTAGCCTCCCAAAGTGCTATGATTATAGGGGTGAATCACCATGCTTGGCCAAGAAGCAAAATTTTTTAAAGTTGAAATTCTAAAATTCTATCACATACGCATTTATGGAAGGAAATGTAGGGAATTTTAATCCCATTGAAGAATTTGTTAACTTTGTCTTCAGTGCATTCTTTGCTAGTGTTGATGGGCGTAGCCTATAATTTTTTAATTAAATGTTAATATGCAATATTTATCACACAGCATAGCTAATGGTATATATTGTGTTATAAGGAAGAACAACATATAAAACTTATCAATCTGTTAACTGCTACCCTGAAATTCAATATATTAATAACTTGTACATAACTTCGTCCTTCCCTCTTATCCCATCTCACTCCCTGACCCGGGAATAACCACTATCTTGATCTTTGTGTTACTCTTTCCCTGTCTTGGTGAATAATATTATCACATGGGTATAGTTGACACAAAAAGGATGTATTCTTCACCTTTCTTATGATTTAAGCATTATGAATGTGGTCTCATATTGTATGCAGTTTTCTGGAACTTGCTTTTTCTCAACTTCAGTCTTTAATTTCTGGGGTGCTACATGTCACTTTATTCATTTTAATATTGTAAAGCATTCTATTTTTAAATATAAAGCAAACAATTTATCCATTCTCTGCTGAAGTGATGTTCTCTGAAATATCGTATCCATGACTCCTGCAGCGCGGACACAGCCATTCATTCCTTGAAGTTATGTTCTGTACAGAATTTCTGGGCTGTGCCTTATGCAAATGCCAAATTGTTTTCCAAAAGGATTGTAACAATTATCTTCCCACAGCGATGTGTGAGAGTTCCTGTTAATCCATATTTGATCCAGTGTTTCCTTTTGTTAGACTCCTTTTTGTCTATTTTAATAGTAGAAAATGATATGTCATTGAGGATGTAATCAGCATCTCTTCAATTAGGACTGAAGTTGCACATACGAGCTTCCTCTTCTGTGAAGTTATTGTTCACGTGTTTTGACAAAATTTCCATTGAATGTCTTTGACTTGATAATTTATGTTTTGGATTGTAACACTTGGCAGTTGTGTATGGTACGAATACCTTCTAGATTTTGAGTCAGCTTTTTTGCTTCTTACATTGTCCTTTATTGAACAGAAGTCAGAAATCTAAAGGTAGTTGACGCCATCAATCTGTTCTTGATGTGGCACATTTTGGTGTGTTGCAGAAATCCTTCCCCTACTCCAACATCAGATCTGTGTGTCTGTGTCTGTGTGTGCGGATAGAGAAATCTGACTTCAGGTTTGTCTACGCATCATAAAAGCATATCAATAATCACTATGTGTTAAACAGGATCCACCATGTTCTGGGCCTCTAGTCTTTCAGTTTTATGAACTTATTTTCCTTAACTCCCATCATTTAATAAAATAAAATGTGATCATTTATAAGATCTAACTGACCCACAGCTTCTTCCGTTTTTTAGCTATCTTCACTTTTATACAAGTTTCAGATTTATCTTGAAAAAGTCCAAGAATAAAACTTATTGTTAATGGGATTAAAAAACCTTATTGTTATTTTGACTTTAATAGACGGTTGCTGTTTTTTGATAAACATCGTTTGGGGTGCAGGGATTTTCTCTTATCTAGAGTGTGTATTGACTCTGTGTATCTGTCTGCTCTGGGGGGTACAGTTATACCGCTCCTCCATGTAGGTTTTACTTATCTTTGGTAAGATGTATTCTTATTTGGTTTCTTGTTTATATTGGTAGTGTGTATAATGACTTTTTTGTTGTTTATTTTTAAACAGCTTTATTTGCATATGATTGGATTAAATGTGTTTTTAAATATATTTTTGAAATCTTGATTTTGGTGTACAAACGTCCTGAAAACATTCAGATTTGTGAAATGATCTCACGCCTTTATAAAACGCCACTCTTATATGCTTATTAGTTTGCCTACAGCAATTTTTGTGTTTTAAAGTTGTTAATTACATATCTTTGTTCTCTTCAATCCTTGTGTTTCTGCCCCTGTTCCTGCACCACATCTAGGTTCTAGTACTCAGATGAAGAGCAGCCCCCAAAATGGACATCCTTGTCCTGCTCTTGGTTTTAAAGGTAATAATTTTCAGTGTTTACCCATTAAAGAAGTTATCAATTTATTTTTACTTCTTTTGTGTGCATTATGCTTCAAACCTATTGATTTTCAGCTATTGTATTTTCAAATCTTGCCCTTCTTCCATCTCTCTCTTACCTCTGTTTGGTAGACCCTCTCTTTCTATCCTTGATAACCATCTTCTTGATTCTTTTACATTTTTGTTTACTCCCTCTCAATATTAAATACTATTTAAGTGTACTTTTTAGTTCTCTTTTTCTCTTCAAATCCATGTAATATGTTGGTAAGCTTTCTATAGACCTTCAAATTTAAATATAGGTATAAAGAAGGTGACATGATGTGCATTATGTTTTATGATACACCATGTATAAAAGCATATACTATACACATAGACAGAGTCTAAGAGTTCCACTTGTTTTCACATTTCTTTGTCTATTCCTTTTTTTTTTTTGGAGACAGAGCCTCAAGCTGTCCCCCTGGGTAGAGTGCCGTGGCATCATAGCTCACAGCTACCTCCAACTCCTGGGCTGAAACGAGTCTCATGCCTCAGCCTCCCAAGTTGCTGGGACCACAGGCACCCACCACAATGCCCGGCTATTTTTTGGTTGTAGCCATCATTGTTGTTTGGTGGGCCTGGGCTTGATTCAAACCTGCCACCTTAGGTGTATGTGGCTGGCACCTTAGCCACCTGAGCCACAGGCGCCGAGCCCCTTTGTTTATTCCTGATAATGTTTTAATTCTGGTCAGTCTTTCAAATTGTGTCTTTTTTCATTAAATATCCACATACAACGATTCTATGTATGCATATGAAAATTCCAATATTATCAGTCTTTGGATACAATAAAACTTTTATTCATGTTAATTCAGTTATTTTGTGGCCTCTCATCTATTTGTGTTCAGAGATTAGAAAGTCATTGTTTGATTTTAATACATAGGAGTTTTATGGGCCCCAATAGGGGCCCTGTTCTTGAGTTTGCTTCAATCAATAGCCATGGGACATGACCACCTCTGACACTGCCAGCTCTTCCTCCTTTGAGAATTTCAGTTGCTCCCCAAGCTTGCAGTGACTCATCACTTCCTGCTTCCTTCAGAGGTCCGTGGATGTGAGTTGACTGCATCATTTATTTGAACATGGAAAACTTTCAATTCTTCACTGCAGTTTCCTAGCAAAGCCTGAACATATTATAATAAAATATTGAGGCTGTAGTCCACACTTTCACACAGAGGATTTGCATTTGGAAATTTTAGAGTCAATCATGAAATACTATTTTAAAATTTCATGTAAGCAGTTTCATTGATGTATATAAAAGCAGGCAGATTTCATTGATAAGACATTCACAAATTATAATAAAAATAGTATTTGTAATTGTCTCAATTATTCTATATTCTTTCAAACTCCAAGCAGAAGCATATAGAGAGAGAAAGAGAGAAATAGATGGTTAAGATAATGGATAGGCAATTAAAGTGCTTCACGGTCAGCAATTACACTATACAACTGGGAATGTTTTAAAGTTATGTTGCTCATGGTGGTTTATGTCCGGGAGCAGTTAAACATCATTTTTGAATTGCTGCTTATTTATTTATTTATTCATTTATTTCTTTATTTTACACAGTTTATCGCTCTATTGCCAGGCTATAGTGCTGGGGCATCAGCTGAGCTTACAGCAACCTCACACTCCTGGGCTCGAGCGATCCTCTCGCCTTGGTCTAGTGTTACACAGAGTGCTAACATGACAGGCATGAGCCACCATGACCGGCCTAATTGTTGCATTTTCAATGAAGTTCGCATAAGATATTGTTTTTCCTGATTTGCTGTTAACATCAAGACAAAATAAATATAAAAGTGCGTGTGTTGGTGGTGCCTGTGGCTCAAAAGGTAGGGCGCTGGCCCCATATGCTGGAGGTAGTGGGTTTAAACCCAGCCCTGGCCAAAAAAATTTTTAAAAAGGTGTGTGTGTTGTCCTTATTTTTCTTTCTGCCCCTCCCGAGTTAGATGAAATGACCTTACTTAAGAAAACAAACATCCTTCGTTAGGCTGCTCTGAGCATTCACAGAGGATTCGGGCCTCTGGGATGAGTCAGGTATATCTAGTCTGCACACTCCAGACTTGAGTTTTGAGGGGGCTGATTCTGAGGTTGGCGGTGATCATTCAGGATCCTGTGGCCAACCTACCACTGATTATCTTGAAAACATGTTTGCTATTGATATATCACTTAACAAATTTACTTTGTTTTTTGAACAGATAATATGTCTGTTTTACTGATATATGTAAACATTTCCCGTTAATTGATTTTAAGAAATACTTTAGTGAAAATATATTTGTTTCAAGTAAAAATCTTTTTAAGTTCTTGGAGTGAATTCTTCAGTAGTTAAATTATGACATGACTACAATAAGTTAATTTCTGTATGTTTGATAAAGAATAATTTTAATAGTATATTTTCAGAAATGGATACTACTTTCCTCTGAAGAAAACAAGTCCTGATAACTTATGAAAATAGCCATTTCCATCCTTCCTGTGCCATAAGGGACTGAACCAAAAATCTGTATGAACTTTGCGTTGTCTTCCATACTAATTTTAAGTTAATATCGCAGAACTAATGACTGCCTTGAGAAATGCTATTATCAATTCCAGCTGTCTCCTGCATCAAGAAACCCTGACTTACAGCAACATTTTATGAAGTGAAGCTCTGAATAAAACCCATTACAGACAAGCTCTTGTTTTAATACTTCTGCAGACTCTTTTATATGGTGGCTATCTCCTTTCATTACTGGAAAAACTTTATGACAACCTAAGTTAATTTGCTCCTTCCTTTTTTTAAATCATTCAGTCTTACAGAATCATTGCTCATACTGGACAACTTACCCACAACGTCATGATCTGGAATGTCTTGAATTTACACTGGCATATTTGTGAATGCCACCCACTCAGCTTTTCTTGAGGTCGGCAAATGATGCAGACCATCCCTTCCGCACTTTCTACTTTCTAGATATGAAATCATAGCACTCCTGGGTTACATTTATCTAATCAATTTAGAATTTTAACAAATATCTTATTCTACCAATGTAACAGTTTCACTAGATTCTTTGGATTAAAATAGAGAAATAATAGATGAGGTCCAATGCCATCCATCTAATATAATACTTACTACCTAGTAATATTTATATTTAAATTATTTACACTCTTCCCGTATACGTATATCTCTCAACAGCTACATTACAACATTCAAGAGAGTCCACAAATAGAATGAGAGGTGAGGGAACACCAACTTAAATTTTATCTTTATATTAATATAGTGACTCAATCTTTTAAAAACTTTCATCAGATAACTACTACGTTCCTATGTGATCTCTCTTCTGAAGATAACAGGAAAAAATAGTGTCTCTGTATTTGCAACATTCACAGTGTCATGAGGAACGGGCCACGGACCAACAAATCAGCAGCACTTCTTTCCACAACACTACATGCCGTTGTATACTTACCTAAAAGGTGAACTCAGTTTACAGAGAAGAGTGTGTTTCACTCTGCGTGGTGGGGAGGGAAGTTTTGCCGCAGGAGTGATGCTCACACTGAACTTAACATGCTGGAGAGCCTCTCAGCACCGTGAAGGATGTGCGCGTGGATCTGCTGTAAACACGGGGCTCTAAGCAGCAAAGTAGAGGAGATAAGAAGGGTCTCGTTTTTTTCTGACTGTACGCAAGTAAGTTGGAATGCTTTTACTTCAAGGAATAAAAAGATAAATATTACATGAAGAAACTAGAAAGTTTGGCAGGTGGAAAATTGGAAAAGGTTTTTGGATAACATACAAAGATTGGGGGTGATGGAATGCCATGGAGAATTTTATGCAATGGACTTTCAGGAAAAAAATATGTTTCATTTTGGAATGGCTATACTGATGCAATGTTTATTAATCGTATGTGAGTTATAATGTATGTAGCGGATCCCAGGCAGAAGGTCACAGACGATTAAGGACATATGAAGCCAACACATGCGTTTATTGAGTATCGAGTACAACAAGCACTATTCTCATCCCCGGAAATACATTAACACATTTAATTACTCATGAGTTACTATCGCTTAACCACACTTTGTTTATTAAAGAACTGTAGTTTTTAATGAAAGATTGAAAAGCTTACTCTCATTTACAAAATCCATGTGGTAGATGGACATCATGTCTCAGTACACTGGGAAGAGCCAAGTTTAGTCTACCAGTTTATCCCAGATAAGCATCTAGCTCTTCTTGCTTCCCTTAACTCATCACTTCAGGCCTTTTCTCCAGATAAATCACCCAATGTGCTTTCACACATGCCTTATTTATTGTTGTTTTGGGGACTTCATATAGACAACCGGCATAGAGGCAATTATCTCTCCATCCTGTAGAATCTTTCAGAACTCTGCTCAAAATTCTTGCTTAAACTCCTCCATTTCTCCTACGTAGTATTTTAGTCACATGGATATATTACTTTCATCTGACTGAGTTGCCTTTATCACATCACTTAGGAAACGTTGCATTTCCCTGTCGCCCATACAGAGCAGGACCTTGAATACAGCTGTGTTCAATAAATCCTGTTTACTGACCTATTAGCAGCACACGATTCAAAAAATATTCTTAGAGCTCTTTTTTTGCCAGAGCCCTCAGCAGTTGCTGGAAATGTTGAGAAGGTACCAGAGGGATGCACAGAACTATATTGCACTTGTCACAATTCCTCATGAGGCAGGAACAAATGCAAATTCTGAAAAATAGGTTGCCATGTGATGGTGGAGGGCGAGACGGGAAGGTGTGGCAAGAAAAAAATTCCCCTCCCCTGGCTTCATAAAGCACCAGCAACTGTCAGTATATTCAGCAAGGGCAGAGAAGAGAACTAAGAACTCAACATAATGAATGCACAATGACCAAAACAAATACCCAAGGCCTAAAAATCGTAAGAAGGGAGTTGCCCTTATGAGCAGAGAAGGTCCATGGACTTCTCGGCCTCTTTGCTGTGCTCAGCCTTTCCCCCTATGCTCCTGACCCACATCTCTACCCTTTCATCTCTGTTCCTTGAGGCCCCATTTTTATGTCTTACTATTTATTTACTTTGCACTCTCTTTTCTGCAAACAAACAAACAAAAACTAATTGCCTTCAACAGAATCTTCAAATAACTTTCTTTTCTTTAGTCTATGGGCTGCAAGTCTCTGCCCTTCCTTAAAATCTTAATAAATCTACATTATTCCCTAATTTGGGGTTTGGAAATTTGCATCCATCTCTACCTGGTATGGTGTCTGTTTGTCTTTACCTTTTCCCTTCCCCTGTACTGGATGAAACCTCAGGCATCATTTATATTTTATCTTGAATATGTGTTCTCAGCACTACACAACACTCATAACTAGGGGAGAAACACAGTTGGAGTCTGAACATGCAACTTCGAGACGTCCCACAAACTCTAGTCATCAAGACAGTGTAGTCTTGATTAGTATTAGGATTACTTGATTAGTATAGTAGTATTCGTGAAAAAATAGACTACTGATCAATAGGTCAATGGAACAGAGTAGAGAGCCTGGAAAGAGACCCACACAAATATAGTCACCAGATCACTGACAAGAGGGAAAGACAATACAGTGAAGGTGGATTTCAACAAATGGCCCTGAAGCAACATCCATGCAAAAAATGAATCTAGATACCAAATTTACATGCTTCTAAAGAACAAATTTGTAATCATTCATAGTACTAAGTGTAAAATGCAAAATGACAAAATTTGTGGAAGATAGCATAGGAGAAAACCTGGATAATCTTTGGTGATGATTTTTACATAAAGTGTCAAAGGCATAATCTATGAAAAAATTGATAAGTTGGGCTTTATTAAAATTAATAACTTCTACTCTTCAAAAGATAATGCCAAGGGAATGGGACAACAGCCATAGACTGGGAGAAATAATGTGTGAAGGACACAGCTGATGAAGGACTATAATTCAGAACATACAGAGAGCTCTTAAAACTCAACAGTAAGAGAACAAACAACTCAGTTAAAACATGAGCTTATGACTTTAACCATTGCCTTACAAAGATGTACAGGCAGCAAATAAGTATATTTTTAAAAGCTCCACATCATATGTCATCAGGGAAATGCAAATTAGAGGGGTGAGATGCCACTGCACACCTCTAAGCCTGGCGAAAATCAAGAATACTAACGGTACCAAGTGCTGATGAAGATGTGAAGCAACAGGAACTCTTCTTCAACGTCCGTGGTGTGGCAGCTTTGGACCACAATGTGGCGGGCCTTTCGTACACTATACATACTCTTTCCATGTGATCCAGCAGTCCAGGTCTTTCAGATCTACCCAAAGCAGTAGAAAACTTACGCCTGTACAAAGAACAGGCATATGAATGTTTACACAGCGGGTTCATTCATAATAGCCAAAACTAGACCCAATCAAGTTGCGGCTCAGTAGATGAGTGGATTTATAAACTGTGGTAAACCCAGGTGACGGAGTTCAGCACTGAAAAATAAATGAACTCTCAAGCCATGAAAACACATGAAATGCACGTTGCTAAGGGAAATAAGCCAATCTGAAAAGCTTACATGTGATTTAATTTAAATGGCTGCAAAAGGAGAAACAATGGAGGTAACAGAAAGGGGTTCTGAGGGTGTGGGTGGAGGGGGATGACGCCTACAACAGACAGGACTGCAGACAGGGGTTCTGAGGGTGCGGGTGGAGGGGGACGACCCTACAGCAGATAGGACTGCAGAAAGGGGTTCTGAGGGTGTGGATGGAGGGGGATGACCCTACAACAGACAGGACTGCAGAAAGGGGTTCTGAGGGTGTGGGTGGAGGGGGATGACCCTACA
>NW_003852429.1:13838740-13847146 GCF_000181295.1 Otolemur garnettii
TCTGAGGTTGTGGGTGGAGGCGGATGACGCCTACAACAGACAGGACTGCAGAAAGGAGTTCTGAGGGTGTGGGTGGAGGGGGATGACTCTGTAACAGACAGGACTGCAGAAAGGGGTTCTGAGGGTGTGCGTGGAGGGGGATGACCCTGCAACAGACAGGATTGGTGTGGCGGAAACACCATGACCTACTGGTGGGCACAAGCATGTGCCATGACAGTGCTGACGGGCACATACAGGTGTCATGACAGTGCTGACGGGCACATACAGGTGTCATGACAGTACTGGCGGGCACACGTTTGCATCATGACAGTACTGACGGGCACACACAGGTGTCATGACAGTACTGGCGGGCACACATATGCGTCATGACAATACTGACGGGCACACACATGTGTCATACTTGTCAAACCTGTAAAACACACAGCACCAAGCATGAAATCCAATGCACTCTACAAGCTAAGGGTGATGAACTAAGGGTGATTATGACATGTCGATGCAGGGACATCAGCTGTAACAAATGGAGACACTTCAGTGGGTGATACTGATAACAGGGTGGACTGTGTGTGTGTTTGTGCAGAAGGCATATGGCAAATCTGTTTATCTTCTGCTCAATTTTGCTGTGGACTTAAAGCTGTTCCAAAGAAAAGTCTTAGAAAAAACAGGTAATAACATCTAACACAAAGAACACTTACTACACACCAGGCTTTCTCTGTTCTGATTTTTTATGTCTCTCTGTGTATATATGTATATAAATACATATTATATATACACACACATATGTGCAAGATTATCATTAAATATGAGTACTTAGTATCAAAATGAATATATTTTGCCTTTATTTCATCATTTATTTAATATTCACGTAACTAATCTTCAGTCCAAACTTATGAAGCACTCTTGTTTACAATCATCATTTTAAGGAGACAAAATTAAGAATAAAATATTAAATAACTTATGCATAACACAAGCCTACGCAGGGAAAGAGCTGGGTTTTGAACTGGCAAGTTGAGTCAGGCTGCCAGGCTGCTGTTCTGGGTGCCTTGGGCTGGGTTTGGGCTCTCAGATAATGTTCCCACAGGGCCTTACATGCTGCCTCTGCAGTTTTCTTAAATGTGCATTTACTCAGACTTAGTGCTCATTTTCTGTGCTGGGCTGTAGGCTCCATGAGGGCAGGGAAGGTAGCTGTCCAGCTTCCCCTGCGGCCCACCTCTGCACAGCATGGGCATAAGCTGTCTGGCTTCCCCTGAGGCCCACCTCTGCACAGCGTGGGCATCAGGAAATACTTGTTCACAGACCATTAGGACAGTGATTAACCAAATTTTCAGCAGGAAGTCCACCCACTGCGAAAGCTGTCCACTGCAAACCGTTCTGTGCTTTGTGGAGTTTTACTTAAGACAGAACAGAAAAGTGTGTAATACATTACTAAATATAAAGCAATCTTTTCTTGAAATTATTCCTCAGGAAAAAGGTCACCTTGTTTTTAAGACCTCACAAAGTATCCCTTATTATAGAGCACTTTGTCAACAATTTTACTTTCAACCACAAAGTACTGTTTTTTGGAAAATATGTGGTCTAAAACTACCTCATTAATGTTGGCTTGAGATGCTTATAAAAGCCACAGACAGTAATAGGAAGAAAGAGACAAAAACTTAAATACACTTCTCTGAATTCTTTGGGGTGAATGACCTCTCAAGCTCATGCTGGATTTCGTCATATCAAGTATTTTATTTTAACATATGTTTAAAAAGTCATATGGTAAATAATTGACTCTCATTATGAAGCATAGGAATTTATAATCATGGGGAAAATGATAAGGACAAATGTCCTTAATGTTACAGGAAAGGTACTGGGGCTTGAGATACAATTTCTGCGGCAGCATCTTTTGTGGATCCCCAGGAGAGCTACATGTCACACAACTCGGATGGAAGGGAAAACTAGGCCTGTGGAAGGCAGGGGGCGGGTGGCCCTCAGCAGAGACACACTGGTGACAAACAGCTGACCCACAAGAGGTGAGTGCAAGGTTTCAAGTTAAATTAAATTAAATTCGATTTAATTTGAATTAAATTAATACGATGATATGAAAATGTAGTAACTCTGCGTTGATAGTTTATGATGCCCAGGGAAACTTTGGTTTTATACACATATATAATCAATACAATTATCATATGTATTACAATATATAATATGATCTGTTATATCATTTACATATAAGTAATAAGCATGTAAATTATATATATGGATAGTGTCTGCAGGTGAGCACGTATGTGTATCTGTGAGTGGGTGACACACCCATGTACTCTTCATCCATTTCTACCTGCCTAACCATTTTTGGATCTTTCTGCTGGAAAATCAGAGGCACGTTCTTTTCTCTGTGCTCACTTCATGCACAGGTACATAATTTCCCCCGTCCCTCTTCATCTCATACCCGCTTCCCCAGCAGAATCAAAGGCACTAACCTTGAACCACCCTGAGAGATTGTCAGGGCGATCCACGTCAACTTGATTCCAGGTCCAGCGTTGTCCCCCACTGCAGGCGTGAACAGGCGACAGGTAAGAAAGATGCCTCCAAACACTTGTGCCTGAGGATAGATGAAGGATCTCTGAGCTCTTTCTACTTTTATCTCTCCCTCCAACTTTCTTTTTTTCTTTACTGTCATTCTTTCTGTACCTTGAATTACCAACATGATTTATAAAAGCCTTGCAAATTATATTTATCAAATGGATTTATTTAGGTCTAAATAAATAACGATCATTTTATGAACAGTCACAATTTTATATAAATTACATTAGTGGCAGAATAACTTCATAAATAGCCTTTATCTAATTGCATTGCTGAACCCGCCCATGTACCTACAGTTATTTCTGCTATTCAGACCCCAGGATGATAAACTCATAAATGGGAGAAAACATGTGAAACATTAGGGTGGTGCCTGTGGCTCAAGGAGTAGGGCGCTGACCCTATATACTGCAGGTGGTAGGTTCAAACCTGGCCCCAGCCAAAAACTACAAAAAAGAAAAAAAAAAAAATCAAAGAGAACATAGTCTGTGGCAACACCCGGAATTTGTATCTACAAAGGAAAATGTAATAATCATACTGTTCTTTCATTTAAGGAACATATTATTATTTTTCTACTTTCTCTCTTATATATGCTTTTTGTGGTGTTCTCTGTCAAGCTTGTAACAAACAACATTATACAGCATCTGTTGTGTAGGTGTTTCCAGAGGTACCGTCTGTGATTGCCAAGACGGCGACTGCGTGAGAGTCCTCGGGGATGTTGAATGTAGGACATTTCCTTTCTCCCTAGTCTTCGTGTTTAGCTTTAGAAATAAAACAGATGTTTTGAAGCTTATTAAATTCATATATATATATATAAAATTCATGTATACATAAAATTTATATATATAGTGAATAAAAAACAGTTTGACAGACTTCACATCTAATAAATTATTTTGAATAAAGTATTGTTTTCTGCATGAATGTAGTATTCAAGATTTGTACAGAATATGTTTTCTGAGATAGCTGCTTCCAAGTCCGGGGACCCTTTGGGGGTAGATTGGAGAGATAATGCCCCTGTGTTGCACATTCCTTCACCGCTGGGCACCGTGTAAAATGCATCCCCAGCAAAAACGTTATCCCTCAATGTGTTTTACATTGACTCTGTCTCCCCTGAAGCCCATGTGAGAAAGTAACGTGCAGTGTGGGGCTCTGGGTATCAGATGTCAGCCTCGGCCCTCATTTGTCTCCGCGGATACGGGGGATATGAAGGAGAGGAGACAGGTGTAATCTGTTGTCAATTCACAGAGGGTTTTAATTCTTGCCAGGTGGGAAATCTACTGAGATGCCTACAAAATGCAGGGAGACACAGACTCCTTTCTCTGTTACAATAGCGATTTGAAATTCCTCACGACACTGACTATCATGTTTTCTAACTAACCATTTTCCAGTTCTTACCCAGTTCCTGGACTATATGATTTACCTACTTACAGGAGACTCAGTACCCAAAAAGGCAGCTCCACCAGCCATGTGTGGGTCGGCCTTGGTGCTGCCTGGGCTTCACTCTGGTCTCCTTGTCTTTTTATCTCTGTGGCCTTGGGCAAGTTGTTTAATATGTTTCTGTCTCAGCTTCAGCAGATGTACAATGAGCATGACGGTCCCTAGTCCTAGAGAGTTATTTTGACATTTCAATGAATTGATATATAATTGCTCGGAATGATTTGACACATAATGAGAGCTTTATGAGTTTGCTAAATATTATTATAGCAAGTATAAAACCACCACCACCACCACCCCGTTTTCAGGAAGGTCCCATGTAGTTGCTCACAGCTCGCGCCCCTTTGGTGCACAGCGAGAGACCTGCTCCATGCCAGCACTTCCATTAGTTTCTTATCAAATATATACTGACCACACTGAGCATTGGGCCCCCTGTAACATTGCAGCGGCCAAGACTAAGTGAGGGTCTCCAAGTGTCAGGAGCTGAAACGCCATGGAGGAGGGGGGATCTCACATATACAGGGAGATACAGGGTTATAAGCACCTTAGGTAAGCGTCTTTACAAGGTGAGGAGCAGTGGAGATTTTAAAGTAAGGCCACCCTGAAGTGACCACCGCTAGTACTCTGGAGTCAGTATTCCTTAGTTCAAATGCTAGATCTGCTAGTCACTAAACTTGTGAACAAAAATAAATAATCTTACCCTGTAAGCCCTAATTTCCTCACTGCAAAATGTGGAGATGGAGTGTTTTACCTCCTTGTGTCATCGTGAGTAAGAATTTTATGATGACCGCTAATAATGAGAAAACATTATGTTCCAGTGATGTGCTGCTGACTTTACGTGGAACCTCAGGAATTATACACAAAGTTGCTAGCCTAGCCCCTGGCATATTAGTAGATATTTAAAAAATCCAGTTAGCTGTTAATATGTATTTTGTTTCCCTTAAAATAATACAAATCTGGATTTGAGTTGAAGGGATAATTGCTTTCCAATAGCAGATTTTTCCAAGGGTAGATATTAGTTTACTATCTACTGTCTATAATGTCTGACTGAGCTTCTTACTGGATAAACACAGAATAGTTCCAAAGAGCCTCTGCCTGGTGAGGTCTGTGAATAGACAGCTCTGGAAGATGTGTGGGCTTCCATGAATGAGAATAATCCCAAAGGATTGTCACCTAATAAGAGCTTAAACTAAAGAAAGGTGAGGGGTGTGTGGTGGGTCTGCACAGCTGACTGTAGTATCCTCAGACAGAGGACAAGTGAGGACATCATTTTTAATATACAGTTATAGTCTCTATACTATATCCCTCTAGGGTGCCAAAAATGTACATCCATTTTAAAAGATTTAATCTATGTATCACTTTTGAAAGTTGAAATAAAGATACTGTTTTATTGGTCAAGTGTACCTAGACATTCTATGTACATCCATTTTACCTGCAATTCATTCACTTTGGGATACGATCGATTTTACATCCAAGATGTCTTAAAATGTGTATACTTATATTTGGTACCCCCCGCATATTCCTGAAAGAATGAGTCAGATGTTCCTAATCCCTGTTAATTGGATTTCTTTAGAAAATCCAGTTACACAATAATTTGGCTTGAGAGATTCATTTCATTACGTTCTTCAGAAGGAAAAACCAAAAATGTCACAGGAAAGGGTCAGAGCATATTATGCCTACTAAGCAAGATAAAGGAACTTTAATTTTTTCTGTGACAGGTGACAAGCCCCCTTTAGGTTTCAAGCCCAAGAACATCACAATCCATCTTAATTTGGTTTCAAATTGCATTCAGCTGATCCATGAAGACCACACACAAGGGGCAAATCCTGGAGTGGAAGACCAGAATGGAAGACTAGAATGGAAGACCAGAATGGACAACCAGAATGGACAACCAGAGTGTATGACCAGAATGGATGACCAGAATGGAAGACCAGATTAAGGGAATTTTAATAGTCCCAACATGATGTGAAAGTTCTTTGGATTAGTGACATCGTTAACAACAGAAATGACAAGTTAGTCCATATTTCTTTCTCATCCTAACACTCATAGCTTGGGACTGGATAGTGTCGGAGAGTAAGCAGAATAATAAACAACAAAACAGTCTTCATTTGTACCTTGAGTAATTGCTGGTTCTATTGTGGAAGTGTGGATATCTGACAAAGTAGACTGTTGGAAGTGTATGAAATGAAGGGTTGATTTTAATGCATTAAAACTGAGTTTCTAGTAGATATTTAATTTGATACAGAGGTTGGCAATTGAATGTGAGATTTTGGAGTTAGGGTTTAGCCATTTTACTGACACATCTATTTAAAGATACTGAGTTAGAGATTAGAGATGGAATGTAGTCTAAGAGAAAGGAATGGAAAGACCCAATAGTGGATGATCTTTAGAGAAAGAAAGGTAACTCAGAGTCATAAGGAACGTGATTGAGAAACAAAGGTGGAGAAGGGAATTCAGAATGATGAAAGAAGAGAGGCATCTGAACGGTCGAGTAGAAGACCAGAGAATTCAGTGTCCTGGAGGGCAGGGGCAGAATGGACTGTGTGGGTATCTTGGATGAAGGTTGTTGAGATATTACTGAAGTGAAGCTCAAAGTCATTGGTGAATGTGGCAATGTGCACATCTTTAGAGTTCTCAGGAAGAGCAGTCTGGGGGTGGGGGCAATGTGGCCACCTCTGCAGGGACAGAGGCAGTCAGAGGGATTATACAGAGCAATTCCATGAGGTTTTCTTCACAAAAGTCACAGAAAATTGGATTTGGAATTAGAAAATATATTTTATTTGAAGTAACAGAGTATTATTTAATTTTTAAAATATTAGTGATGTGAAATCATATTCATAGAATAAGAATAATCTGATGGAGGAGAAATTAGAGATGCAGAGAATAAACTGAACAATTGGAGAAAAAAATCCATGTGAATTTGGAAATATGGGATAGGATCTACTGAATAAGAGGAATGATTGCCCAGCAGTAGGAGAATATTTCACCCCTTTTAAGAGTAAAGAGTAAAAATTGCAAGAGTAAAAATTATACTTTCTGAAGCAGGCATGTTGGCAGTTTGGGTGGTGGATGATGAGTATATTTTTTATCAGATATTTAGATATTTCCTTTTATAAATACGATGGTCTGACAATTAAATTTGTGGATTCATCCTAGAAAGAGTGCTACATACCTTGATGTTTATGAATATCCTTCTGGTTACCATCGAAGTACTCGTCTTCGGAGGCTGTACACTGGTGACAGTGCCCAGTCCACTCTTTAAAGCAATTTGGGAGCTCTTTGTCTGGAATGGCCATCAGAGCTGTTATCATACTTCCCTTGATGTCCTGAATGTCATCACAATGTCTTCCTTTCAATGTTTCCTTTATCTTCACGTGAAGAAAAAAAGTCAATGGGGCCCCTATCAGGGGAGTAGGGAGGGTGTTCCAATACAGTTATTTGCTTAATGGCTAAAAGCTCCTTCACAGATGGTGCCTTGTGTGCTGGGGCACTGTTAGGAAGCAAGAGCCATGAGTCGTTGGTGAAAAGTTCAGGTCATTTTAGTCTGAATTTTTCACACAGCCTTTTCAGCATTTCCAACTTTCCATCTCATTGACTTTTTGCACTTTTAAAAACTGCTATTTTATTTTGTTTTACTCTGATCATTATTTTATTTTTCTTCTATTTTGGGTTTGTTTTATTCTTGATCAGATAGTTCCTTGAGGTGCATTATTAGACTGTTAATATATAATATTTCCAAGTCATCGATGTAGGAATAAATTGCCATAAACTTCTCCCTGTGTACTGCTTTTACTGTATCCCACAGGTTTTGGTGTGTTGTGTTTTCATTTGTTTCAATGAATTTTTTGATTAATCTCTTAATTACTTCATTGACCGAATGGTTGATCAGAAGTATGTTGTTTAATTTCCATGTATTTGCATAGTTTTCAGGGTTCATAGTTAATGTTGATTTCTAGTTGTATTTCATTGTGGTCTAAGAAAATAACATATATATATATTTAATTTCTTCAGAAGTTTCTTGTGGTCTAACATATAGTCTATCTGCTAGAATGTTCAATGTGCCATCAAAATAATGTATATTCTGCAGTTGTTGGATAGAATATTCTAGAAATGCTGTTAGGGCCATTTGGTATAAACTCCAATTTAAATCCCCATTTCTTTGTTGATTTTCTATCTAGATAATCTGTCTAAGGCTAAGAGTGAGAAATTGAGGTCTATATTTGTTTGGGCCTAGTAATATTTGCTTTATGAATCTGAGTATTCTGCTGTTGAGTGCTTACATATTTAGAATATTATATCTTCTTGTTAACTAATCTTCTTTGTCTTTTTTTTAACTTCTCTTCCTAAACTGTAATTTCATGGGATATTAGCTGCTCCTGATTGCTTTTGGTTTCCTTCTACATGGAATACCTTTTT
>NW_003852429.1:13847580-13884034 GCF_000181295.1 Otolemur garnettii
TTTTTCTTTCATATTCCTAATTTATCATTCTATTCTTATGGTATGTGAGGTTTCTACTGAGAAATCTGTTTTTAGTTTCTGAAATTTCCTTTAGAGATTACTAGATGCTTTTCTCTCTCTCTCTTTTTTAGGATTTGCTCTTTTACTTTGAATTTAGACAGGCTGATTAAATAAAATGTGCCATGGAGGCATCTTTTTACATTGCATCTTCCTGGGATTCATTATGCCTTGTGTGTCTAAATGTCTCTTGTGAGACTTGGAAAGTTTTCATCTATTATTTTATTAAATAGGGTTTCTAAATATTTCTTTGATTATTTGCCATTAATAATAACAATAATTTGTTTTTTTGTTTTTATTTATTTATTTATTCATTTGGCCAGGGCTGGGTTTGAACCCACTGACACCCTACCATTTTGAGCCACAGGCACCACCCTAATACCAATAATTTGTAAAGTTTTAGGATTTTTCTGCCTGATTAAGTCTATTGTTAAAGCTTTCAAATATATTTTGTATTTCATTTAATAAATTCTTCAGTTCCAGAATGTCTATTTATTTATTATAAATATTTATCTCTTGTATAAATTTTTCATTTCTATCTGAATTTTTCCCAATTTTTGTATTATTTTTCAAATTTTTCTTCTATCTCTCTGAACTTTATTAAAATCAATATTTTGAATTCTTCATTTGGGATTCCAACAAGTTCCTTTTCATTAAATTCAATTGCTGAATTAGATTCTTTTGTTCCATTGAAGGTATCATATTCCCTTGTCTTTTGATGTTTCCTGTGTGATACCTGCACATTTTGGTAACAGTTATACCTAATTTTTTAATTTATTTTCATGGGCGATGACATTTTCCTGAAGATATATCTATGATGCTGTTTTACTAGTGTACTTCTGCTTTGATTCTGAGTGTGTGTAGACTCTTAAGAATTATTTTGGCTATGAATGGTATTAGTGAAATCTGTGATTTCCTTATTAGGTCAGGATGTGTTTAAAAGTGAAGGGTGTTGTAACGTTTTGCTGGGTATTGGAATGCAAATTATTGTCAGTGATGGCCTTAACATGCCTGTCTTTGTGCTGCAGATTACTGTACACTGACATCGCAGTTGACAGTCAGCAGCAGGTTGATTCTTAGGCCTTCAGGTATGTTGCTAGAACCCTGGTAATGGTAGTGGCAGCCAGTGTTGGGTGGGTTGTGGTAGTAGCTTTAGAGGGACAGTCTTCTTAGTCCCCAGCCATGTGCTTTGATGTTGATAGTGGCTGCAGTCTCCAGACCCAAGCGTTGGTACAGGCTGGGGTGTTAGCAGCTAGGCGTTCAGACCCAACCTCAGGTTCTCAGGAATAGTACTCAGGTACAAAATGTGCCAAGTTGGGGTGGACAATCCATATGATGCATTTTGGAGGGATGTACAAAGCTACCCTGATGGGCTTGTGATCAGCCTTCCCAGTGCTACAAGTGAGTACCAGAAGTGGTGGATCCAAGTGGGGTGATCCTCAGGCCACAGAAGGAGCACTTGGGTGAAGAGTGGGAGCAGCCAAACAGAGGCCTCACAATGGAGAGGGTGGAGCAATGCTCACTGGCCATACCCTGCAGCCATGGATAGGAAATGCTTGATCCCCTCATGCCCTTGCCCAGCTGAAGAACAAGTCTCAGGGAAAACCTGGTGCCCTCTCAGGCCCCTGGCTCAGATCCTGGCAGCCCTTGCTTTGCGGCACTGTTGTCCCTCAGGACTTGCTCATTTCCCCTCCCTCACTGTGGAGTGCTCCCAAAAGCAACAGCCCAAGTTCATTAACTTCCCAATCCCGTCACTACTGGGTGCAAGGACAATGTATGGATTACTAAAGGGTAGAATTGGAAATAGCCTCTCACTTTCTCTGTGTTTTTATCCACATAAACTCAGCCATATTCTTATTTATATAAATGGTAATTATTTCAAAAAAAATTTTAAAAATTCAAATTTTAAAATTTGCCATGAATTAGGAAATTAGTAGTACACACAGGGCGGCACCTGTGGCTCAGTGTGTAGGGCGCCGGTCCCATATACCAAGGATGGTGGGTTCAAACCTGGCCCTGGCCAAAATGCAACCAAAAAGAAAAAAAAAGAAGTACACACAAATTTCTTATTATTAGCATACTTTGAACCAATAGAAAAACACAATTGGATATTATACATTTATGAAAAAGAAAAGAATTCTTTACAGAGGGATCAACTAATTTAATGCCCAGATACTGGTTTAATTTTGAAAGTTGAGGAAAATATTAAGGGAAGGAAAAATAAACAAGTATACTTATTAAGTTTAAAATTTTTCTAAATATAAGCAATATAATATTCAGTATGATTTTCAGTATATACAAAAATTCTTTAATGTGATGAAATGTCATACTAGAATTTTTATAGCTTAAAAACAGTATTCATATTTGGCAAAGTGATGATTTACAACTGCAGAGACTGTATACAAAATGTACTATGATTGTGCATTTAATATTCAAAGAAGATCTAATGTAATACAATTATTCAGAGCACTTTGTGTTAATGATTTAAAGAAATAAGAATAATACTTTCTATCTTTTCATCACCAAGGAGGTTAAAATAATATATACTCTTATTTATACAATAAGTATCATATTAACTATTAAGGGCATTGCATAATTTCAAACATCATTTTTATTTTTTATACCTGATTTTAATGTATATTTATTTTAAAATATTTTCTTCTGGAATAGTATAGAGATTTGTATTAAATTTTTATGCTACATGACCAAGAGTTCGCTGTAGCCAGGAGCTGACCAGTGGTAAATTTAGAGAGATTATCAATAGAGGAGGATCTGAACAATCTCAATCGGTACCTTAACCGATTAAACAGAAAATATTACTTCCATGAAGACCCCGTACTAAGCATCTGCCAATCATCCTTGGGATATTATGCTCACAAGCTCTTCTGAATTCACTACATTAAATGATGATTTCTTATACTTTTGAAATCACTTCAGAAAATCTTTGTCATTTAAATTGATCATCTCTGAACACAGCTGCCTATACCATAATCATAGGGTTCCAAAATAATGGTCATTCTTAGGCAAAGGAAAAAATGAGAACTCTTATCACCACTATTTATTTTCTTGCAACTTTTAAAATCAAAGTTCTTAATCATAGCTTTAAGAAGAGTGATGTTCAAAGGCTGAAAAGAGTATGTTGAGATTAATTTTCTTGTTCCCAACTTGTAAAAGAATAAACTAGTGCAACTTTGGGAAAGTATTTATACAAAGCTTAGGAATGCCCCTTAATATGTCCATAAATGTAACTCATTATTTCAGGTCTGGGGTTTTATTCTAAGACAATGTTATATATAATCTATATTATGTATAACATATATTTTCTATCTATGTATGAAACCAGAGACAATAATATTGAGAAAGAAAGTAGGAGTTACTCTGACTTCCAATTAAGATCAAATTATACACTTGGTAAATTTTTAAATTTATGTACAGATCAGATAAGAGATGTACTTATTTATGAAGTGTGTGTGATATTTTGAAACAAACGTATAATGTATAATGATCAAATCAGGGTACTTAGTCTATCTATCACCTTAGACATATATCATTTCTGTGTTAAGGGCATTTCAATTCCACTTTCCTAGTTATTTTCAAATATATAATCAATTATTGTTAACCATAGTCCCTTAGTGTGCTACCGAGCACCAGATCTGAGTCCTTCACTAACTAACCTTATTTTTGTACCCATTAACTTCCCTCACCCTATCTCCCCTCCCTACTACCCTCCTGGCCTCTGGTAACCATCATTCTACTCTCTAACTTGATGAGCTCAATTATTTAGTTCTCATATGTCAGTGAGAACATGCAGTATTTGCCTTTGTGCATTTATGTCACTTAATATCCTCAGTTTCATCTATGATGCTGTGAATAACTGAATGTCATTCTTTTTATGGCTCAATAATAGTCCATTGGGAATATATATATCACCTTATGTTTTTGAATGGATGCAGATTATTTTTATCCATATATCATTGTAACAATATGTCAATAAGTAAAGTATATATGAGCATGTTGGGGTGGAGAAGAGACTTTTAATAGAATCCATTGATGGACGTTCAGGTTAACGTCATATCATGGCTATTGTGAATAGTACTGCAATATGGGAGTGTGGATATATCTCTGATACACTGCTAATTTAAATTGCTCTTATAAGGGACAAGAATTATTTTCCATTTCATTGATATAAGTATAATATTATTGGAAAATAAAACTATAATAATTTTATTTTAATAATTAAAATATATATACTCCAAAAAATATTCTTAACAGATTCTGAACTTCAATCATAAATGTTATTATTATTCATTTACATTCTTCAATTTAGTTGAATAAATTCAGTAGTTTCTATCTTTATGAGAATACTATTTTTTATATACTTTTTATGAAAATGACACAGTACATATCAAAGTTTCATGATTCAATGTTCTTAATAAAAGTATTTAAACATTTTGAAACATTAATTTTCAATAGATATTTTCTTCAAGGTTATGTTTTCTTTATTCCTTGGTGGCCTAAAGCACATAGAAATCTGTAAGGTAGAGGAACACACTCTCCAGACACCGGGAAATAAAGTGCTTAGAAAAGGGAGAGGCTTTGTGTCATATGTCACATTATGAACACATTAACATTATGCATATTTATTCACAGCATGGAAATGTGTATCTTGTTTAGGTTGGATCCTAAATTGAGTAAAGTCTTTTTCTTTTCTTTTCTTTTCTTTTTTTTTTTCTTTTTTTATTTTTTTGAGATGGAGTCTCATTTTGTCACCCGTGGTAGATTACTGTGGCATCACAGCTCACAGCAACCTCCAACTCTTGGGCTTAAGCGATTCTCTTACCTCAGCCTCCCAAGTAGCTGAGACTACAGGTGCCCACCACAACATCAGGCTATTTTTTGGTTGCAGTTCTCATTGTTGTTTAGCAGGCCCCGGGCCAGGTTCGAACCCTCCAGCCTCGGTGTACATGGCCAGCACTGTGACAACTGTGCTATGAGCACCGAGCTGTCTTTTACTCTTGATATAAAAAACTTTCTTGGAGTCAAGGTGGCTTTAAATAGGCTTTAGAATTCTAGAAATGTTAATGGTAAATGCTTCCAAACTTGGTAGCCTAAGAAAAATGAAATAAATGGAGAAAAAGCTGATGATAATCTTAACTGGACTGATTAGAAACCTGTGAGAAGTCTGAGACACCCAATGGACGTTTGGCGGAGGTATAGACGATTGACAAAGATTCACAATAGAGCAAATACACCAGGCAAGAGTGATGCAGGGAGACCCCTGGCCTTTTAATCTGCAGGACACAGACATTTGAAATGGGCACAGGCAGAATCACATCTACAAGAGGTGCTAGAACCTAGGAAGCGAAGCCACGTGAACTATCATTCACCTGTTTTGTCCGCATTTCCCGCCCTAGGAAACATTCGCCACATGGTATTCAATCATCGAGTCAAGAATTAGAGGATAATTGGTGAAATATGTTTGGGGAATATGAGAATGAAAAAGATTAAAGTGATAGTTCAGTGCCTCCCGAGTGGGCGTGTCCTTTCTGTTACCTCTCCTGTCAATCACTCAGATTCCACCTTAATTAGTTTTCATTTGTGCTCATGGAGAGGCCGCTAACTGAAGTTCCCTGCTGGTTTGTTAGGGTTAGGGTTGGGTTAGGGTTAGGGCTGGGTTAGGATTAGGGTTGGGTTAGGGTTAGAGTTCTCTGAGTTCTCTATGCTGTTTGACCATCTCAGAAAAACTCATGGTGCCTCAGAAAAATCACAATTTAATGCTGTCTTTATCTAAAATAATTTATCAAAGTTAAAATACTATTTTCCCAAAGTAAATGACCCAGTGAGGTTAGGGGACCATTCCTGAGACATAAAGAAACTGCTGAGAAGGGCCAGATACATAAAGACTATCTCGTCACTGTCTCAGAACAAAGTTAGTACCATTAAGAAATCACTAACAAAGCCAGCTAACTTTCATTGATCATTATGTACTTCCAGGAATAGGTCGATTATAATCTATGCATTTCTTTAGTTCTGCCACTGTTAACCCCATATAACAAACAAGAAAGTGACCCTGAGAGACCAGCCTTTCCCCAGGACAGCTATCAGGTGAGTACTGAACGAGAGCACCTGAGTCAGGGGGGAATCAGACTCCAGACTGGATCACCCCTTCCCACCCATCTTGCCACGCAGCTTCCACCTAACTATAGCTTGGCTTCCCTTCTTCTCTCCTTCCCTCTTCCTCCCTCCTCACCTGCCTCTTTCTCTCCTGTTCTTCCTTTTTTTCTTCCCTCTCTTTGCCTTCTCAAAACACACAGCCACCCCTGATAATCACAAGTCCAGGACTCATCAGCCCCTTCCAAAACACAATGAAATGGACTCGAGCTGGGATCAGAATTAACCCCTCAGCTTATGATAGCCATAAAAATAAGTGATTTCCAACTCAGGAATTATAGAAAAGTGGCCTGGCAAAGAAGAAAGCCCACTCCTGGCCCTTTGGGGCTATCGATCCTCTCATGAACCTTCGCCTTCTCTAGACTATTAAATGTACCAACTAATAACATTTAAGGTAATTATCCAGGCCCCTAGCCCACTTGAATGAATAACTGACAGACCATGCTTACTGTAACTTGGACATTTCGGCAAATGTTTCCTCCAAAATGAACAAAGAAAGCCCATCACTGTAATAAAAATAATTTAGAGTTGGTTAATAAAGTGTGAGCTTAGAAGCACAAATAATATCTAGAAATGTATTTTTGCCATCATCAGCTTGATGGCTTCCCAGGACTGAAAGACTCTTCCTATGTGATCAAGGGTGATATTATCAAACATTATTTTTTATTTGTATAATAAAAGTATAAGCATTTGTAAGATGTGAATATTCAAGGAAACCAATAAAGGATGCATGGATTCACAGTACCTGGGAGACCAGTGGATTTTACTATAATATTGTATGAGATGTTCTTAACATGGATTTAGTTGTCAGGAACCCTTATGAAAACCACTTTTTGTCAGCTTTTGATGTAGAATCAAAAAAGAGTAATCAGCCCTGGCACAGTGGCTGATACCTGTAATCCTAGCACTTGGGAGGCCAAGGCAGGTGGATTGCCTGAGCTCATGGGTTCAAGACCAGCCTGAGCCAGAGCGAGACCTCATCTCTAAAACATAGCCAGGTGTTGTGATGGGCACCTATGGTCCCAGCTACTTGGTAGACTGAGGCAAGAGAATCACCTGAGCCCAAGAGTTTGAGGTTGCTGTGAGCTATGACACGAAGTCATTCACCAAGGGCAACAAAGTGAGACTCTGTCTCAAAAAGAAAAAAAACCCTAAAACAAAAGAGTAATCACAAGATATTCTGGAACAACCACACTGAAATACTCATATCTATTTTAGCATATACGTTTGAAGCTGCAATTTCATCTTATACAGCAACCAAAACATATGTTGCTGTAGATTGAATGCAAAACACAGGAGAATCTAGTTAGTTCCA
This sequence comes from Otolemur garnettii, assembly GCF_000181295.1. Taxonomy (NCBI): domain Eukaryota; kingdom Metazoa; phylum Chordata; class Mammalia; order Primates; family Galagidae; genus Otolemur; species Otolemur garnettii. The sequence goes on from NW_003852429.1 coordinate 13,855,124, forward strand.
ATTAAGCCTGACATTAAAGAGATTTGAGAATGGGTAAAGCAGTTGCATCTTTCTTGCTATTTTTTACTTCTTTTCTATGAAAAATAAATTGGCTGGGTGTAGTGGCTCACATCTATAATCCTAACTCTCTGAGAGGCTGAGGAGGGTGGATCCCTTGAGCTCAGGAGTTTGAGGTCAGCCTGAGCAAGAGCAAGCTCCAATCTCTACTAAAAAAAGAAAACCCAGCTGACCATCTTGGTGAGGGCCTGTGGTCCCAGATCCTCGGGAGACTGAGGCAAGAGGACCACCTGAGACCAGGAGCATGAGCTTGGTGTGAGCTATGATGATGCCATAGCACTCTTCCCAAGTGTGAGACTCTGTCTCAAAAATATAAATAAATAAACAAATAAATTATTTAGAAAATAAATTGATAATACTATCTTATGGGTGTATTACTCATTGTAATTCATTTATTAGACAAATTATTTATGTTTTTAAGTTTGTTTTTAATAAGATAAATATCTTTGTTTTTGCTTCATAATAATTTGTAATAGTGTAAAAGAGATCAGTGATGTGACCATGGGAGGATCACTATTCTGAAGTGTCAGCAGAGGGAACTTTTGGGGCCTGTATCCTTCATCAGAGAAGTCCCTCTTCTGAGACTCATGATGACTTCTGTGAACTGAGCAAACGTGCTGGGAATTCACTGGCAGGAAGTCTGGAGAGTGATAGAAGAACTATTCCCTCAGCAGCCAGTTTCGATCAAATGCTTTGCTATCTGATTAACCTCACGTTCAAGATTGATCTACTCGATAATTTTTTACAGTTTTCCATTCCTAAGACATCTTTCGTTTTCAGCCTTTTTCCTCTTAATGAAATGCAGGCTAATCGCCCTTGTAGCCCTTCAGCTCCTCCGGCAGCTGCCTTCTCCTGCATCAGGGGCTGCTGAGCAGAGAGGGCCCCACAGGGCCTTTTCTTGCCTGGGATGCAGTTTGCAGCCCACCTGCGTGGAAATATTTAGGATTCATTTAATTTTCCCAGTTTTTGTGACCTCAGTTTTTTGTTTTGCCGTGTTTAATATACTTATTAATTCTTGATGGATTTTTTAAATATGAAAATAATTTTTTATATTTAAATTCATTTTTTCAAAAACTATAAAGAGCCTTTGGAAACTCTCTCATTGGAACAATTTTATTTTTCAGATGAGAAGACTAGAGGCGGGAAAAGTTACGTGGACCGGACTCTGAAAAGGGCCGTGCCATTTTTTCCACGTGGCTCCATCTCTGCGACCTTCCAGAGCCCCAACTCCTCACCTGCAAGATGGTATTTGTGTGAGTTTTCCTGCGGTTCCCAGAGCAAGTACCATAATCTGGGTGGCTCGTCCAAGAGACACGTACTGTCTCAGTTTTGGAGGATAAAAGTGCGAGACGAAGACGTTGGCAGGGTCGGTTCCTCCCGAGAGCCAGGAGGAAACGTATATCTCATGCCTCTCCCCAAGCACCCGGGGAATTTTCTGGAATACTTGGTGTCCCAGGGATGGTATAACAGATGTATCTATCTCTGCCTCATCTTCATGTGACATCCTCCCTGTGTGACTTTTTGTGTCCAAACCTCCCATTTCTGTAAGGACACCAGTGGTATTCATTGGGTTAAAGGCCCACCTATTCCTGTATGTTTGTTCCCTTTTAAGTTAAGTAATTACATCTGCAACCATCTTATTTCCAGATAAGGTCACATCCTGAGGTACTGTAGGTTAGGATTTCAAAATGTGAATTTCAGGAAAATGTAATTCAACCCATAGCAGTAGCATTAAAAATAATGTCAGAGCTTTGAAAGGATAACGGGAGCAAAGGCCCAAGGCGTGCTTCGCACAGCCCCGAAGCATCATCCAAGGTCAGTCATGAGGCCGCCCTGTCAGCACCGCTCTGTAAAATGAAGTCGAGACCCAGACGTTGTGTTTTCAGTAGATCAGCGCACACCGCACTACAAATTGCAGGGTTGTAGCTGCTACGTGTGCGCAGTAGTGTCTTAGGAACCATAGCCCCCGGGGGGCCTAGTGGAAAACAAGGAAATTCTGTCCCTTTTTCAATCATCTGTGATGAGCCACTGACAAGAGGGGAAGGGGAGGAGGAATAGATTCTAAGAGACAAGAAAGAGTTAAAAAAATTTTTCCTTCAATCTGCTGTGAGGTTGCAACAGAGAATCCATGTGGCTCTGGCTTACATCAAATTAGCAGCAGAATGCCTATCTCAAAGTATTAGCAGAAATGTTAATATGTTTTATATATTCTCTAATATCAGCCATCTGCATATTTTGACTATGATGAAACCAGCTTTTTTTTTTTCTAACATGGCACTAAATTTCGTAGTAATGTTGACGCTAAGCTTATCTGGCATGATAGAAATTATTTTCAACTTTTCTACAGCATGGTAAAGGTATGTTTTTCATCGATGAACCTAGAATTCAAACTACCTATGTAAATCATAGCCTATGCCGAGCCCAGCTTAATTCCAGCATGAAGGCCTGGTACTGGTTTGGCAGCCACATCTTAATTAAAAGGGTAGCTTTATTTTTCAGAAGGCAGAACTGACAGTACCATGTGGCTCAAAGGGTCTGTCCACTTCTGTCATCCTCCGTTCACTTCCTTTCCTGATGTGAAAGCATCTGCTTCTTAAGCCCATTTATTTATTGTCTTTAATGGTCATTTTGCTCAATGCATTCCATATGCTTATTACACAATGTTTGAAAATGTTCTGTATAAATTCTTTACATATTTTGAGTCGTCAATGTTTCTGTATCATGGTTTGTCAGTTTTATGCTCATTTTTTTAAAAAAAGAGCTCATTTTTATTCTTCTTGAAAGAAATTATTTTTTCTTAGGGTGATCTAATATTTCCCAAAGTAAAGCAGCCAGGGGAAGTATTGTTTTGTTTTGTTTGTTTGTTTTTTCCCTCTTGTAAAGTCCCTAGGATCTTTTTTTTACAAATATTCCTAAGAGTGTTCTTAGGACTTGCTGGTTGAAGTTGTGATGAGGCGACCCCAGGTAGGTCAGTGTTCAAAGTGGATCGGGACCAGAAAAAGAAGGTAAAGAAAAGTGAAACTAATCTCTCTGTAGGTCCAGGGCTGTGGTGGTCCAGGGCTTAATTCTGTGTCATTCACATGAGGAAGCCTTTGGTTCCAGGCTTCATCCCAGCCTATGACACACGAACACAGTATCAGAATGAGCTGGCGCCAGCAACATAGAATGTCTTTACCCTATGACACACGAACACAGTATCAGAATGAGCTGGTGCCAGCCTCCTCTCTACCACTGTCCCCAAAACGTATGATATCTTTAGGAATGATTTCCCATAAAAAAGAGATTTATGTTTAAAAGTTCATCATAGAGAGCCGCAGAAAGTAATTTTGATTGTTGGTGTTTGTTTTGATATTTCTATATCAATAAAACCAATGAGGTTGTCATTTTAATTATTTTTAAAAACTAAACACTTTGTGGCACATTCATGCTACCCCCCTAACCACCTCAAAAATACCTTTAGGTGAAAGTCATGTTTAATACAAATATCCTAACAGGTTGGAAATTTTTTATAGTTAAAATGAGTCAAAATTACCGATAAGATTCCAGGTAAATTATTTAGACCTCTTAAAGACAGCAGGTGTTTCATCAAGGTTAGTTTTTCAGGATAATTACTGTTTGAATAATTGAGAAAAGTAATGATCACCTATTTAGTATACATATTTTTGATCTTTTAAAAATAAAGCAAAAATATGATTGCATAGTTAGGCAAAATTTGTGTCTGTTAACTTCATGCTATATTTGTAATCCAAGAAGCATAATATTTAAACGAGTGTTGGAATAAACAAAGCTTGTGACTATCACTCTATTTTTTGTCACTAACTTACAGTTAGTTATTCTTCCTTCTGTCCCTCTCTCTTTTTTTTTTTAAATATATTTCCAAGATGGGATCTTACTCCATCTGGGCAGGAGTGCAGTGGTGACATCACAGCTCACTGTGGCCTCCAAATCCTGGGTTTAAGAGATCCTCCCAGCTCAACCTCTGGAATACTTGGGATTATCAGTGTGGGCTGCCATGCCCAGTTCCACTTCTCTTTCGAATATTCAGTTTTATTTTCACATCTGGTGATTTTTCTAACTGCTCTCATTTGTTTTATCCTCCACACATATTTGTGGTTATACCCAAAGGATGGCAGAATACTAATTGTAAATAATTAACATTTTTATTTGCCCCTAGTCCATCTGGCCAGAGGTTCTATCAAGTTGACCATACGTCTCTTCTCCAACCATTCCCCTAAGTCAACAGTTTTCAAAAGAGGCAATATTTCCCTCCGTGGGAACATTTAGCTACGTATAAAGATGTTTGCTACTGCCATCTTCCTGGTAGAAGGCAAGGAAACTGCTAATATCCTACAGTGCACAGAGAATAATCTGCCCCCAAAGTCAATAATGGCAAGAATGAGGCAACTTATCTGAGTGATTCTAAAATCACATGGCATTAATTTCATCATTCCTCATTACTACTTTAATTTCTCTTCTTCTTCCGTGATTGACTCAAAATTGATATTTTATAGGGAGTGGACTTCTCAACAATTCAAGAAAAAAAGAAAACGTATACTCTAGACCAGTGATTTTTAACCAGTGAGCCACAGCACACCAGTGTGCCCCAGAGGATCTCAGGTGTGCTGCAAAAATGTTTAAAAGAGTCCAAAGCACAGTCAGCACCACGTTTTTGTTGCTCTTGTTTTTGACCAACGTAAGTGTGCACGAAAGTTTAACTTTTGGTGACTTGAGATAAAAAAAAAAAAAAAAAAAAAACATTGCTATAGACAATTGTCTATACATTATATATAAATATTCTAAGTGTATCATTAAAAATATACAATTTTGGGTGGTGCCTGTGGCTCAAAGGAGTAGGGCGCCGTATGTCAGAGGTGGCGGGTTCAAACCCAGCCCTGGCCGAAACTTCAAAAAAAAAAAAAAGACTAAATAAATAAATTTGGGTTTCCTTTAAAAAAATAAAAATATACAATTTTTATTTTATTTTTTAATTTCAAATTAATATGAGGGAACAAATTTTTAGGTTACGTTGTTCTCCTTTCCAAGGTAAAGTTCAAGTTGTAGGAGAGATCTTAGCTAACAGCAGTTTCCATTCATTTTGCACTCTGTTATGCCATATGCTTTTAAGATCATTATGTTCATTATTTTTCAATTGATTATTTATAAAAGTATTTAAAAATATGTAATAAGAAGTATTAGTAAAAACTTTTGCTCATTTTGTGGTTATTTCAACCATTTTGTTTTATTACAAAATGCACAATTATGAGTGTACGGATGTTAGAAAAAATAAGATTTAATATATGTTGTGTAGCATTAGTGATGATGATGGTGAGGGAGGAGGGAGGAGGACTATGATGACAAGTTATCCTGTTAACCCACTCCCTATAACTAATTTAATTCTGGGCATTGTGTTAGGCGCAGTGGTGAGAACTTTACTTAGATTGTTAGTGCAGTTAAATTTGGGGGGGGATTGAATGATGTCAGTGTCAGTTTCCATAGGTTGGCGATTCTCCCAGCTTCCTTGCTAGGGTGAGAGATAATGGGCATTCTATTCATATTGGTTGGGTGAATAAATACCTAATCAACTTAATCTCTTTCAAGGATTTAGAATATATCAATAACTGGCTGTTTGTTTTCTGAGTCACTATGTTCTATGTAGAAACCAGGCAATCTTATTCATAACCTACTCTAATAATGCAATGCCTGAAAAATATAAATTTCATAAACAACAATTTTAAATGAATACATGATGAATATTTGAACCAATGATTTTACACTTATACCATTTCACAGTAACAATATAATTGAGACCAAAAATTACCATTGGACAATCTACTTCCTAGGGATTAACTAAAAAAATAATGAAAAAGAATATACATCATCCAGAAAAGGGCTTATCACAACTATGTACCTTTCCTTAATCACATTTTTTTTTTTTTTTAAGATAGAATCCCACTCTATTGCTCAGGTTAGAGTACCATGGCCTTAGCCTAGCTGACAGCAACCTCAAACCTCAGGACTCCAGGGATCCTCCTGCTTCAGTCTCCCAAGTAGCTGGGACTAAAGGCACCCACTATAACATCACACTAATTTTTCTATTTTTAGTAGAAATTAGTTCCTGCTCTTGCTCCAGCTGATCTTAAACTCGTGAGTTAAAGGGATCTTCTCACCTCAGCCTCACTGAGTGCTAGAATTTGAGGTGCAAGTCACCACCGCTGGCCAGTATTTATTCTTGGCAGTTTTAATATCTATCTACTTACCTACAGATATCTATTTGTCTATCTATCTATTTATCTATCATCGATCACTTTCTACACTTGTAACATAAAATAGATATGAGTTTCTGCATCCCAATTCAGTAATATTTATCATCAATGCTTGATCTCTTTTTCAGGTAAAGTAGAAGTACCATGAAATTGAATAAACATTAGGTATCATCATCTATAACAAGGAGAGTTAAATGTCTTTTTTCTTTGCTTGTTAAAGAAACTAGTCTCCATCAACAATTTCTTGTTATTATCCACCATCTGTGAAATGGCTTTACATAATTTCTCACATACCATGTCTTTGATAGGCCTTATTTTTGATACATAGAAAGTAAAATTAAGCTATTACATGAGATCCATTACAAAGGAGACTTGGAAAACAGTAGATTTAACTTTTCCTTTTCACAAACCTGACCAGGCAGCTGCTGGAAGGCTTACTTATAAACCTTTGTTTAGAATGAAATTTGGGATGATGGTGCCTCAGTTCTTAATGATAAAATGTGCTATATGATCAATGTGAAAGGAAGTGTTTCCCAGGCTTGTCTTAGATACAGTAAGGACTTAAAGAATATGAGATAATTTAAAATGATAGATAATCATTTTATGCTACTGAATTTTAAATCAACACCTGGGTTAGGCATGGTGAGTAGAATATGAAGCCAAATAGATTCATTCACGGAAACTGTAGCTTTTGCCTTTAATATTCATAAAGTTTTCAAATTAAAGCTGTACAATGTGTTGTATCACAGGTGGCACTTGAGGAAATTATATCATTTAATGACAAACCAGCAGGTGTGTGACTATTAGCCTGCCAAATAAGGGTGGACACAAGTGTGATACTAATTGCCCAAAGGAAAAAACAGCAAAATATATATTCAAGATGGATATATTAAAATCTGTTACAGAGAGAAAAATAACGGCAATCTTATTGTTCCAGCCATTAAATGTCAGAAAAATCAGTTATGTTAAAAAACAAGTGAAAAAATCACACTAACAAAGGAAAAATATCAACATTCATTAACGCAAAAGAAACATACAAATCCTAAGTGTTTGGCTGTATTAATTCTGGAAATTATTTATACCCATGCAACTGAAACTCAAAGAAAGGCACTGACGATTCCATTAGCACATGAGTTCTCCAGTGTCTTGGCCCAACTACTCCAGGGAAACACTTTAATTTTCATTACTGTTGTGCCAGTTCATGGCATAATAGTGATGACAGTGCATCACCCTGCTATTGTTTGTGTCCATATCTCTATTGATGTGACCCGATTAGGTGCATCCATGCAGTTTCGTGATGCACCTACTAAGTGCACCTAATTGTGATTGCCGACGAGTAATTCATTGCGTGTGTCACCCACAGTGTGTGTGTTTTATCTTTTCTTCTATTGTTAGACAGTTGGTTTATTTCTGGATGGTAGAATTTGACTAATGATAACTAATATGTGTGATGCTGATTTTCTTTTTATTGGCGATAATATCACATATCCAAATCTTTTGACCATCTGAGTTCTACAATAATTTTTAGCCAAAATTTACATAACAGAAATTGAACCATTTTAAAATTTATAATTTAGTGGTAGTTAGTACATTTGCAATATTTTATAACCACTGTTTCTCTCTCGCGCTGAAACATTCCCATTTCAGCACATTAAAACCCCTTTCCCAGGAAGAAATATCTTCTCACACTCTATCCCCCTAACATTTAATGAACATGGATCTGTCTTCTGTCTCTCTGAATTTATCTAGTCTGAGTCTTTCACATAAATGGAATTATTGGATATATGAATTTTTGTGACTAATTTTCTTAGCGTAATGTTTGAAGATTCATTCACGTTGTAGTATACCTCATTCCTTTTTGTGGTTAAATAATATTCCATTACATTCATATACAACAATTTGCCTGTTCAGCCATTCATACAGCCTTGAGATATTTCCAATTTGTGGCTTTTGTCAATTGTATTGCAAATAGCATTTGGGTACATATGCTTCTGTTCAATTATTAAGGATATATACCTACTGAGATGTGGAATTTGGTGCTTAATGTTTCTATGTTTAACTTTTTAGTGTATTATATTTTTAATTTTTTTGAAAATATTTTTATAAAATTAAAATCATAGCTGTATACATTTATGGAGTAGGATATGATTTGATATACAGTATGGAATTCTTAAATCACACTGATTAACATAGCCATCATATCATGTACTCATTTTTTGGTGGTAAGTCATTTAAAACTTTCTCTTAGTTATTTCAAAATATACTCTCGCAGTGTTAATTGTTGATTTATAGGAGGTCCTTATGCATTTGTATATAGGTCCTTTATCATATAACCTGCAAATACATTTTCCAACCTGTAGTTTAATTAGTACACATCATTTTAATTAGTACACATCATTTTATTAGTACACATTTTGAACTTGGTCATTCTTCTTCATGGAGAAAGCCTTTTTTCTGACAGGTGACTTGAGCAAGGAAGGCTTTACAAATCACATTGTGCTAACAGGAGTAAGGTAATGATAGTCAAGACGCCGGGTGAAGTGATTATGGATTCCCTGGTTCAGAATTGGCTGAAGTGCAGAGTGGGAGACAGCTGTTTTCTTTTTTTTCTTTCTCTTTCTCTCTCTTTCTTTCCTTTTTTTTTTTGTGGGTCAATAACATTTGTGGTGATTTTTCTTTTTAAATCATTTCTTATCATGGTTGTGGGCACTGTTTCTCTGAGCTTCACTTTAGATCCTTGTTCTCCATACTCTCTCCCCAGACTCTCTATAAGTTGTCAAATTTCTTTATAATAAACTCCATAGCTGCATAATCCAGATTAAGTGAATGCTCCTTGCAACAGGAACACTGACTCATATACCAACTGTAGACATCAAACTTTGTATTGTCAATTTGATGGGTGAAGTCAGTATTACTCTCAATGTTGATTAATTTTGATATTACCACTTCTGAAACAGGTCATCTTTTCACATTTAATTGGCATTTTTAAAATTGTTTTATAAATTGTATATCATTTGCCTTGACAAAGAGATTTCTTCACTTTTGTTTTAAAGTATGAAAATATATGACTTTATACTTCCTTCTACCAGTTAATCTGCTAATTTTTATAATTCACATTGGTTTAGTTAGATCTTCTTTAGATATGGAGCAGGAAAAAGAGCTGATTCTGAAGTTAAATCTACCCTACACCTATGACTGAAGCAAAGCCTAATTGCAATTACCTTCTCAGAGTTGGTGGTTTCCTGCTACCATCTCAGAATGAGCTATTCCCTTCTTTAGAAGCATTGTAGCACCTTCTTGAACCACTGTGGTTCTCCTTGCTATAAAATAATTCAGGATTTTTGAAGGTCTCAGCAGACTATTTGGCCACATTTGGGCTCCTCCACAGACACAGGCAGCTGTAGGATCCCACCACCAAGGAGGCTGCCCCTGCCTGCTGTTACAGTGTGAAACCTGAACTTGGTTACAATTATGACTGTAACAATGACTGTAATTCTGCTGTTGTTTTTGTTCGTTTTCTAGAATATTGCAAGCTTCATGCACAGCTCATTTCTTGTTTCATCTCAGCATCTAGCAGAGTGCCTGACACAGCAGACACACAATAAATTCTGGCTCAGTAAATGAATAAAGGAAAGAATGAATGGGCTAATTGAGCATTGCATAATAACATTTCAGTCATAATTAGAACCATAGAGAGAAAATGAAACAGCACTAAGAAACCAAGTATTCCCCCACACACACTGCCCTTAAGCCCTTCCTGGTGCGGGCAGTTCCAATGGGCTTGCATGGAGTGGAGCTCAGAGCAGCAGATGAGCTGCCCCCTACCCCCCACCCCCCATGCATGTTGGTTACTCCAGCTCAGGGCGGCTGTGTGGAGAAGAAGGGGGAGGTGGGTGCAGGGCTGGTAGCCAAATGTAGTAGCAGGTGAGACACCATTTCTGAATATGGAAATCCAAATTTCAAGATGTCCTGGGTGTGCTACTACCCATTCCCCACAGGAAAACACAGTGCAATTTCTTTCCCTTGGTACTAAGATTTTTCCAAAAGGGCAAATTAAGATCAGACACAAGGAGAATGGGGCTGGTAGTCTTAATGTGGTTTGACTCAACTGAGTCCATTTGCTGATTTTCAGGACCTCACCAATGTTTTCCATGAGTACATCCTACAGATCATCTGTACTTATCTCGTAGCTTGGTCTTGAGTACGTTAGCCAGTGGAAAAGATAATCAGTAAGTATTACACCTTTATGCCCCTAGTACAGGTCTGGTTTGTTCATGGTAGGCACTAAATAAAGTTCATCTTGGATAACCAATTCTTAGTTATAATTTTGTTTTGGTTACAAAATTTCTTAATCACAGAAGATCTCCTATGTTTACTATATGTCCATCTGACACAATCTTGCTTTGTCCTCTACAAAACAATTTCTCTGCCCTGTCCTTTTATAATGTACATTTTGATGCTTGTTATATGAATTCCTTTTTGTATCTGTTAATCAAAAGTATCTTTAAGACCTCAATGCCATTTTCTATCTGCTCTGACCATTTTACCTCATCTGTAATTTCCAAAATCTTTACTCTTATATTCTTTCTTCTTTAAAAGTCATACTCTCTGATTGCCTTTAAATAACTGTAAACTAGGATGGTGCCTGTGGCTCAGTGAGTAGGGCACCAGCCCCATATACCGAGGGTGGCGGGTTAGAACCTGGCCCTGTCCAAACTGCAACAAAAAAATAGCTGGACGTTCTGGCAGGCACCTATAGTCCCAGCTAATCGGGAGGCTGAGGCAAGAGAATTGCCTAAGCCCAGGAGTTGGAGGTTGCTGTGAGCTGTGATGCCACAGCATTCTACCAAGGGCAATAAAGTTAAACTCTATCTCTAAAAATAATAATAATAATAAAAGTAACTCTAACCTAGAGGTATGAAAGACATATGAAGACTGATTGTTCATTCCAATGACTATAAATACAAAATGAATAAATAGTAGACAAACTTCCGAGGATATCCATTAGATGTATTTGCAATTCCCTAAGTTGCTTTTGCATTTCAATGTTCTTAATGTGACTCTAAAACTACACTCTCAGAGCATAATATACCTTGTATAAGGTAAAAATAAATAGGTTAAAAAGGCTCAACGTGTATAAATTTATTCTGAATCAATGTAGTTATAACTAAATATGTGTAAATTTTCACAACCTATATACTATTGGCAGAGAATAAAGTGAGATCATATGATCACTGAAAAATTATATTCATCTAATGGGAAAAGAAAACAATGATTTTGGATGCTAATATTGGTATCTTGGTGTCTGCTTGTCTTGAAAGGTGAAAGATGGCTAGCACGCAACGTGACGCTTTTGTTTACTCAGGACAAACAGGACATTCCCATTCTCCTTGTGTCTGATCTTAACTTGCCCTTTTGGAAAAATATTAGTACCAAGGGAAAGAAATTGCACTGTGTTTTCCTGTGGGGAATGGGGTAGTAGCACACTCAAGATTCTTGAAATTTGGATTTCCATATTCAGAAATGGTGTCTCACCTGCTAGATATGGTGGAGTTAGAGCATCCCGGGCAGGTGATGGAGCTCAGTCTCACTGTTGCTCCTTTGCAGGCTGTGTGAAGTAGGGAAAATCAGCAGATCTGTCCCCTCGTTGCTAATCAGAATGAAAGAGAAGGCTTCCTTTCTCCATTTCAAATAACACCATTCTAGGGCTGCTGAATAAATCCTTTATTGTTAACATTCAATGGAGGAGGAATTCAATTCTATACTATCAAGAGGGAGTCAAGGACATTGTAATTGATACTCAGAAAAACAAGGTAACCTATTTTCACAGGAAAGGTCATGAGAATGACAAAAAGGACTTGAAAACTAACTCAGATACTGAAAACAGCAGCCACACAATTAGATGGTATTAAGGCTTATCCTGTTCTTGTTTTTTCTTTTACAAGAAAAAGTGGTACTACTAAGGAGTTCTGATATATAGCAATTCAAATTCTAAGAATGAAAGGAATGTTATATTTTAGAAAAGATAAAGAATATGTCTTTGTACTTTTTTTTTCTGAAAGGGAAATTAGTAGACCCATTTGTAATAGTCAAAAAACCCAAATAATCTAGTGTTATATAACATGAATGTGTGTTACAGAAAACCAAAGAACATTTAGATACATAAATAACATGAACTTTATACAAATTTCAATGCAGTCCATGTACGTATTAGATGTTGAAGTCATACTAGTAAGATAATCACCATTGTCTTCTACCTAAATCTAAAAAGAGGAGCAAGCAGACAGCCCTTAGAATGGGAGAAGATATTTGCTAGTTATGTCTCTGACAAAGGCTTAATAACCAGAATCCACAGAGAACTCAAATGTATTAGCAAGAAGAGAGCAAGTGATCCCATCTCAGGGTGGGCAAGGGACTTGAAGAGAAACTGCTCTGAAGAAGACAGACACATGGCCTACAGATATATGAAAAAATGCTCACCATCCTTAGTCATGAGAGAAATGCAAATCAAAACTACTTGGAGATATCATCTAACCCCAGTATGATTAACGCATATCACAAAACCGCAAAATCAGAGATGCTGGTGTGGATGTGGAGAAAAGGGAACACTTCTACACTGCTGGTGGGATTGCAAACTAATATGTTCCTTTTGGAAAGACATGGAGAACACTTAGAGAACTAAAAATAGACCTGCCATTTGATCCTATAATTCCTCTTCTAGGTATATATCCAGAAGATCAAAAATCACACTACAATAAAGATATTTGTATCAGAATGCTCCTTGCGGCCCAATTCATAATTGCTAGGTCATGGAAGAAGCCCAAGTGCCCATCAACCCATGAATGGATCAATAAATTGTGGTATATGTACATCATGGAACACTATGCAGCCATAAAGAAAGATGGAGACTTTATCTCCTTCATGTTTACATGGATGGAGCTGGAAAATATTCTTCTTAGCAAAATATCTCAAGAATGGGAGAAAAAGTATCCAATGTACTCAACTCTACAATGAAACTAATTTATAGTTTTCATAGGAAAACTCTAACCCAATTTTAGCCCAAGAATATGGGGAAAAGGGAGAGGGAGGGGAGGGGGGGAGAATGGGTAAAAGGAGGGTGATTGGTATAATTACGCCTATGGTTTATCCTATATGTGTACATGTGAATCTCTCTAAATGTAGAATATAAATGTCTTAACACAATAACTAAGAAAATGACATAAAGGCTATGTTAACCAGTTGGATGAAAGTATTTCAAATTGTATATAGCAACAGCACTCTGTACCCCATGATAGCATTAATGTACACAGATATTATTTAATAAAAAAAATAAAAAGAGGAATGTAGAGAGGGAAATGAAAGATATTTGAAGTGGAAATAGAAACTACAATCAACAAAGTTCTTTTCCTAAGTGTATTTCTTTGTGTGTGTGTAGTGGCTATGGCAAGAAATATAATACGTTGAGAATAAAACAATAGTTATTCCAGTATTTTAATTGTCATTTTAATTTCTTCTGTGAATCTGAATTTCCTTAAGTTGGTTAACTTTAGACTTAGAATAGTATAAAGACAGCCCAATGAAGATTGTTCCACATCATGTAGCTAATATTCCAGACATTTCTTCTTTCCCTGAGGCTTCAGTGATTCTCTGAACACAAAGCTCTCCTCCTGCCAATTCCTGTACTATTTTGTTTTCAGGTCTCTTGTGTTGTGGCACATATTGCACTATAGTTTTCAAACGTCCTGAAATGCAAATTTTAAACCTCTACCTAAGACCAAGTCTAGAAAATAGATACTCATGACCGAAATTTGCTAGAATGATATCACTATACATGGAGGAACATGAAACTCTTCAATGAAGAATAGTTGTAAAAGAGGTTTTGGGCATCAGAAATTTTTTTAGCTTAACCAAACCAAGTATATCCAAAATAGCCATGTCTGAGAACATGTGAACATTGTTTATGTGCCTATCAAAGAGGGAAGGGAAACATGTATATTGGCAATTCTCTAATACAAAGGGTTTTGTTCCAAAAAAGACGCTGTTTCACTCACTGTGACCTGACCCATTCTGTCCTTGTGTACTTTTCTTCTGTGCCCTGTGCTCCCTCCTCTTCCCTGTACCACTTCTCTCCTCTCAATACGGTATTCTAGACCTACATTTGACCGTGCCATCCTTTCTGTGTCTCCATGGTTGAATGTCGTGATGTCAGCATCACAGCTCTCTTCAGAGATGTCACGAATCTTTACCTCCACCCTCACCATTTCCTGAGTCTCATCCCAGGTTTCAAGAAGCCAATTGGAAATATCACTGCAATGTGCCCCCTGCCCTTTCCAACTCTGTAGGTTCAAGTTGAACTCATTGGATGCTCCTCCAAATTCTTCTATTCTTTTTTAATTTTTACATTCATTGTGCCAAATTTTGTTAATCATGTTCAAGAATTCAGTATTATCTTCGACTATATCCTTCTTTTTTTTTATTTTTTGAGACAGAGTCTCACTTTATCACCTTGGGTAGAGTGCTGTGATGTCACAGTTCACAGAAACCTCTAACTCTTGGGCTTAAGCAATCCTCTTGCCTCAGCCTCCCAAGTAGCTGGGACTACAGGTCCCCGCCACAACTCCCAGCTATTTTTAGAGATGGGGTCTCGCTCTGGCTCAGGCTGGTCTAGAACTGTGAGCTCAGGCAATCCACCTGCCTCACCCTTCCAGAGTGAGAGGATGACAGGTGTGAGCCCCTGCACCTGGCCTAACTACTCTCTTTCTTTTTCCCTTGTCTATTAGCTAAGCATTAATCTTGTCTCTATAGTGTCTTTAGTGCCCATTTCTTTAAATCGCACTAACAATACCATTTATCAGTCCCTAATGCTTTCTCAATTTCCCTTAAATCCCTCCTTGTAGTACAGTAATACAATTTCCCAAGGAGACCCTACCTCTAACTTCTTTTTAAAGATCAAACCACGTTTCTACTAAACCCATCTTTAGCAACCCTAGGTCATAGTTTCTTAATATATTGCTCCTTTCCGAAGAATCAAGTACAAATACATACTACGGGTAGACCGTTCCAGAACTATTGAAGGCCCCTGCCAGCCTGGTTTGGCTCTATCTTTCCAGTCCCATATACCACATATCCCTACCAAGAATCCTCTGCAGAGCCAGACAGGCTTAGTTGATGTACTCATTACTGTGCAAAGATGCTCACTAATTCTTTGTGCTCAAAGATTCTCCTCAACAGGAGAATAACTTTCTCTCCATCTTCACTATTTTACATTCCCCTCTTTATGCAATTCCCTGATTAGCAATTACCTTCTCCAAAACGCATCAATCACCGTGAGGGAAAATAACATTCCATATTCATCATTGTAGTTCCAGCACATAATGACATTTACCACATATCCTAACATTTAAGGAAGATTTATTGAAAATAATTGATTAATCTGAAATAAATTCTCTTTTTGAGATTATTTTAAAAAGAGGCATTTAGTTATTATAAGCAATTATTCCTTATATTATATTTACTTATTTTATGGTCTTAATCTCTCCAACTAGAATATACATTCTTATTCAGCAAGACTAATTTTTTTATACCTAAAAAACCTAGAATAGATTCTTTCATAGAGCAATAAACTTAAGCAAAATTTTAAAGGAAATACATTTGTTTTTTTCCCAAAAGATATTTATTTAAATGGCTATTGATTTGCAAAGTTAGGCTCAAAATGTATTTAACCCATCATTGTCACTGACATGTTAGATATACAATTTTTTAAAAGTGTGGTAATTACTTAGCAATATGAATTATTAAGTAGAACATATACAAGAAAAAAATTATCATTTACTTTCATTTTCAAGAGGAAAAGTGGACTCAATTAGAAACAGATGAAAAAGAGGATGTTGCATAGATCCTAATGTGGACTTCTGTCCCTTTTCAGGTCCTTGGCATTTAAATCACAAGTACTTTATTACATTGGAAATTAATATATCTGTGTACATATATGTTTATGTATGTGTGACTGGCTTTGCTCAAGGACCAATTATGACCACTTCAATAAAAGAAAAATGATGGAGGATTAGATATTCTGATCTCTAGAGAGTGGATTATCATGTTTTATGCTTAGGTTTGATAGCATCACATGTATATATGTATATGATGTAATGTATGTGTAGATATATAGCATGCATCATATGTATACATATATCTGATGCTATCAAATATAAGCAAAAAACCTGATAAAACATGATATATATAGTAGAACCCCAGAGCTGAGTGCCTCCCTACACTGACCATCTCATTAAGTTGATCTAATTTTCACAGACTGGACATGCACCCCATGTACTTATCAGTATACTGGACCTCATTCCTTATGATGACCACCTCCCTATGTTGGCCAGTTTATCACAGTCTCTTGGATGGTCAACTTACTGTGTATATGTATACATATACAGACACACAGGTAAAATCATAACTATTTGGGGGTGGTATCTAAATTCTTTAAAATGGATATTGTAGCCATAAACTGTCCAGCTCCTTATTTGCACATTAAGCGCTGTCTGTGTGTGCACGGGAGCATGTGGTCCCCCACAAACACACACATATATTTGTTTGTCACTTCATGTTTTTCTTTTTCAAAGGAGCCACCTGACCCTGTTCCCACTAAAAGTCATGGGCAAGTCCCATACACAGCTGCATGTAGTCATGGAAAATCTGCACAATGCTTGGCATCCTGGCCAATTGAATGTGAAATCCAAGAAGAATGTCTAATCAAAGTCTCTTCTTCACATGGGAACGTGTTATTTTTACAGTGAAATCAGAAACTCCAGCCCAGGGCGTATCCTAAAGGAGTTTCTCCTTACTTTGGACTGCCTGGAAGCAAACCGTCAGAGGCTTGCCACAATTTTATTAGCTTTGATGTCTCTGTTGAAAGTATATACTCTTCCTTTGAAATTATATTTCAGAATAATCTTAGAAAAACTAAAAAAAAAAAAAATGGTAAGATTTTGAAAGAAAAGTGCAATCGCTGAATTGCATCCCCTCGTATCTCCTTTGAATTCAGGGTACTCCATCCAATTGCCAAGAGGGAAGTGTATAGGCTTTTCGTTATCCTTGTAAATGTACCTCGAGACTATTATGTGATGTGGGTGCATCCAATCAACAGGGTAAATAAGGAAGTTTATAGCAGAGCTCTTTCAGGCAACCTCAAAAAGACCAGGCAGCTGAGCAGTCACATGACAGCTAATTTCAGACAAGCCCTAACTCCAGCAGGCATCCCTGTGGAATCAAACCGCTATGCTCACACTGTCACGACTAGAAAACAGGACGGTTCCTGCTTGCTTTAGGGCTCCTGCTGCCTTTGAAATTTGATTACATCTTACAGAAGGATCTCAAACATATCCCATCAGAGTGAAAAACATACCAAAATTTTGTGCTGTATTTAAGTACACCAGACAAAAATGTCTGTAAGAAAGGGCCAAAGGATGCCATTGTACAACCCGAGCTCAGACGGTCCGTCCTGTTACGCTGCCATTAAAACCAAAGAGTAAGGAACCTCGATGCCTCCATTTGAAGGGTTAGCTTGTCTTTGACTTTTAAACCAGAAACACTTTTCTGAAATGAGGACAAATAGATAACAAAGCATGCCAACATCATAGCGTGGCTGCGGTGTTTTGAAAACATAAGCATTGAGTTTAGATTCTCCACTCTCTGGAATCCCATTAGAGTCACTAATGATTGGCTTTTAAGTATATAGCTTCAGAATGCTTCTGGCTACCTTAGGAAAGTAGAAAATGCTGCCAACATCTTGGTCTCCAGTGCAGGTCTTGGAGCTCAAAACAACATCAACAAAAAAACCCCAAAATAACAACAACAAAAACTACGGTTGCTTTAAGCATATCCATGATTTAAAATAAGGTTTTGATTTAATTTTCCATTTCTCAATTTTTTCATACTTATAAAAAATCAAGGTGAAGGATTTCTGATAATTACTATGTGGTTAATACATGCCTAGCAATGAGTCAGGCCATTTTACAGATTATACAATATGTGCAAGTTCAGACTTGAATTGCTATCTCCACCGAGGGGGTATTTGGTGGTCTTACACGCAGGAAATTGTCATGGCCTATAGAAGGTGAGATGTCCTTATTTCACATTCTGACCAATAACAGTCCTTCCTTGGAAAAAAAATGGGCATAGGTTTAGTTATACACAGCAGACTCCTTTTCCAAAACAACAATTGTAATGCCTCCATTACAAAATCTTTAATAGATTGCTGTATGTAATTTGACCCTGAACTGAGTTCAAAGTACTTGAGAGATTTACACTCAAGTTTCTGATACCCAAAACTGGTTAGTGAAATTGCATCCATTCCCAAATTGGTTGTAACCAGCCTTATTTTCTTTTTGTTACTCATACTTTTCACCAGCAGTTCTCAAATATGTCTAGACACCATCATTACCTAAACCTTTTTAAAATGCAGATGACTGGGCTTATCCCAAGACTTACATAATTCATGGTAGACTCTTCTGAGCAACCAAATATGAAGATCTAAATTAGACTTTCATACATATATATACATATATGTAATCTAATTTGTTATAATACTTACATAATCAACTCAAAATTATATACTGAAGAAAATGATAGCCTTCATAGTATAAGAAGGTAAATTTTTCTCTAAATTCTATGTTCTTTCTCCATATCCCAGTGCCTCACCAGAAGGAAATCAATAGGAAACTGTTTCAGACAATGGATTAAGAATCCTTAAACAGGATCTCGGGTGATCCTAAAAAAGTAATACCAAAGAAATCTCCAGGTCTCTTATGCTATAATTTTAATTCATTAGTCTATTTATTTTTTATTTGTCTATTTAGTCCAGCAATTATTTATTGAGAAGAACCAACAAGATGTCAAGCAAATAAGTAGAAAATGAATAAGTCAAAATATCACAATGTGTTCAAAAGCAAATATTTACAAAAGTAAAACAAGGGTAAAGTTAATGTGTTCCAGTGGTAAGTTAGATTTCTGTAAAACATGGCATTATGGGTTTAATTTTATCTGTGCTTAAAATATGTTGAGTCTTAATCCCTGGTACCTTTGAATACAACATCTGAAAATAGAATCTTTGTAGACCAAATTAAGAGAGAGTCCTAAAGTTGGGGGAATCCAGCAATCCAGTATGTCTAAAGGTTTTTATAGCAATATAAGCAGACACACATACACATGCACCAAAGAATGAATGCCACATGAAGACGCAAATACATGAAGAAGAGACATCAGATGTTGGATTTAAGCAACTT
The DNA here is from genome assembly GCF_000181295.1 of Otolemur garnettii. Taxonomy (NCBI): domain Eukaryota; kingdom Metazoa; phylum Chordata; class Mammalia; order Primates; family Galagidae; genus Otolemur; species Otolemur garnettii. Next base: position 13,874,730 of record NW_003852429.1, read on the forward strand.
CACGCCAAGGAGTGCAGGCATTGTTAGGAGCACTAGAAGCTTAGAGAAAGGAATGGGACAGAGTCTGCCCTGGACACTTCAGATAACAGGTCCCATCAAGGTCTCAAATTCAAACTTTTGTCTTCCTGAATCATAACAGAATAAATTTTGGTTGATTTAATCCATTCAATCTTTAACATTCTATAATGGCAGCCCTAAGAAGTAATACTCCAGAGCTCTCAAAATTTGCATCTGAGAATCACTTTATACTCTTAAACATTATTGGAGTTCCAAAGAACATTTTTTTTGTAAGGGCTATGTCTATCAATTTTACTGTTTAATAATTAAATCAGGTAAAATTTTTAAATTTGTTTAAAATAATAGCATACCCCTTATATGTTAACAAAATAATATATTTTAAAATAAGTATATTTTTTCAAAACAAAAAGAATTCAGTTTGAAGAGTGCATTCTTTTACATTTTTGCGAATCTCTTTAATGTCTGGCTTAATAGAAGACAGCTGGATTCTCCTAGGGACTTCTGCTTTCAATCTGTTTCAATATGTTTTTCCGGGTGATGTATATAAGGAAGGGAAATACAGCCTCACACAGATTTATATTTGGAAGAGAGGAATATTCACGTAACAGCACTTCAAATACTTTCAGATATTATTTTCTGATGTATACCCAAATTCATTTAATGGCTCTATCTTAAGGGTAGTTACAATGTACAATCTAAAACATTATGAACACAGCTTTAATACTCTGTTCCATTAACTTCATTGGTTAAATCCCTTTTGCATTTGAATGGGTTCTTTACACACACATGCATGATTGTGTGGCAACCTGCATTAATCCTTTAGAAAATATTGGTGTACTCAGTTACACTAATCTTCCAAATGTTGACAAATTTACTTATATAATATAAAAAAAAATCACACATGTCAATGCCAACAAGCTCAACTAAAAATTCATTAAGATTTGGAAAAATGTCAACCTCATGATGGCCAACAAAATCTTTTTTCAATATTCTAATTTGATTGGCAACTCAAATTTTATAATTGATACTTAGTACTCTCAGTAGTAATCCTTGAAGTGAAATGCTCATTTTGTTCCATTTGAGAATATGTCTGACAGGCAATCAGGTCTGCGTAAGTGTAGTTTACCCATCTGGCATCCTTTCAAGTAAACATGGTGTTCTGTGATGAAATCTATTAGGACAGCTCTCAATTCAAGTACATGGGTTATTCCAAGACACATCACAATTTGAGAAGATTAGAAATGCTTTATATGAGTATTTCACAATTTATTACATAATATTTTCACATTGTCTATTTAAATGTAAATATCTAATAATATAAATCTACAGGGTATCCAGAAAGTCACCCCTAACATCACTGTACCTGGGGACAGTGGGAAATGGTAGATAATTGAAACTTTATTTATAAAACATTCATTATAAAAATTTACAAAGAGGTGGTCGACATGTAGAGAATACTTTGTAAATATTTTGGAAATTTTGGCAATGAATATTTTGTGAATAAAGGTATATTTATCTAAAGTTTTCCATTTTCCCTATATATGATGACTTTAGAGGCGACTTTTTGGACACCCTGTACTTTACTGCTTGTATGATAACAAGGGAAGAAAGGGAAGAAAAAAGTGTACAAGAGTAGAAATGACACACGGCATTGTTTTCTGCTTGGGGGATGTCCAATGATGAGACAAAAGTCCTTTCCAATCATTTGATAATTGTGTTACCTTATCACAAAACCTCTATAGGTCTCAGTTTTCTTAACGATTAAAAAAATCCTACCACATTATTATAAACCCTAAACTAGATTATTTATAAGGCCCCTAACATGATGTCTGGTACTTTGGGCCATGAGAAGAATTTAGTCTTTCATAACACCACTCTGCTGACACAGAGCCTCCAGGCCTGAGTGGTGGGGACTCCACAGAGCACTGTCCAAGGGAATTAGAGAGCTGACATTTATTCTCCCCTGACATACATCTGCCTTACAGCTACGTTCCTATCTCCTCCACGGAGGGTTGATGGTGCAGAAATGGGGGAGACTCAAACATCCTTCCTCCAGAGTTTAAGAAACCAGTGACAGAAAGACAGACAGGGAGCTTTAATATTCACGTGTGACAGGATGTTGAGGCACAATGTCAAAGTTCTCAGAAGAAAAGGTCCAGCTTGAGCATAAAGGAACACAGAAGAATGCAGGGAGGTAGATGGAGATCAGTTTCCAGGGGACTGAAACTGGATGGACATGCACTTGCTATACTGTCTTTTCAGTACTGGACAGGTCTCAGAACTTGCTACAAATTAATGTGGATATGACAAAGTGGTGAACCCCGGGCTGGCATAGGGGCAGAAGGGGCATGAGGCTGGTCTGGAAGCATGTCCAATGGCCAGGGCAAGAGGCCAGAGGTCACAGTGTTTGTCCCAGGGCTTACTGGAATGATGAGCTGACAGGGGACTCATCAGATCCTCCAGAGAACTCTGTCCTACCACGTTAGTGTCAGGACTGTCCTGTTGTGTAAGAAATTCAATAGCTGAATTTCTTTGCTATGCAATTGAGAGAATTAATTTAGCTTATTTGCTTGCAATGAGAAAAATCTGGGGAATATTTGCTAACACAACTTCAGTTTAGCCTCTTGCAATGTTAAAATATTTCATTCCCTCTCAAATATTTAGTGAAGGAAATTAGATTGTTTACTTGTCTCAAACTCAAAATGAGATGTATTTGATGTCATATTCATACAGTCTGGTAACCCAGGCTTTATCAAACTGCAGAGGTACTTGTAAAGACAAAGAAATGAAAACTTCTTCTTCTACCAGGATTCGATATGTTGTGAGTAAATTTTTCAAAATATTTCTCTGTGTGGAGAAAATACTAAGAAAGAACAAATACTGAAATGCTAAGTTTTCTATAAACTGTCAAAAACACAAATATGATAGTTTCTAAGCTTTGTTGTCTATTGAATGAGTTCACCTTGCTGTATTTTTTTCCCCACTATGTTGTTTTATAAATGTTTCAAGGAACTAAGTTTTACTACCTTTTGATGAAATCAATCTTCTTAGATCAAGGGTTCCTAAAACAGTTCCATCATGATTGAAGTATTTGGAATTGTATCACAATTAAAAAAAAATGCTTTTTCCATTGTGCTCTTTCCTGCAGGTATTGAATACTTGAGGAATAAAGGCACACACTACAGTATGGGATTATTTTTATTCTCTCTCTCTCTTTCTCTCCCATCTTCATCTTTCTTTAATAAATGTTTTCTTTACTTAAATATGAATCAACTGAGAAAATTTCATTGAATTATTCTATGAGAGGTTCCATCACATGAGTTTGAGATAACTTGATTTATTTCTCCCATACCAACTACCTAATGTTTAAGATGGCTGAAGTGCATCAGATTTCATCATTTAGGGTAAATTTGTGTATCACAGAGTAAAATACACATAGAAGTCGACCACCTTCATTTGAGCATGAAGGACGTGTTGTAAGCAGAGAATCTCATCTTCACGCCGGTGTGTGTAGTTCTTCCTCTGCTTTGAAGAAAACATCCCAGCTTCAACTTCTTCACCTACTTGCTGTTTGATTGAAATACTTGTCTTGCTTTAAGTATTAGCTTATCTGTTGCTTCTTCTTAGAGTAGTACCTGGTTATCTAGTTGAGTTTTATGAGTGCCTCATTCATTGACAGCATTCCACTCTCACATACATCAAAGTCGTCAGTTCATTCCAGCACAGCTGCAAATGCACTTCCGTGGTTATCCTTCCCAATAGACTTAAGGGACTTAAGATGAACACCACACTACTGAAGAGTTGCATCATAGCGATAAAGATTTTATTCAACAGGTACTTGACAAAATAATAATTAAGAAATAACTGAATGATGATGAATCTAATTCCATAACCAACAGATGATAGGCATTAATAAAAAATAGGTCACTTTTTCAGTCCACGTACCTAGGATTCAGCACCATGCTCTGTGCCCCTGATCTGGATATAATCCACTCCTCTAGCTCACACACATACAGAAACTTTAATATGCCTTTGTTTTTTTGAGAATTAGTCTCATTTTCTTGCCCTCAGTAGAGTGCTGTAGCATCATAGCTCACATCAACCTCAAACTCTTGGGCTTAAGTGATTCCCTTTTCTGAGCCTGCCAAGTAGCTAGAACTAGAGGTACCCACCACAACGCCTGGCTATTTTGAGAGACAGGCTCTCAGTCTGGCTCAAACTGGCCTCGAACTCATGACCTCAGGCAGTTCACCTGCCTGGGCCTCTCAGAGTATTAGGATTATAGGTATGAGCCACTGCGCCTGGCTCAGTATACTTTTTGATTGCAGGTCTGATAATCTCCTCTTAAAAAATGTTTGACATTTCAGAAGCTATTTATAAATTAGATTGAGATATTTTAGTTTGTGTTGTGAATCAATATTAGCAAAGATAATGGACTGTGGCAGTGAGAAGCTGTTTGTGCTGACCAAGAGAAAAAAAGACTCTGCAAGGGGAACACAGTTAGGTTAACTGGCCCCTCCTCTTCTTGAGAATATTGTATATTTGAGCCACAAAAGTTCATGTGCTATTAGAGTTTTATGACTCAGAAAAATAGTTCTCATTCTAGACAACATAGGGAGGAGTAATACAGTTAAGCCCCACAATAAAGATTTTTAGAAGTAGCTTAGAGGAACAGGTTACCCTGTTAACTTATACATTTCTCATTTTAAAAGACAATAGAAGAAAATGGCATTATGTAGATCTGACACTTTTTAAATGCTATTTCCCCCCCTGAATTGGCTGGCTTTTATTGCTCTAGCATAGCTTTGCTTTGCTTTTTTGCACATATGCATCAATGCTGGTCCCCATCAAGGGCAGTTTTGCCTGTAAGCAAGTGGAGTATGACCTCATGAACTGTTGTTTCTTTCTTTTTACTTCTATGATGCAAAAGAGCTCTTCAAAGTTTATAATGAAGGCATTTATAGACTTTAGTTAATATCTAAAATTTAATTTTCTCAGTGTTAGCATTTTGATTTGAGATAACCATTTATTCTCACGATTCAGTACAATTCCTGTGCATGGAAATAATATTGAGAATAACAGACACATCTCTCTAGATCAGACATAACAGCTATCAAATGTTTAATTTTAAAACATAACAATGAGAACATATTCCAGAGATTCCATCAAATTGCAGCATATACACCAAATAAGCCATCGTAAGATAATTAAAAATTTTAAATAATTAGCTATTATAATAAGCACATACTTAAGCTGATTTAATATTATCTGATTCTGTGGGAGACACATTCCCATAAATAATGGGCTAGTATATATTTAGAATTACTGATAGCATTATTTTTTCATTTATAATCATGAGGGTATGAAAGAGTGGTCTACTTATCTAAAGATGACAAATGTTTAAGTGGTAAAATCTTCACTGAAAGACTGTTGCAGAATTTGGAATGGCACTAAGTTTTGGGTTTAGGGGCAAAGAGTTTAAAAAACATCTGGAGATGCTGAAATAACCTGTATTCATTTATGTTATTTAGGTTGTAAAATCATATTCAATCTTGACCCACTCAGGAAATCTAACATAAACGTCCTGCTGATTTTGACAGTCGTACAGCAAAAACACCCTCTAATGAGCGTTTAATAGTCACCAAAAGTTTTGCATTAAGTACAAAGCCCTTTTGATTACTTATTCCACTAATTTAAAGTAAATGCTTTTACAGATGGCATCTGTTAGGCCGCAGAACGTGCACAGCATTCATATGTAGTCATTGAAAATAGATTCCAGCTTTAGCAGAAAGATTGTACCAAAAAGATCAAACATGAGCCTCTGAGTAAACATTTATCAGTAAGATATTTTCTTTAAACTTCTTCATAAATACTTATCCAATAAAAGAGTACAATGTTGGGGTCCAAGAAGTAATTGAGAAATACCTTGGCAAATTAACACCTTCACCCAAATGATCTAGACAAAGAAATTGAGCTCCTCCTGCCCCCTCTCGTTTTCCTGTGTGTAGAAGCACGAGCTGCTTCAATCCCCTTCAGAATTTACTATATTACATACGTGAAAATGCCAAGGAAGGCTCTTCGATGGCAGAGCTGATGGTGAAATAACAAGAACACATCACAAAGGGAAAGAAAAGAAAGCCAAAGGCAGCCTTCCAGACTGATGAATGAATAATTTTCTGATTTTCTTTTAATTAATTGAGTTATTGCTGTTGTTAATGCCTTCAGATATCAAAGGATATTGCAACAAAGAGTAACACAGATGTAACTACAGTATTATGTGACTGAACTTCATTTATTCATATTTATTCATAAGATGGAACCTACAATGAGAACACGTGAAATGAATCCAGCTTTACTTTCAAAATGACTCTTTTTTGGGGGCTTTGGGAAGGACATAAGCTCTCTCTGGCCCACTGAATACAATATAATGTAGCAGAATCCCAGATGGCTCCTTTCAAAACGGAAGGTGAGAACGCTCCCCACACTCGGTAAGAATGCAAAAAGCTTCTGCTTCGAAAATACAGAAAGCACCATCCTGATTTGAAAGTGGATCACTGATTTTTTTTTTTTTTAAGATTGGAAGTAATTATTAAAACTACAAAAGTTTACAAAGTTCTAATATTGGATGAAACCCAGCACTTAGTTTTGTATTTAGTATGACCAGGGAAATTGAGTGATATAATACATTTCAAGACTTTCTTTTCAAATCTTTCCATTTACTAATATGGCTAAAATTATATCCTTGAAAGCCACATTACAGTGCAGATTCATGGAGGATGCTCAAACTTGGTAGGGTAGTACTTTCAAGTACAATAGTTCTTTGTTGCAGAGGGATGTCATATGCAAGTAAGAGATTTAATGCCATCCTGGCTTCTATCCACTAAACGACAGTGTCATCCTCCAATATCTGTTGGAACAACTAAAAATGTCTCTGGACACTGTTAAATGTTTCCTGGAATACCGACCCGCCACTGACTGAAAACTTGTGAAATAGATAAATATGGATGAAATGTTAGAATAATCAATTAACTGAGGTTATATTATGCATGCGACCTAAAGCATATTTGAAACTCTGATAATTTAGCCTGCTATTTCATATGACGTTAGGATTTTCAGATGATGCTAAAATCATGTCTCATTATTTTAGCCACTATGCATACTATTAGAAATATATAAAATGTGAAAATTGACCAAGGGTTAAAAAAAGGAATAAATGAGAAAATGAAAAGGGACACATGAACTGATTCCTAATTTTTTGCCAATACTCTTTCATAGCAAGAGATGCATTGTTTCCTGTCTACGAGGAGACTGAAAATTACTTTCCTGGTTTCTTAAAGATTTTTGAGCTTTTAAAGATTAGAACAACGCAGGCAGAAAACTGACAAACACTTTATCATATAATAAATAGTTGAAGGAACTGGGATGATTACCCTGGAGTGGGGGAGGGGATTTATGTGAAGTTTGGATATTTTAGCTTCTATAAATATTTAAAGTGATAGCATTATGGAGAAGCTGGAATACACTTATCCAGACTATTTGCAAAATATTTATTAAACACCTATGAATGTCAAACAATTGTGTTATGGTCTAGAGCTAACTAAATAAGCAATATAGATTGAATTGACACATCCACAATTAAGGCAGGGAATATATATGGCTCTCATTTGATTTTTATTAAAAGGGAGTTAATTAGATACTCGTATATGTGTGTGTGCAAATGTGAATGAAAGAACACGAGCAGGCAAAGACATAGGTGGTACTTGAAAATATTTGTTGTTCAAAATAGCAATGTTCCTTTATAGGGTGGCTCCTGTGGCTCAAAGGAGTAGGGCACTGGCCCCATGTACAGGAGGTGGTGGGTTCAAACCCAGGCCTGGCCAAAAACTGCAAAAAAACAAAAAACAAAAAAAACAATGTTTCTTTATAGCTAAATCTGTAGGGCATTTCCTTTTAGTATCTAACACAATTAAGTAATAATCAGGTACTTAGTGATAATTTTTTCAATGTGCCTCTGGTAAAGTTTTAGTCTCTAGGATCAAATGTAAGTAACAAGGTTTATTTCAACTAAGTTAAACGATAGATTAAGCTCAATTCAGTCAGGAGTCATTACAATGCTTTACTAATTCTTTCAGAAGTTATACATTAAAAACTATATATGCATATTATGTACATATGTATGAATACTTATATAGACATTTATTGCCCTGAATGGATCAATAGTTCAATGTAGTAAATATTTTTGTATTAACTTTTTTTTATCTTTTCATACATAAATAAATGAGTATAGAGCACAGCCTGAGAAGATAGCATTTAGAAATAAATTCATTTCACAAAGTGTAAGAAGTTTCTGTGGATTATTTCTAAACAAACGTTGGTTGTTATCCATTAATAATGTCCAACGTAAAATTTCTGAAACCAAAGTTGTGGAATATCCATCATCTTACCTATGACACATCTGCTTATCCAGTGGAATCTTATTTCTTAACGCTCCACTTCTCTAAGAAAAAAATTCTAATTCACATATCAACTAATCTAAGAAACACGTATAGAAACCCCAGGCAAGCTTGCCTTCCCACCCTCTTGTTTCTATTGCAACTTCTGTCTGTCCTACACTGTGCCACCCAGTTCTACTGTGTTCTATGGAATATTCTGGGCCAACTAACCTCTGAGGTGGTTAGAAATAAAAAACAATTATTTTGACTACAAATGAAGAGTCATTGTAAACAAATATTGACAAACTCAATATATAAAAGTAATTCCATGCAAATTTGAGAAAGAATTCTAGACACTTGTAAACTTCAGTAGCCATCTACATATTCTGTTTAATATTCCATTCACATAAAAGATTCAGAGAAGTTGTTGAGCAAGACATGTTTATATTTTCATTCTAGCCTGAGTACAACTCTAATTAAACTCCAGAAGTGAAATAATAAACTGTGACTGATTGACTTAACCAACAGTTATGGTTGAACTCATTTTATCTGACCCCTAATTTAACTCATTCACCTTTTCCATAAGAAGAAATGAAGGAAACTAGAATTATAAAATATTTATTATTGAACTCATTTTTTATTACCTTAATGTAAATCTATGACTACTCTAAAACTCTTCATTGTGCAAGAATGATGTTTCTGGTTCTCCATATATGGAAATTGATTATCTATACTTGGTCAATTAAAATAAGGCTGTATTTCAATTTCTTTTTCTCCTTTCTTTTAAAAAGTGATTCAGAGATGCTTAAAGTGATATTAAATACAGTAAACATTATCCAGAGTAAAGAGTAATCC
>NW_003852429.1:13884378-13887091 GCF_000181295.1 Otolemur garnettii
TGGTCTTCAAACATGAGATCTTTAACACTATATTCTGTCCTGGAAACACAAGGGAGGAATCTGTTTTCCTTGTCCTATTCTGATGGCACCCATATTCCTTGCTTAGCTCTCTTCCTCCAAATCTTTGAAGCTATCAACATCAGACGGAATTCCGATCGTACAGCATCATTTCAACCTGTCTTTCCAAATAAGGACCCTAATGATTACTGTGGAACAATGTTGTTAATATAGGCTAATCTCCATTTCCAGATCACTTGATAAGCAACCTGAATTAAATTTACAACTTTCATTTATCTTGCCATATAATTTAATATATTTATAGGTTCTTGGGACAAATGTGGATAGCCATTATTCTCCTGACCACGCCCTGTATCAAATAGGAGCCATCTGAAAAAACTCAAGATTTATGATTCTTGGTCTGTGTCGGGGAAGGAGAAGTTACATGAGGGTTTGAAGTGAGACAAGTGTATTTTTACATGTCTAAAAAATGAAGCTTAGAAAATAGTTTCCACATACCAAGACTAGCACTTTTCCAGCATAGAGTATATACGATGGTATGCCATAAATTTATGGAAGAGAAAAATAAAGCCATCACAAACTGCAACAAAGTAGGGTGCCTATACAATTTATCATCAAAGTCTCAACACACTTTAGAGTTAATGGTGAATACCATGGACAGCAGGTATATAACAGGTCTGTCCTCCATGAGCTGGGGGTCATGGTCCTCATGCTCACAATCCCAGGCTTTCTCATCCATGAGTAAGAAACAGTAAAAGGGTACAATTTGGCATCTGTGAATGTTATCAAAGAGGGATGAGATACAGTTTGAAGAGGCAGTTTAGAAAACAGCCTTAAGAATCCCTCCCAAATATCAATTAACCCATGGGATACCCTAGTAATACTGAAAGGTAGACGACACAAACTCAGATCACACTGAAAGCCTACAATTAAATGTACCTTCGTATTAGTTGAAAAGTATAGTTGGAACACTCTGAGTATTTAATTGCACAAGCATGTAGCAAAGATGCTGAAGGACTAAGCAACAGGTGCTAAAGGTGTGTTGAAACAACTTCTTGAATTCCAAGGACTCAGTCAGTATTGGCTATCCTAAGCCTTCTCCCAAATCATCTCCTTTCACAGCTCTGTTTTCATTTGCTTTGCAACTAGTGTTGTCCGGTGGTGCTCCACTATCTGCTCTATACCCTCCCCACATTTTCAGCCCACTAGCCAGGCCCTCTCTCGAAGTTGTGAGAGTTTGCTCACTCCCTGACTCTTCTTGCAAGCTTACACCTTCCTTCAGTACTTCAGGTAACCTTCTGCTTTGACACCATCACTGACTTTCCATTTACTAGAGGATCAATTCCATAATCCTCAGTGTGTCATTAAATGGTCAACACTGCCTCCCCAAAACAATATTTGAAGTCAGAGCTATAGATTCTTAAAACTTAAAGAGAGTTAGGTTTAAATCCTTCATTTTATAAAAGGAGAAACCAAATCTCTGAAAGATTACATTACTTGCCCTAGGTCATGACACTAGTGGCAAGTAAAAGAGAAAAACAAAGGTCTCCTGACTCTCACTGTGTCTCTCAAAACATTCCGAACTCTATTTTCTGTTAACCCCAACATAGCATTAGTACCAGTCTCCCCCTCAGCTTTGTGTAGCATCCTTATGACACCCACTGTATTATGGACAAGAGATAAAAACCTAACAAGTACTAACTAAATTACTGAAGGTAACAAGTTGGCTTTTTAAATTTAAGTCACCAACACAAGTTATCGTTACTCCAGCCTGGGCAACGAAGACAAACCCTGGCACCAAAAACAAAAACCAAAACAAACAAAACAGTTATTATTTTTATTGCTTTTTCTTCCCTTAGAGGTGTTTTAGAATTTTTCATATTCCTGCTAAACAGTACAACTTATATTGCTTTTTCCTTCTTAAGTCAAATATTTTATATTCATAATATTTATTTCCTGCAACATATGTATGTACTGTTTCTTATGCTTACCCTTTCTTGACTTTCCTTCCTTCCTTTTTAAATTTCTTTATAATTTTATTATTAAGTCATATACACATAGAGCATGAATATCTTTAAGCATATATGGGTACAATGTGTTGATTTTTTTATACAATCTGATGTAGTCACATCAAACCAATCAACATAGCTTTCACCTCATTTAGTTGATTATTGGGTTAAGACACTTATATTCTACACATGACAGATATGCTCCATATGTGTGGTCCTGCTGTTTACCCACCCTTTACCAAACCTCCCCCTCACCTCTCTTCCCACTCCATTTTTCTCCTTTATCCTGGGCTATATAAGTTGGTTTCATAAAAGTTCTAAGTACATTGAATACTTATTCCTCCATTCTTAAGATACTTTACCCAGGAGAATATGTTCCAGGTCCCTCCATGTAAACATAAAAGAGATAAAGGCTCCATCTTTTTTTTAAGGCTGCATAGTATTTCATGGTATACATTTACCATAATTTATTAATCCATTCATGGGTCTATGAGCACTTGGGCTTCTTCCATGATTTGGCTATTACGAATTGAGCTGCAATGAATAATCTAGTGCAAATATCTTTTTTGCAAAGTGATTTTTGGTCTTTTGGATATACTCCTAGTAGAGGAATTTCAGGATCCAATTTTTAGATCCCTGAGTATTCTCCAAACTTCTTTCTGAAAGGAACGTGGTAGTTTGTATTC
>NW_003852429.1:13887957-13889140 GCF_000181295.1 Otolemur garnettii
AATAATAAAATTGGAGGGGGGTTCTTCCTAAGGAAAATGTATCAAAATATAAAATAGGTATGAGAGAAAATATATTACATGTGCCTGTTTATTAAATATTAATCATCAATTTCAATAATGATCTCACAAAAATATTTATTTAGTTAATTAATTATTTGGGAACTTCTAGTTTTAGTTTTGTGATATAGTGAACAAGAATAAGCATTATTCCTAACTTTAAAATGCAAAAATAATCTGGTCAAAATACAAATTCAAGACTTTCCTAGAAGCCATCAGAGAACTGAGCTCTCTGCGGTAACATATCTGGAGAAAAACAGGTTAACGCAGGAAGAAACAGGACCAGAGAATGTGGTTTTCCAGGACCCAAATGTCATAAAGCTGGTAGGCAGATTGAGCTAGAAATGTTTGAGAAATTACAAAAGCCAAGTATGGGTTAGGATGAGAAATACTCTGAGTGCCATGACATGGGAGTTTCACACATCTCAGCAAACTTTACTTCCAGGAGACCTTCTGCATGTTCAGAGCTGGAAAGAATCACAGAAAAATGACCCCAAAGCATGACAGTAGGGAAATCTATGACCCTCGTGAAATAAACGCCTTGACTTCAGAGGGAGGAATAGCAACAACAATAGAAAACAAACCTACAGCTGTATCACAAGGGCAGAACCATAGCAGCCTGGGCAACTGAACAGTGGAAAGGAAAAACAAAACATAAGTTCTATCCCTATCAGTGGGTGGAAATACCAGCCAAGTTTGTCATTGCCTGAGAAAGAAGTGGAAGGACAATATTGAAGGTTACATCCTCAAAGCCAGGCATAGATGTCTTCTTGAAATGGAAGCTTCTTCAGACTGTTAGAAAATGCATGGCCTGCCCTTCCCTTACCTACAGAGTAAGTAAGGGAGGGGTCCAAGGGAAAATTTCTCTCTGGAGTTAAGCAAGAGGAAAGTCCAGAGCCAAGACACTGAAACGCAAAGCACCTTCAAACACAATCCAACTTCTCACAATCCTAGAAGCCGAGATGTTTGGTGAACACAAAGTGGACACCAAGGGCCTAGGAAAAGAAAATGTGTATCAATGTGTCATATTGCAGTTTTATATGTTATGTGATAACAAAATACTTTGATATTCTGTAAAGAGCTGTTAATTTTAGAGCAATAAAAATGAAATGTACTTTAACTTTTT
>NW_003852429.1:13889475-13900517 GCF_000181295.1 Otolemur garnettii
CCATCTTTCAACAAAAATATATGAGACATAACAAAAAAGACAAATAAAAACACAGTCTGAAGATTCAAAGCAACCATCCAATGAGACAAACACATCAAATGCTGGAACCATGAAACAAAATAAATATAAATAAATAAATAAATATTAAAAAAAGAAAAATAATAAAACACAAAAATTTTGGAACCATTAAAAAATAATTTGTAATTACTACAGTAATATGTCAAAGGTTCTAATGAAAAAGGTAGACAACATATAAGTTCTAAGACATAATTTCAATAAACAACCAAAAATCAGAATCAAATAGAAATATAAATTGAAAACACATTAACAAAGGAATAATTTATTTGACTTAGTTATGAGTAGACTTACAGCATAGGAAATAGCAAGCTAGAAGATGAGCAAATAGAAATTACCTAAATAAAAATTTAAACAGAAAAACAGTGAAATGAAAATAACAGAGATTTGAAGATCTGTGGGACAATATAAAACAATCTAACATATTTGTAAATGAGTCCTTCCCCCCCAAAAAAGAGCCCCAAACAGAATAAAAATTGGGCAAAATTATGACTAAGAATTTTACAAATTATTGGAAGACTGCATAGTAAACATTCAGGGGCACAGAGGATAACAAATTTTATAACTATTAACATTAAACAAAACTGAACAAAAACGATAAACACACTTAGCCACTTAAAGTTCTGATTACCAAAGATGAGAGAAAACCATCAAGGTAGCTGGAGACAAACTTGTATTGCCTACAGAGGGCTGAAAGTAAGAGTCAGAGCAGATTTCTTGTTAGTAGCCACAGAAGCAGGAATTCAAAAATGTGAAATCTTTAAAATTATATTAGAAAAATAAAACTCCCAACCTAGAATTTTATGTACAAATTGAAAATAAACTAGAGTGTCAGAGCTTCAAACATGAAGGAAAATTACTTTCACAGAAAAACAGAAACGGAGGTGATTCATTACCAGGGACCTCATCTATAAGAAATTGTATAATTTTTCAGTCATCTGGAATCACCAGAAAATCTGACTCACTCAAGAAACAGAGCACCAAAGGCAATGACAAATGTAAGTATAGTATATTTTTTTCTTATTTTTTATTACCTTAAATACAACTGTTTTAAAGAAAAAGTTTGACAAAGTATTTTAATTTTGTATAATATGTAAAAACTGAAATATATTACAAAATTGTAGGGCAGCACCTGTGGCTCAAAGGAGTAGAGCACCGGCCCCATAAGCTGGAGGTGGTAGGTTCAAACCCAGCCCCAGCCTTATGCCACAACCCCTAGGACAAAAATAATAGATATTTTAATAAAATAAATATTAATAACAAGCCAATAGATAAGATTAAATGGGAATCACAAAGCAGTATCAATTAAGGCCAGGAACAGCAGAATCATGAGAAAAAAATAAAATCAAGAACAAAGTTAATGGATGGAAAACAGCTAGCTAGCAAGAAAGTAGAATTTAATCTATCCATACTACATTAAATATGAATGCTCTAACCACAACAGTTAAAACACAGAGATTCATTATAAGAGCAAAATTTAAGATGAATGGAGCAATTCTGACATAATATTCACGTATAATAGAATTAATTGACACTGTTAAATAATTCTTTTATGATTATTTTTCTTATAATGTTTAAACTCAGCCCATGAATGTATTCCTAATATACAGTTTTGATCACATTGCATTTTTATTTGGTCACAGGAAATCATTTGGTCACAGATAAAGCATAAAAAATTAGCTGATGAAAATTTCATTCATGGTTCTTTGGAATTGATTATTTTCATATTTGGTACTACTAAAACAATGCAGACATAAAATCCAAAAGTATTCATTTTCATTTTCAGACTGATCATATTACTTACAACAACCTTCTTGCATTTATGGAAAAATAAATGTTCATGAATAATTGCAATCAACCCATTATGTAGATTGATTGATGCTGAAAAAATTTTAAAATCATCACAAAATAGTTCAATTGAGCCAGGAATCATTTAAAAATAACCAGAAAACATAAGCCAAAGTTCAAGTGTGTGGGATAGAGTGTTTCTGTACCTAATTTGAGAGCACTCTCTTATATCATATCAACTTTGTTCTACAAAATTTGTATTCAGTTTTCTATAAAGGAAATTAGTAGTAGACATTTCATTAAATTGGTTGTCCTATTTCTACTTCTTGTTACTTTCAGCTAGATTTGCCTTGAAAAGAAACATTCCCAAGTAGTGAGTGGGCTGGACACACCTTCCCATAACAAGAGCATAATATAATTAGAGAGAGAATTTGCAGACTGAAATCTTTGAAGACTTTCAGTAAACTATTAGAAACATGTGGAAAATCTGCTGAGCTAAAGATTTAAAATGAATTTAATAATTTTGAGGACTACTTTAAAATGTTTAAATGCTCTCTGGGCATTGGGAACATTGTTCCTACACATTTTTGCCAATTGATTATAATATTTTCATGGATAAAGTAAAACTCACTTGAATGGACCAATGCATTCTGATTTTTATTGTTATACTGAGCACATTTCTTTTAGGAGAAAATGCTGTATTAGGTATATATGATAAAGGATAATGAATAATACATAGATTTTTTTCACAAGGATTGCCACTGTAATAGAAGCAAAATATATGTGATTAAGGTATAACTGCGAGGAAGCATAGAACATGTGCCAAAGTTACTTTAATGAACAACGGGAGGAATTATTACATTTGCTGGAGATAATTTTTACTCGGGAGGATTTTTATCTACCTAGTTCCATGAAAAAATGCATATCATCCAAAGAAAACTAAATCTTTGGGCACATTATTAAGTGTCATTTTCATGATATACTTTTCTAGGTCCTATAATTACCTTTTCTTCTCTACCCTGGGCAATCAAATTAGATCAGAATTGAAAGCACCAATTCAATTCCGTCATCCTGCTCCACTGAATGGGGCTGTTCCTATTGTGATTCAGAGGTCTGAGCAGCCTGTAAATGACAGAAACTTAGATTACTATAGTTGCTGAAAGTTCCAATTACTGAGGAAATGACTCTATATAGATAAGTAGAGTGCACTTGGCTAGCAAGAACAAATTGATATATTCCCATCAAAGCAGCATGAGACCAAATACATCATCGTGCCGCATAAAATAAAGTACAGAAAACCTAAGAGTATTTACCCTCTTTCATTTACTTATTAATTCATTTTCCATTTTCATTTTATATTTGGAGAAGGAATTATTTTTATGATTAGCTACAGAATTTTTATTAAGTCAAGCAAATACTCATTTACTAAACACCTTCTAAATGCATTAGGTTCTGCTGAGGAGGTGGAAATGAGCCCCCAAAAAGGACCTCTTGCCATCAAAATCTGGGAGACTAAAAGGAGAAACCAACATAAAAACAATTAGGGAACAACATGAGATGTGGGTCCATAATGAAGACGAGAATAAAGTGCTCAGGAAGACGGCCCTGGGAGGCATTCTGACGCCCCTGTGGGCATCTGATCTTTGACAAACCAGTTGAGGGAGGTTTCCCTGAACAGAAGGGTCAGCCCTTCCCAAAGATCACAGAGATACAAGTATGGAAAATCCAGAAATCACAGGTATTCCAGGGGGGATTGCATGAAGCCTGGTGAAAGAGAGTTGGCATGAGGGGAGCCAGGCTGGGAACACAAAAGGTGGGGAAAATTAAGCCTGGAATTAGTTTCTAAGAAACTGGAAACTGCTGGAACAGGGAGTGAGGTTCAAGACCAGAAGATGAGTCCTGGACTTTGGACACAGAGACGAGTGTGCCAGGTGATGGATGGAAGGTCAGCTGCCCAGTATCCGGGACTAATGGAGAGTCAGTCCCCAGTCTCTGTGTCCTAATGGAGAGTCAGTCCCCCAGCCTCTCAGTCCTGATGGAGAGTCAGTCCCCAGTCTCTGTCCTGATGGAGAGTCTGTCCCCAGTCTTTGTCCTGATGGAGAGTCTGTCCCCAGTCTTTGTGTCCTGGGAAGAGTCAGACCCTGTCTCAGTCCACTGCTCAGGTCATCTCCTGCCTGAAGGAAAGAGCAAGTATTTTATAATTTGGGTGCAAGGTGAATGACTATTTGAAATAAATCTAAAGATTAGGAGTTTTGTCTTCTTAATAAAACTTTGTGAAGAAAAAAAAATCTACTTTGAAATGGAAACCACTGCAGCTGGCCGTGTAGGGCCTGTGCTCTTGCGCTGTCAATAACAGGCTCTCCTCTTGTCCTTGCTGACTGTCAGACCTCCAGCAAAGTAGTCCACAGGCTTGGTCCTCAATTTATTTCAGAGATGACAATGCTAGCTCTCACAAAGTGTTGTCAGTGATATTAATTTATTATTAATGAATGATTTAATTAATGTAAATGATTATGACGGTGCCTGGTACATCTTATGTTGAGCCAAATCGGGGCTTTGACTGCTTGGGCCACAGTTTCTTATTCTTCAGGTGATAAGTTTTCTTCAGATAAGTTTTCCCTAGTAACTCACTTTCCTGTTCACTTTGGGGTGAAATTCTCTGATTGGTAAATCATATCTTTTCTCTTTTAATTTAGCTTTGTTAGATTCTTTCCAAAAATATTAACTAAGAAAACCAAAGTTTCAAACTTATGCTTAGTTTACATGGAGAGTCAGTCCTCAGTGTCTTAATATGTTTTGACATATTAAAACACACATTTTAATATGTAAAATTCCATAGGAAATTTAGCTTTTTATTGCTAAAAATACAACAAACTATCATTTTTTACACATCATACCTAATTGCTTTCCCTTGTCAGATAGTTGAGAGGTTGAGAGATGCTGAATACCCAGAACAGAATATCTGTGTTTCCATAGTTTTAGAGGTTATTCTCAGATATAGTATTTAAAGGAAGAAAACACGAGACTGTTCATTCCTTCTCCATTCAAATACTCAGCAATCATTTTTTGTAAAACTTCTAACAGAATCAGAAAATATTATCCAATGAGGGATAGATCCATCAAGGAAGACGGTGCTAGGCACTCTGTTCAGACATGATATTATACCATAATAAAACCATGCAGAAGCATGATAAACAATAAAAATGTAGAAGGTAATATTTAATGAATTGCCACATTCCAGCGTGGACTCTTAGTTGGAATTATGAGTGAACTGTACTTACTGACAAGACAGCTAAAAATATGAAGAAGCTTTGTAAGTAGTAGAGACAGGAGGTGTAGCCCCCTCCGTCCTAGTGTCTAGGTGAAGGGTATGGGAACCACCATCAATCTTCCCAAGTAGTGTAAAACAGGAAAAGGAAGCAAGACAATGTGGTCTTGGAGAACGGAACCTGTTCTGCCCAAATTAAGCTGTTTCTTGACCACAGGAATGGCCCTGGTGTTTCACATCATAGCTCTTTTATATATTGTACCTTTGCTTAGAAAAACGCAAATTTGCTACTTTGTTTTTGGGCTTTTATTTTTTGTTTTTTGCTTTTTGAATTAGAGTCTCTTTTTTTGCCCTTGCTAGATCATAGCTCACTGCAACCTCAAACTCCTGGGCTACAGCAATTCGTTTTCCTCAGCTTTCCCAGTAGCTGGGACTGAGGTGTGCACTACCACACCCAGCTAAATTTTTATGTATTTTTTAGAGCCCAGGTCAGTCTTGATATTGCCCGGGCTGGTTTCAAACTCCTGGACTCAAGCGATCCTCTCTTCTCGGCCTTGCAAAATGTTAGGATCATATGTGTGAGCCACCGCACCTGGCAGCCATTTATCACTCAAGAAGAACATCGAACACCATCATCTCTAAGAGGTCCAGTGCCTTTTCACTGGAAAAATAATATTCTGACCATATTGACAACTATACATATTTTACTGGACTAACGAAAACCTCTTAAAATAAAAGTTAATCAAAAAAATCCCAGGCCAGGCACAGAGACTCACACCTCTAATCCTAGCACTCTAGGAGGCTGAGGTGGGTGGATTGCCTGAGCACGTGTGAGACCCTGTCTCTAAAAATAGCCAGGCATTGTAAAGTGGGTAATGATGATAAAAATATATATCAACAGGAGCTGAAACAATTATAAAGAGGATGATATATTTCAAGCTATACACATAATATCTGTGATTCATTTGAAATGTGAGAATACTGCAGTCTTATTTCAAAATTTTGAGATGGACAAAATTAATCATCTGGTAGACACTGTCTGTCTCGTATTCCCCAGATGTATTCTAATATTTTAGTTGTTCATATTAGAATTTCTACAATTCCTCAAATTTCACAGATAAAATGCAAAAAGTATATCACTTAAATGTTTCTATGTGTTCAAATGTTTTCCCCATAATCAGAGATAGAAATTAAATGCAACTTATGGAATATAAGTGTTCTTTGTTGCTTTAATATTTTTATTATTTCTTTTCACTAATAATGCCTCATAAACCTAAAACATTAACAATTCCATAATAATTTAAACAATCCTAAATAAGAAAAACTGTTACTCCCCATATTATGTTTTTTTTCCAGAGACAAATGGTTTGAGAATCATATCAGATGAATTTCTGAACCGTAATACTTACTGTTATACTCATGACAGGTGTAATGTGAACTATTAATCTGACTGTATGGGATTTCTCTCCAATTACCAATTAGAATTAATCTCAGCAAGTGCCAAGGACATTCTAACCTTCATGACCACTGATATGTCCTGTAATTGGTAACTCCATCTTTAATATGTTCCCAATAGCACCTAGAATGAGATTGGTTAACATCAATATTTTAAAATGCGTTCTATGGCTGCCCTGCTTCCTTCCACCAAGATTAAGAGCTGGTAGTACAATTACTAAAAATAAACATATTCTAACATTTAAATCTTCCTTTCTATAATAGGCTTTAATTCACATTTCCTGAGAAATCAGATTTCTTATCACAATTTAAACAATTTTAGAAGATATTCAGCATGATTCCCCACCCGACCCTCTGCAGTGTGTTGGAAAATGCCCTCCAGGTGGTTTGCAGGAGGGAAGTGTAGATTGCTGTTTTGTTGTTAATTCTTTGCTGAATCATAGCTTATGAGCTCATAACCACAGGGCATGTGGAAAAGACCAAAAAGTGAGGAAAAAGACACTAGAAATGCTAAAGAGACAGGAGCACATAGAAGATACAGACTGGCAGTGTTGTGGGCCAGCGTTAGCTCACTCATCTGCGGAGAGCCCAGTATTTAGCCACCCTGCACCTTAGTGAAGATCAGATAACATGGCAGGAGTGGCACACACATCTACAAAAGTCTGTCTGGTCCTCACAAGAGCACGGCCTACAGTGATAAAAAGAAGAGGATGTTACCCAGCACTAAATGGGCACTTGAAGAGCTCAGAACCAAATTTCAGGCAATCTAGCGACAATCCCTTCCTACTTATCACGCCATGCGTACATGTTCTCATTGCATTTATGTGGAGTTTAGCCTGAGAAGTCTGATGTTAAAATGAAAATTGGTAAAACTGAAAAATCACACTTGAAAGCTCCTCAAATCATTTTGTAATCTTTAGGACCCAGGAACCTGGCATCTAATTTTGTGAAAACAACTTTTTATTTCCGTTTTTCTGAGAATTTTCTCTTTTCCATGGGCTATGGTTCTACAGGCAGATGTAGATGAATTGGAAAAGGACGAGGAGATATCAGCCAAATGCACGCCCTCCCTCCCCCCATCCTCTCTCTTACCCTCCAGTTTTTACTCACTTCCTGTCTGCTTAGTCACAGAGATTCATTAAACTCAGGGCTCCAAGATGCATTCCTTGAGTCACGCCTGGGAAGCATGAGGAAAGTAGCCTGCCACACTATCACTGCTCAAATAATGTGGTGAGCACAGACCTGAAGGGGACAGGTAGCCATCACAGGCACTTGTTTGGTAGAGTGCTGTGGTGTCACAGCTCACAGCAACCTCCAGCTCTTGGGCTTAGGTGATTCTCTTGCTTCAGCCTCCTGAGTAGCTGGGACTACAGGTGCCCACCACAACGCCTGTCTATTTTTTTGCTGCAGTTTGGCTGCGGCCGGGCTTGAATATGCCACCCTTGGTATATGGGGCTGACGCCCTACTCACTGAGCCACAGGCACTGCCCTGTCCTTGTTTTCTAAATTACTCCTGATGTTTTCAGTGTTTATTCCATGTTTTTTTTTTTTTTTTTTTTGAGACAGAGCCTCAAGCTGTCCCCCTGGGTAGAGTGCTGAGGCATTACAGCTCACAGCAACCTCCAACTCCTGGGCTCAAGCAACTCTCCTGCCTCCACCTCCCAAGTAGCTGGGACCACAGGCGCCCGCCACAACGCCCGGCTATTTTTTGTTTATTCCATGTTAATCAGAATGTAAGAATGCAAAATACGGACTCGGGCTCAGCTGTGCAGTTCTGCTTTGCCATGCTGTGTCCACTGGGTCATTCTCTTAGCTGCATTTAGCTGGTGGTTGGCCACAGTTGGAGATTTTGAAGTATCCTGACACCAGGCTGGAGCAGCTGCTGGCTGTGTGCTGGGAGTTCAGCTGCGACTTTCAACAGGTGGCTTTATTTTTACTGCAGATGGCAGTGTGGGCAGCTACCTTCAAGGAAGGAGTCTTCCACGAACCTTGGAAGTGAGTGTTGGTCATCAGCTAATGCAGCCCTACAAGTGACACGACGGTCCTTTGGCCACAATTATTGTGAAAAATATGTGATAGGTTCAATGTGATTAGAAAAAAAGAAGAAAAGAAAAGAAAAAGAAGAAACACACTCTACTCTTAATATTTTTAAGATGACCCTGCAAACAGGCCCTTATGATGAAAAGGATTGCAGTGGCCAGGGCCTAGGGCACACCTGCATCAGGGGCTCAACTGCAACTTGGACTTTACCTGAGAAATGCAAACAGTGTAAACGAAATGTGTGTACCCTTATATTAATCTGAAAATTATCAAAAAAATCCCCCAATCACTCCAATAAAACCAAAAGTAAATACCATCCACCTCCAATATCTTTCTCTTTAATTAAAAAAGTCTAAAATGTATATTTTGCAGTGATTATTATGATTTGAAAGCTTGTACTTCAAGAAGCTCTAGAAAGATTAGTAGTATAAGATAATCTGATCTCCAAAATTCTGCCTCTGGAAGACTTTGCCATGAGAACAATAAACAGTTATGGAAATATCTTTATCATAATCAAGTTTATAATTTGGAAATATCACCAGTTTTCTGGAAGAGAATAAATTGTGGGTGGCGTGAGTCAGAGAGGAGATAAAACTCAGTTGGAAAAAGGCCTATGGATACACACAGTTCATAGGACCATCTGGTGGTTTCCTCTATGGTCATTTCCATGGAGAGGAGGTAAGTCAGCCTATGTTGAACATTTAGTCAACTAGTAGCATTCCATGTTTTTATACTTGAATACGTCGAACACTAAGGTCCATCTATAATTGATGGCATGTCAGCTGGTCTGCACTGTTTTTCTCACTGCTAAAAAATGTCTGCTACAATCCATAGTGTCTTATATGCAGAGAAATATGGTACTTGGGGTGGTACAAACAGCATAGAGTAGACAGTAGATAATATCTGTTGAGTTGGATGGCAGCCAAGTTGGATTAGTGTATTCCACTAATTATAATTTGTTTTGAATACTATATACTGAGGTAACTCAAATGTGTTATGTGATTGATGTGCCTAATTTTTTAATTGAGCTAAAAAAAGACATTTCAACGATATGACTGCAATTTCCTAGATATGGTCGTACTGTATTGGCATACTGCCTTAGCATTGTTTAATTTTCAATTTGCGTCCCTGTGGTCCAAAGTGTGAAGAAATACTTTAAGTGATCTTGTTGCAAATCCTGGTCCCACCTAAAGGGGAAAATGTCCCCTATCCTTTAATATTTAATTTGTACTAGCAGTCCACAAAGAAGCGCAAGCCCCCCGAGGTGACCTGAGACAGGGTAGGTGACCATGTATCCTGGAGGTCTTGCTCATTTTCACCCCCAGCCATGCTAATCCCCGACGTTTTCCCTTGTCAATAACTGTGCCTGTGTTAGCCCTCTTTTCCAATAAAGAGTTATCTTCCTGAGAAAAGATTTAACCTGAAATGATTTAAAGGCTGAAATGTCTTGATAGAAGATTTGAAACTCTCTTTTTCCAGTATTTCATCGAATCATACAGTGAAGAATATAGTTTCAATGAGTTAACAAGTTACTAAACAGACCTTGCGTAAGGTCCTATATGACACCTGACTTCCCTGTCATATTTATTTTCTCCCGGGATAATTTAATGATATTGAAATTACAAACAAAACAGCCCCAGATGTAGTGCCGTATTACTGTAATAATTGTGTTTTATTTTCAGAAGCTCTCTCTGACGGAAACCACAGTTTACTATGATAGTGGATCACTAAAGTTATGTTATTATGGCTTCAAGATTTATAAAGAGTTATTTTTGGAAATCACTTTAGCTACCTAGTATTTGGTGGTTTTCTGCCAAATTAAAGCCACGTGCTCTTTTGTTATGGTGGCTGGAGAGGCTTGGATGTTAGAATCGTTGCACCTGACTCACATAGAGTGTTCTGCGCTTGAGTGCACCAGTCCTCATTAGGCTTGATTCAACGCAGTGATGTTCCTCATGCACAGATAAAACTACATATTTTAGAAAGATACACACATTAGCTAGTTTCTTCCCCTCCTATGAGTAAGGACGGATTTTTCTCTCATCATAATGTATCACCTTGTCATCTGTACAGTCAGTGGCATTTGACACTGTAGTCAGCTGGGGTGCGCAGCAGTCTACATCTATGAAACAACAGAACACTAACCAGTCCACGCAGGAGTTGACCTGTGATCTCGGCCTTGTTAGCCCAGTGGTCTAAATGTGTTTCTGCCATCAAATTACTACTGCTCACCTGCTCAGCTGCAGGACACTGGTAAATCAAAGGGCAGAGGCCTTGTGAGTTGGAATTATGACTTTCTTTTTTTTGAAGTGTTTCTACCTCAAATTACAGTCCGACACTGACAAGCTGTTTGACCTATCAGGCAGACTCACAAGGATAATAGCCAGTCTGCCTCTCAGCGGGGGAGAGCTGTTCA
>NW_003852429.1:13900771-13901028 GCF_000181295.1 Otolemur garnettii
TATTTATAAATTTTGCAAAATTAACCTAATATTTCAGACTTTTTTAAGAAGTCAAATATATCCTGGTCGTCCTATGTGTCAACCTACTGAATACTAGATACCAGTATCCTAGAGAAGTGGTGTCTGATTTAATCTGACAATACTTGATTCGAGTCCAAAAGAAAATCTAACTCTAGATCATTGCAGTCATATATATGTATATATGGAACCTGATGTTCTACAGTTGAGTTTCAAATGTAGAGTGGAAGGATGCAGAC
>NW_003852429.1:13901139-13902303 GCF_000181295.1 Otolemur garnettii
CCTAGTGACTTTCATAACGGGTCTCTTTTACTACTGAAAGATGACCGTATGCAAGTCTGTATGAAACAGGTAAGTAACAGAACAACATTCACTGCATTCTTGGGAAAATGTGAGGGTTCAGTACAGAAATTAAATAACATGACGGTTTTCTAAACAGCAGCAGACGGTTTTCGAGGTAAAACATAATAGGAAATTTTATAATAGCCAAAATATCACAGCAGCTGTGATAGAGAACTCATTTCCAGGTATTCACAAGAAACTGCAGGAGGGATTTTCACAATGGGCATTCTGAGTTCCAACTTTTGATCTATGTGGTGGTAGCTAGGGAGAATAAAAATAACCAGCTAATGAAGATTTTACACTTTAAATTGAGGTACTGAATCCGCAGATACTCAGCAATTTCTCCAATGCTCTGATTAGTTTGTCAGGGCTGACACATCTCACGACGAGAACATTGACCAGCTGAGAAGAGTTCCTGGGTAACACGTCAACTATACATTTCATCAGCTACTAACGTGATGGGAGGACATTTAAAAAGCACCATTTAAGGACCACTAATCACATGTCTTTGCAAGTGAGCCAACCACTGAAAAACCTGCATCTCATCTTTCAGGACCAAAAATAGAAATAATGTAAAACCAGAAATGGTGGCAACTACACTCCAAGGCATTCCCACGTTACAGCCATCTATTCACGTCTCCCCCCAGTTCCACTATTCCTCTCCTAGTAAGGAATGGCAACTCTCAGAATGTTGAATAAGGATGATGTCTAAGAGATTATAGTTTACCCAAGAAAAAGAAAAAAAATTCTTACAATAAATATGTAGATTTAGAGACAGAGAAACCCTTGAAAGACTAAACATGAGCACTTCAACTTCGTTTCAATTACCAGCTGACCTAAGACCTAACTGAACCTTGATCCCAAGTAGCTATAGGAAATGCCTGTTAGACGCTGGTAACTGAGTGAGAGGCAATCAGGCTGCCTTGGGCAGAACTCTAGAGTCTGAAAAGAGATCTTTGGAATTATTCCAAGCCAAGTCCACACGCTCAGTTGGCAAACACAAGATCTGAGCAGATATTCATTTCCCAAAATGTCAATAAGAAAGATATAGTCTATCGTGAAAAGTAGAGAGAGAGAGAAAGAACAACCTAGACCATGCTGAAA
>NW_003852429.1:13902398-13932959 GCF_000181295.1 Otolemur garnettii
AAAAAAAAATGTAGAGGGCCAGAAACTAAGATCTATGGATCTTCTGTTAAAGAAAATAAACTGTGTTCAGGAAAAACTTAAAATATTTTAAGAAAGAAATCCAGTAATAAATCAAAATGAATCTCTAAAACATTCACTTATTCCCCTCAAAAGAATAATTTGCTTGTGAACTGATTTGCTGCTGTGAAGACCTAGACAACCGGACAAATATGCAGATTATTTTTTAGACAAAAACAGCCCAGGACTGTGAACCTTAGAGGAAGGAATGAAATGGATGGACATTTGCCTCTTTTCTGGCAGGAGGCTGAATGAAGGCTGCACTCAAAGGAGGGAAGTCACACTTCAGTCTGGGTCCGGTGGGAGAGAGGAAGGAGCTCACAGAGGCTACAGCAGGTGGAATTTGTAGACAAAAGTACCAATAAACAAGGGATTTGCAGCGGAAAATTTCCAGTATCTGCATAACATCATCATGAGCCCTTTACGTATTTTTGAAAACCAGTTAAATAGAGGATATTGACTAGAAAGATACACAACAAAATGTAAACATGGGTTATATTTTTCCTCTAAAGTTTATTTTCTGGGTATCATCAGTCACCGTATATTACTATATAATTAGACCAAAGCACTTATTTCGTAAAAGCACCAACTTTACAGACCCGGTGTGCAGTGTTGAAAGGTCCACATAGAGGCAAGGTACATGCAAGATTAAATATATCTTAACTTTTCAACTTCTCTAAGAACACTGTCTTCCTGACAGTGTGAGATAGTATTTTCCACTCTCTCATATAGCTATGCTTTCCTTTTGAATTGTATTCTGACTGGATAAAATGCTTTATATAGCAATGTATTTGCTAAATAAAAGTAATTCTGTGTTGGTGAAGTTCTCATTGAATTATCATGGATTCCCACCCCCCAAAATTGTCTTCTTGTTCTGAAATAATTTTTAATGTTTTTTTTCCATAATTTGGAAAACTGACATAGTAACATATTTAATTTTTATCTTTCTTACTAGTAATATCAAGCTATCAATAATAAAAAGCTCATGGACGCTAAAACGTTCTAACTAAAGATTAAGGATGTATAAATCCTCTTTATATGCCAATCCTAGGTACCAATTCTACCAACCTACTTATAATAAAAACAAGAATTGCACAGTGTTGACACTCCAGAACACCTATATAAAAGGAAAATATAGCCACCATAAAAACTCTGAGCTCAAATGGGTTTAGAAATATATCCAATACTACACAGCTAATAGGTGTCAGAACCAGGATTAGATTCCAGCAGGCCTGCCCCATGAGTCCACAGGACCTGAGACAAATATGTTCTGTCTATATAAACGTTATTTTAAATTGCAGGTTTTATACAAAGTTGTTCAAAATCAATAATCCTTAGGGAAATTCAAATCAAAACCACAATGAAACACCATTTCACATTCATTGCGATAGTCATTTACAAAGTAAAATAAAATAAAACATAAAATAAAATATTGTTGAAAAAGTGGAGAAACTGGGTCTCTTGTGCATTGCTATCAGAAAAACAAAATGGCACAGCTGCTACAGAAAACAGCAAGGTAGATGTTCAAAAAATTTTTAAATATTACCATGTTCTCCAGAAATTCTTTTTTAAGTACATGCCCCAAAATACTGAACGCAATACATTTTTGAACCCTCATGTTCATAGCAGCATTATTCACAAAACGTAATCCTAACCCTAACCCAAAGCCAGAAGCCACCCAAGCATCCATAGAAGGATGAATGGATAAAAAAAATATATCACATACACACAGTAGAGTATTTTCCAGCCTATTAATAAAGGAAATTCTGATATGCTGCAATGTGGATGAACCTTGAAGGCATCATGCAATGTGAAATGAGCCAGTCACAAACCCCTAACATTTTATGATGTCATTTCTAAGAAGTGCATAGAATTGTTAATCCATAGAGATAGAAAGTGGAACTATGATTGCCATGAGCTCTGGGAGAGGGAAAATGAGGAACTAGTATTGTGTGTATAGAGAGCCGCAGGTTGGGAGGATGAGACACTTCTGGGGGTGAATGGTGGTGATAGTTGTGCAGCAGTACTGATGCACTATATGTTTACCAATGATGAAAATGTTACATTTTGTGTCACATACAATTTTCCACAATAAAAACATTACAGAAGGCTGGGGCTCTTGTGAGATATAGTGACTTGACATGACCATTTATAAAAAGGAATAGAGAGAATTACATCTCTGTTCATTGTGTAGCCATCTGGTCCTTTTTATCTGATCTAGGAATCATCTCTCTGTTTTCTTAATTATTGAATGTTGGGTGTAAGGCTAATTTATAACTTCCACTAGTAACAAAAAAAATGTTGGTGTCCCTGTAATGACTTTCATTGCCATGGCTCTGTTTGTGGTGAAGCAACACAGGTGGTCTCGCCCCCGTTCTTCCCTCACTCCATTGTTTTATTTATTTATTTATTATTATTATTATTTTTGTCCAAGGCATATGGGGCCGGTGCCTTACTCCTTTGAGCCGCAGGCGCCGCCCCACTCCATTGTTTTAAATGCTGGTTATATTATCCCATGCCACTCAGGGGCCTCCATCCTGCTGCCTGTGAATACTGGACTTCAGTGATTCTGTCCTCTTTGATGATCACAATCCAACCCAAAGTATATAGAAAAATGTGAACAAAGATTCTTTTTCTAGCTATTATGTTTACATGTTAAATCTCTCAACCAAGGGTTCCATGGAAACTTGTAGACCATAAGCACTGTATTCCTATAATGTTGGCTCTTCCCATGTTGACTTCCCCTGTACCTCTTCTTGCCTCACACTTGACCCCCAGCCAGAAGGGTAAGCAAGGAGTTTGCATGTGGAGCAGTAACAGTCCTGCTCATGGGGAGAATGACAAGCTTTTATTAAGTCTGGAAGACGACCATTTGACAAACATGAAGCAAGAGAGGACACTTGGAAAGGCCCATGGGCATGGCAGAACAATGTCCTCAAAAGTCCTTGCAGCATATAGGTGCCACCAACCCAAGTCTGTCTGTCATTAGAGCGTAAAGCCTGCATGAAAGGTGGGTAACCACTTCAGAGGCAGGGACACCTGGGATAAGAAAGGCTGTTGCCACCCTTGCCATCCTTGAAGGCTGTAAACCAGATGTGATCTATGGTTGAACCCCAGGGAAGAAACCACATCCAACCAAGCCAATGGGTCATGGTAGGTTGCTTTTAGGCCAAAGCTCTAAACCTGATCCTCTGAAAGAAATGCTATGGATGCCAGAGGCATGTCCTGGACAGATGAGCCTGCGGGGCTGCACAGAATCCAAAGAGGAATTCTGAAGTCTCCTCTGAAACCTAGTTGAACCCACTTTGAGGGTTGAGAATTCTTCAAGGGTGAGAGTACAAGAACTATTGCCCACCTGAGCCCTTCTCAATCCCAGCTTTCCTCCTGCCCACACTGCTGTCCCCAGATGGCCCCCATCATTGGAGGGTAATGTAGTACCTTCTCAGCAGGTATGCAAATGTGAGTCTAAAGTTGCTATCTACCTAGGCCTCCAGATTTATTTTCCCTATAAGATCAGTGGTTTTCTCACATTTTTAAGTAGCAAAGTCTTTATAATGAAGTTCTATATGAACCCTAAATAGATGAAGCTGCTGGGTGGTGCCCATAGCTCAGTCAGCAAGGGTGTGGCCACATACACCTAGGGTGGCGGGTTCAAACCCAGCCCAGGTCTGCTAAGCAACAGTGACAACTGCAACCAAAAAATAGCCGGGTGTTGTGGCAGGCACCTGTAGTCCCAGCTACTGCTACTTGAGAGGCTGAGGCAAGAGAATTGCTTAAGCCCAAGAGTTAGAGGTTGCTGTGAGCTGTGATGCCACAGCACTCTACCCAGGGTGACAGCTTGAAACTCTTGTCTCAAAAAAAAAAAAAAAAAAAAGATAAAGCTATTGATAGAAGAAACATCTGGAGGGATTGTGAGTAAGGTCTAAACCGTCACCCAGGGGTCGATCTTCTCAGCACTTCCATCACTTACTAGCAGCTCCTAAGACATGAACAACACACCTCCTGACTCCTCAGGGTGACTGTGTTCCATTCCTTCTCTAAGTTCTTTTGAAGAACCAGTAGGATTGGAAATAATTCGATTAACCCAAGCCTCTAATCTCTAGTTTTCCATCTTCATTTGTTTCATTCACCTCACTCAGTTAACCCTAGGGAAGCAACTTCACAGAATCTTGCATCTGTAGTTTTATAATCTAAGGTAATCAGTACATTTAAAAAATGCAAACAAGCACAGAAACAATACATATACTCTTAAAACCTCCTTCCCAACAATTAGAGAAAATAAAGCAAAATTTTGTTGATGCTAATATGCTAAATTCAATGCCATAGCAATTTCCTCTCTTCTTGGGTGTTTTATAACGTTAATTCCTACCCCCTTTGACTTGTACCATGTTTCACTTTTTCCTAGTCTTTAAATTTATCAAGGATGGTCAATCCTTAATTAAATTTAAGTGATAAAGGTGTAATTGAATTTGTTCTATTTCTAATTTTTGGTAACATTCTCAAACATTCTTTATATCAAGGTGTGCTTTTTTTCAATGTAGTTCCCTAATGATACAACTTCCCAAGAGTCCCAATTAACCATCAAATATTATCTAAATTTCTTAACTTTCAAGCTTCTCAGTAATCTATCTACTTGCCTTTGTATGTTTACTAAAAATTTTACAGCATCAGTACCTTGCCTAACAAAGTAAGTAACAGCTCCGCTTATTAAATCCTTGGTATGCATCCACCACTTTTCATAAGTAAATACTTTTATTGTCTAGCCATGCACATATAATATGTAGACATATATACGTGTGTCTACGTTGAACATAGATACAATGTAGACATGTTGTGTAATGTATATTTATATATATGTGTGTGCATATGTATGAATGAAGCTGCACTGCCATCTATGAATGCACAAAATAGTTGAATCAATATAGATCCATTATTTAAAAATACTTAAATTATAAAACATTGAGAATAAAACACAGAAAAATTGTTCACAACGTTGGAGTTAGCAATGAAAACAGTCCACAAAAGAAACTACCAACAAAATGAAAAAGGAATCCTTCAAACGCAAGAAAACACTTGCAAATCATGTACCTGATATAGGATTGACATTCAGAAGATAGAACTCCTAAAATTTAACAACAAAAAACAACCCAATTTAAAACTAGGAAAAGAACTCCAGTAGATATTTCCCAAAGATATACCAATGGCCAGGAAGCACGCATCTAGGCAGTAGAGAAAGCCAAATCAAAACAACAACGAAACAGCAACTCCCAGGCTGAGACAGATTTTCGGGGAAAAAAAAAAAAATTGTCATCTTACTGCTTTAAGTGCATTTATCTGATGATAACATAATTCTTTCAAATAGACAAATGCCCTCATTAAATAATGGATAAAGTATTGCACTTTCCCATTCATTAAAGATGTTTGCATACAATCCTAAAAATAAATGCTGGCCTCCTACAAGTATAAAAGGCATTCAGTATACAACACATGCTGTTTGTAAAACATCCCCAGCTTTCATTATTTTGTCATGAACTCTGCTGAGAACCACTTACCCCAGTCAAGGCCTTAGATTCCTCCTGGATTTTGGCAGAGAGTCCAATTTATGGTGTAAGTTGAAGAGCTCTTCTAATAACACACTTTCTTTGTTTGTGGTTCTAAAAAGAGTTGAGCTCAGTACAGAAAGCTCATTACAGCCCCTGTAAACAAGTCGCCTTGTTCTAAGATTCTCATGCTGGGTAATCATCATTGTAAGCATATGGACATCTAAGTCCTTGGTAAGCTTCCACTGCCCCAAGGGGTGCCATTTGGTCTGTATTAAAATTCTGTCTTCCTGGACATTATTGACATTCAGTTATAATGATTTCTGCAGAGGAGAAATATGCCTTATTCAAAAAGGGGAAGCCTCATATTCCATTTTCTCAGTGATACAAGGGGGCTAGATATTCTCAGAGAACTAAAAACCTGGGATTTCAGATATTAAGAAGGAGTAGAAAACTCAGGTTTAGAGGATATAGCAAAAACTATAAAAAGATTAGAGACATAGACAGGTAGATCTCCTGTCTTATGAAACTGCCCCAGCATGTGGTCATTAACACGTACGTAGCCTTCACCTGTGTGGATTTACATACACACACGAAATATTTTATATCTTATTGATGCCATTTCTTATACTTTCTGTATACATACATGCATTTATCTAGATATTATATAACTCTATGAATAAGATATCAAAGGCTAAATTTTATTTTCAGAAAGGCTTCATAGGTTTACCATTTGGAAATGTATTAGAATCATCCATGCATGTGGGAAATGGGGAGGAAAGATATCAGTGCAGCAGGCAGCGGTTTATGAAAAAATCTTTCCTAGTTGTAAGTTATTGGCAGGAAGGAGTATATTGGAAGCTTCTTGAGCACTTCAGCCATGTCTTTGTTCAGAAGTCACACGTGGAGACACCTGGGTCCAAATCTGTGAAAACATTCTTTTCTTACCCACATATATTTTTGTATAGATCCAAGGTATTTGTTGAGTGGTTAATAAAATGCCATATGTTATGCAAAAATAATACGTTAATAGACCAGAGTTGCTGAGCACTCTTTACAAAGTGGCAATGGGTTTACTTAGTTTGGAATTTGTTAGTAGATGTCTTATTCCAGTTTATCTATGTAAGAAAAGCATGCGCCAGGCAGGCGTTGTGGTGGGCGCCTATATTCCCAGCTACTTGGGAGGCTGAGGCAACAGAATCGCTTAAGCCCAAGAGTTTGAGGTTGCTGCGAGCTGTGATGCCTTTGCACTCTCCAAAGGACAACACAGTGAGAATGTTTCAAAAAAATCAATCAATCAATCAATAAAGCACATGCATCCAGACATTAGGGTTAGCTGTTCAAATGTCTGTTTCTCACTTGATTACACATAAATCAGGGCTCTAAATTGATTGTGATAGAATATTTCATTTTATAAATGTTTCTAAGAAGATCAAGTTTTGTGAGTTAGAAATTTGGAACAAAATAAAACTATAATGGTGTTTAATAATCTGTATTTACATGTGCCCTGGGTTAGTTACTTTTTATCCAGTGAAGAGGTAATTTAATTTTTATAAAGTTCCCTATTTTCATTAAAATTCTGGCTCAATATTGGCCCAATATGCTCAATATAATGAAGATAACTGAAACTTTCTTTGATTATTGTAGTTCATTCAATATTTCCTAATCCTGGACTTTATGGTACTATATTCAGGTACCACATGAACCTATATGTTTTACTAGGAAACAAAGAAAATACCACAACATGGGCTCGGCACCTGTGGCTCAAGCTGCTAAGGCGCCAGCCACATACACCTAAGGTGGCGGGTTCGAATCCCCAGCCCGGGCCCACCAAACAATAATGATGGCTGCAACCAAAAAATGGCCAGGTGTTGTGGCGGGTGCCTGTGGTCCCAGCTACTTGGGAGGCTGAGGCAGAAGACTCACTTGAGCCCAGGAGTTGGAGGTTGCTGTGAGTGTGATGCCATGGCACTCTATCCAGGGGGATAGCTTGAGGCTCCGTCTCAAAAAAAGAAAAAGAAAATACCACGACATGAATATCGATTTGAGGCAATCACAATACCTACTTCCCCTCCTCAACATCTTCTCTTAATAACTTCTCCCAAGTAAGGGTTATAAAGTCTGAAATCGGTATGATTGGCCTGGAAAATTTAGAAGTTCTAAGTAGTTTCTGATGGTAGAAAAAAGGAAACAGAAAAATAGAGCAGCCATGGAGAACTGGGAGACATGTACCTCTCTCATACTTTTAATCCAAGCTTGCAGAACGGGACCTAAGGTTCACTGTCCAAGGCTGGCTCCCCACTGGCTGACTTACAAAATGACCCCCTCTACACCTCCACGGCAAGTGGCTTTGGCCAAGTGCTAATGATAATCAGCAGTCTTGGTCAACAGCAAATCTTGAAGCTCTGTCTCTCCTCCATCCATTTGTCTATGGAAGAGGCCAGTTTTCTGAACCACAAGTGCTGATATAAAAAATCCCGCCAGCAAACATGCACATCATCACAACACTGTGAAGCCTGTGCTGGATATTGAAGTCTTAGATACCTTTGCTTCAAACTGATATGCACCTTATGGTGGTGTTTGGTGTGGATTTCTTGTTTGATTGTTTCCTGGGGAAACATGTAGGTTCATTTGGTTCATAGGTGTATTATAAACTCTGGTGTATAAACTGTAATGATCAAGACATAGGTATCAAGACTCAGATACCAGGTAGGGTCTTGCCAGTGCGGAAGCCAGAGTTTCCTCTTGTGTGAACACAGCGCGGATGAGGTGGGGCTGGAAACAAGGTTCAGCCCGTCCTGCTGCTGCCCTGTCTTGCTCCTGACCACATCAGAAGGGAGCTAGTGTTTCCTTAAGTATGTGACTTCAAAGCCTTGTGGCGTTAGATAGCATGAGTCACCTTTTTGGTTTCTCTGTCACTCCGATTATCTCCTAAAAGCTAAGATTTCCTTGGAATATCTCTGTAAAAATTGTGGTTCAAGTATTTCCCCAGTTAAAATGTAATTTTACTTGATTTTTCCTGGAAAAAAATATGATGGAGCAGAGGATAGAGGACAAAAGAAACTCATGGTATAAGAACATCTATTATTTGAAAAGTCCCATTAGGTGTATGACAGTTCATACAACTCTCATTAAATGTTCTTAGAACTCTCCCTTACATTTCTGAAAATTTCACTGGAAGTAGTTACTTCTTCCCCACTGCTCTTTCCAACCATAGTCTGTACTCTCTCTCCTGACTTTAAAGACATATGAGGATTTAAAATCAAGAAGTCATTTCTGTCACTTAGGAAAGAATCTGAAGTCCCTTTTTAAACATAATACCTGGTAAAGTAACAGCATATAGATAAGGCTGAATAGGGAGGGTAAAAGTCAGGTCACACCTATGGAGGATATTGCAAGGGTAGAAGTCAAATCTGTCAAGTGTAGAACATAAATGTCTTAATACAATAATCAAGTAAATGAGGCGAAGGCTAAAAAAAAAATAAAAGTAAATAAAGCTGAATAACTTGGTGAACATATACATGAATGGGTGGAGTAATTAATCAAATATTGTGTGCATGAAGACATTCTAATCAAATTGCAGCCCTTACGACAACTATCACATAATGTAGGCTGATATCATGGGGCAGAGACTGAAGAAACATGCAGCTTTCAGCTGCTGTCTTTAAGCCCTGATTAATGCTGCAAACTCTCTCCTTACATAGAGCAGAACGAAATGCTTGCTGCAGACCCTTTGTATAAGATGCTCCATCTCTCTCTCACTGCCACGTCCCTGGCATACCTATCACAGGATGCAGTCCATATCCTCTGCTCTGGGACAGACATGTAAAGGGCGATCATGTCCTATTTTACTTTTGTTTCTTTAATTCCTACACAATCATTGGCCATAGTCTGCAATAAAGAAAAAGTCACATTTTATCATTCATATGAAAGTGTGTGTGATTATATATTGGTTCATAATCGTACTGAGTACATTGGATAATTTTTCTTCCACTCCTGAGTTATGTTACTAAAAAGAACACATTTCAGCTGCATCCATGTAAACATAAAGGAGGTAAAGTCTCTGTCTTTTTTAGGGCTGCATAATATTCCATGGTATACATATACCACAATTTGTTAATCCAACTAGAGCTCAGAATGAAGGTGGGAAGAGGAAGGTGAGAGCAAGGGAAGGAGAGGAGGAGGCAGTGGAGGGAGGGTAATCGGTAGGACCTCACCTATTGTGCATAATGAAAAGGTCCATGTCAAATCTATTAAGAGTAGAGTATAAATGTCTTAACACAACAATTAAGTAAGTGCAGTGAAGGCTAAGGTAACCACTTTGATGTAAGTATTCCAAATTATATATAAAATCAGCACATTGTACCCCATGAATGCATTCATGTACACTATTATGATTTAATAAAAAAAGGAATAAGTTGCATTTTCAGTGGCTCTAAATATACAATGGCCTATAACTAAAATCTCTAACTCCTTCAATGCAAAAATCCATCAAAGCCAAGGAAAATAGGAAACAAAATAGAAGTCAGATATAAAAATTGTATTCTAAATGGGATTTCATTTACTTGATCCTTAAAGTTATGGAACTCCTTTTATTATATATTTGACAGCTAGCCTAGGGCCTACCCCATAGTAACAATCATATCAGTTTATTTCAAATATTTATCAATACAGCTGAAACATCCATTAATATTAGTTCAAGGAACAGTTCTGTTCTCTCATCCAGGCCCCCCCGTGCACACTACGTTTCACTCTCCTTATCTAGATTAAATATTAATTTGAAAAAAATATTAAGAATTTAAAAAGATTCTTGAATTTTTCAAGGTCTTCTAAAATCGCAGACACCAAATTTGGTTCACATGGAAATAGTAGAAACTAGGACTTTTTTTTTTTTTTTTTTTTTTGTAGTTTTTGGCCAGGGCCAGATTTGAACCTACCACCTCAGGTATGTGGGGCCGCCACCCTACCTACTCCTTTAGCCACAGGTGCCACCCAGAAATTAGGATTTTAAAATGAGATATGTCCATACGAAACAGAAAAAAAGATATCAGTGGGCTTTGCTTCTTATTTAAAAGTTAGACTCTGTGCAGATGGCAGTAAAAAACATTCTCAAATCTTTGTCACAAGACTAAATGGAACGGTATGTATTACAGTGCACAGGATAAAACAAAAAATATGTGAAAAAACAAGGGTATCCAAGCTGCGGGCAGGGAAAGAGAATGATTTGTGTCACTATGCCTCGACACTCTCACACTCATAGGACCTCAGTGTCCCTGCGCCAGCCACGTTCTCTCACCTGGGTCCCTTTCCCACCCGGAACCTGCTTCCTCACAAACAGAACATGACGTTCCAGCACCTGCATAGAGCAAGTCCACAGCCCCCCAAATCCAAGGAAAGGTTGATTTGTGTGTGTGCTATGGGTCCAAATTAAAAAAAAAAAATACTCAGATTTCCCACAGAAAAATGTGACCCAATAGCACAAATTATGTTGCTTGAAACAGTTGAGGAAAAATGAATTCAGAGAGAATCATTAGCAAGACAGAAATAACCTAGGCCTGAACGTAAAGAAAACAGATTTTAATCCCCTTTGAAAATTATCTGCTAGAAAGACTTTCAAGCACCAAACTTTTTTTTAGGTTTTCTTTTGTCCCTTCCACATTTTTTTTTATTAGCTTATATGTGGGTAATTGTTATGGTACTATTCAGTAGTGACGTTCAGCCATAGTCTTTCCCTACTCGGTATCCTGGGTGGCATTTTAAGGGTTTTATTGTTGTTGTTTGTTTGTTTTTTCTCAGCATGAAAATTTATGGTGCCTACTGCGGAAACTACACAGAACCCAGGCTCGGCCTCATAGGCTTCCAAGCTCTGACCATGAAACAAGAGACTGCTGAGTCTTTGAGGTCTTGGAGCAAGTGGGGCAAAAATGACAAGGTAAAAATCATGCCTACTAAAGATGCTTGTTCTCCAATTATAAAAGTCTTAAACAGCATTTTGCTAAACGTAGCGTCATCATTGAGCAGCATTTGCATAGAGGCCAGATTGATCTCTAACCATCTGAACTCACATGAACCATTTCTCTGGGGCTACAGGGCATCAAAGCCACTTACCAAATAGTGAAATGGAGGCAGCTTTGCCGTCTCCCTAAACCTGTCCTTCAGTCCGAGTAACTCCCCTCAGAATCTCTTCCCATTCCCCACAAAGAACAAAACTCACTGCAATACCATGACAACCTTTTCTGGGAAGGCTAACCTGACAGTGGGAAAGTGTTTGTTGTTATTTTTTTAAGGAGCCTTTGGAGGATAAACTGAATCCAGAAGATAGGGAGTGAGTAAGAAGCATTATGTTTTAATTTTAATGCACCGTCTTCTGTCTGGATCCGCAAACACCAAGTTCATTGTGGAGGCTAACTAGCATCGTGGCTGTGCACGTTTGTTTTGTGAGGTCAGCCACCTTCTCCCTCTCAGGCCCACAATAACATATGAAAGCATTTCAACTCACACAAATGGACTCCGCAGGAAAATCAATGCTTTTTTGGTCATGCCAACCTAGTTATTTTTCTTTAATGATTAGGGGCTAACTACACACAGTGGAACAATGTTCACTAGAAATAGATTAACTCGGCCTTTCAGGGGATGTGAGCTGGCTTCCAGGGCTGGTTATGAAGACAAAAGGCGGCCCAACAAAAGCTTCTCCCCTCTCTCAGTGGCTTTGATGCTGCTGTTCGGTCCCTCTGTGCGGTGACAACCTCGTGGCTCGTGATTGATCTGAGAACCTGTGCGCCTGGATTCCCTGAAACTTTGTGTCCTGGACTCGCTGCGTCTACTTCGCATTCAGGTCCTGCGTCTGTGACTTCATCATCTCCGTGTCTTGCCCCTGGATACAGAAGCGCTTTGTTCAGCCTCTCTCAGGCCGGGGGAGCTTTTCCGAGGGGTTGCTTCTTGTTCTCAAACATGAAAATGTGCGAAGCATAAAAACTCCAGCTGTGAATACTTACCTCCCCGCAGTGTTAAAAAGTTCAATATACAAAACACCTGGTTCCAAGTAAAACGTACATCAAGATATATGGCAGAGAGACAGATTTAATATACCCCATAGGGCCCTTAGGCAGTTTTTTAAAATTAAAGACACAACATTTTTTTTTCTTCTCAGATGAGGTTTTACTATTTTACTGATAATGAACCAATAAACATTGTCCAGTGAAGGGAAAGTTGTAAGAAAATAGTGGAAAGGGTTATTGTCATGTAAATGAAAATAACACTCTGCCTTACTTAGACACATTGTAAATGCATTTATTCCCGGTCAGTAAAAATCATTTTACAAGTGATAAATATGGCCAAAAGCCTCAGTGATTTAAATCCTGGGGGGAATAGCAACTCTTTTAACTCCAGTGACCTTCCAAATGTCTGTGGAGAATTAATTTATTTACTAGGAGATAAAAGTGCTAGAGTGGACGTTTTAATGTCCCCCTCCTAGCAAGACTCTGATATTTGGAGAAATGATTGTTACAGAGCGACTAAATAAATACTTTTCATGGATTATCTTTAAGTCCTCCAAAAATCAAACTTAACATTTTGAAGCAGACATTGGAAAGATACTGGGAGAGGAAGGGGCCAGAGGGCAGGAACCGTTCTAACAGGGTCTGCTGTCAGTAATTCCTGGAAAAAAAATGTTTTTAATGTTTTTTCTTCTTTTTTCTGAGTGTCTAGTTTTAAGGGAAAAGAGCAAAGTGTCTGCACCCAGGAATAACAGTGAGCACAGGGACTGTGTGCCAGGGACTGGCAGAGTTGCGAGGAATCATCTTGTTGGGGTCTGTGGTCCTTTCCCCAGATTTCCCGCCGGAACCCTTTGGGCTGCCTCCCTCCCCCCCACCCCATGCACACACAGTCCTCACTCAGATTCTCACTCAGGCATCCATGCTCTAGTTCCCCTCGCACCATTCGTGGCCACTTTTTGCCCAAAGATAGAATCAGCTTCCTCTTATAATATTCTGCAACTTTCGTTTGTAAGAGTCATTCTCTTTTTTTTTTTTTTTTTAAAGGGGGGGAAAGGGTGGTGCCTGTAGTTTAAAGGAGTGTGGTGCTGGCCCCATATACCAGAGGTGGCAGGTTCAAACCTGGCCCCGGCCAAAAACTGCAAAAAAAAAGGAAAAAAAGGAGGAGGCAAATCTGTAATTGTCAGTTGCGTCTATGGTATGATAGTTGCTATCCCTGGGACACAGGGGACGTGGCTACTTTGTAAAATGGGAATAACATTAGTACCAATCACATCGCCTTTAGGAAAGGATGAAATGTGTTAACACAGGAAAGAGGCTTACGGTAGTGCCCGTCACACAATCCTGCTCAGAACTGGGAAGGGCCGTCCACACTGCTGCCCTCTTCTTCATCAGTATATACTGATTTTAGTAGATTTTTAATTCTATTTATACTATTCTATATACTATATAGAATATATATACTATATACTATATACTATATACTATATACTATTTTAATACTATATATAGTATTAATTAATACTATATTAATATTAATACTATATATAGAATATATATACTATATACTATATACTATTTTAATTCTATTTATACAAAATGCTACCCACACATTTTGGTTCTATTTTACTTCAACTTTTGTGAAGCTCTTATTTAAAATATTTGTCAGGAGTCAAAGGATAATGGCAAAACATATATGAAGTGTTGACGCCACCCTTCAGCAAATACATATTCACCCGAACTCCAGGAGCCCTGGGCTCTCAGCCTCTAAGATCCTCCACTTTCAGAACAAAGAAGGTGGAATTTTGGATATCCTAGGAAATTCAAGAAGTTCCAGGAGTAGTTCTTGTATTAGTTTAACATCCATGAAAAATGATGTATATTTTAACATCTCTGCAGTGTAAATGCACAATCGTAGCCTCATGTGTTGATCAGAGGGCCTTGTGGGGTCATAGATGATTTCTCTACTCAGTCAGCTCTCCTGCACTCTCCAAAAGCCATTTTGTTCTCACCACAGAGGAACCCAGCACGCCTCCTCACTTTCCTTCTGACCAGAGGCAGATGACCTTGCCAGACAGAAATCGAGCACTTGATGGGGTATTTCTCAGCTTCTTCCTGCACCTGCCCCAGTAACTTTCTTACCTTTTTTTAAACTTGAGGGATTTTTTTTTCTTTGTCCGTGAGGCCAGTCTGGCGGCCAGAGTTCTGGCCCTACTCAGCCCCTCTGTGTATCTTCTGATATAATAAACTTGTTTATTCTCAGCACAGTCAGCATCATCCCAGCGGTCACATAATGTCTTTGGTCTGCTGAAAAGACCCTTGCGATTCTCAGTCCCGCTCCGAGGAAACACCACCGTCCTCCTCAGAACCTTCCCATCCCCAGACGAGCACTTCTCAGGGCAATTTCTTGGCAGAGCGGCATCGATATTCCTTGAGAATTGCGGGCTCATGGGCCCCACTTCGGACACAGAATCTCAATCTGTGGGAGCCAGGAGGTCGGCATGTTCACAGCGTCAGTCACTCTGTGCGGGTCTCATCGACTGTTCTGTTCTAACTCTATGTTCTTGGTCATTTTCATCAAACTCTTGCAAAATATTATCATCGGAAACCGTGTCCCACCCAAGACATGGAACTTTCTGTGTCCTCTGCGTACAGCGTCCTTCACACACGTCAGCTCAGGCAGTAATGTTTGACTCCTAACTTTATTTATTGAAATGCTATTTTCCCAGGAAGAATTTTCTTAGGCATCTTACTTTACATTTCATCAGTGTCCATCTATGTCCCCCCCATCTTTTTTCCCTGTTCTGTTTTTCTCTATGGCATCTATTTTCTTATAAAATATATAATATTTTACTATTTACTTTTTCTCCTTATGTTACAATATAACCCCTACAGCTGGTAACATTGTGAGTTTAGTTCACTGACGGCTCATCCCTAGAGTCTGGAAAGGCTGAAGGGCTATTTAAGACCTTGGTTTGGGTGACTTTGATTTCCTGGGTTGCATCTGAACTTCACCTCATGGACATCTGTGTATGGCCTTGCACCAGGGCATGAGTGAATGTTTCAGCTTTTGTCGTGGTAACAACCCCCAAATCTTAAGGTCATACAACTGACTGGCTGTTTTTGTCCGAGGTCACATGGGGTCTCTGTGAAGGTACCGCTCTGGTCACGTCTGCTGGCCCCTGTGATGCTCAGGGCCACTGTGTCCAGCTTGGCTTGTGTGTGATTTTGCTGTGGTTCCCGGGTGGGAAGTAGAAGCTGAGGTAGCAGGTAGACATGGACATGGGGTGATGGTGACATTTCTAAAATTTCTGGTAAGACAGGACAAACATCTTATCTACTCAAAGCTCACCAAAGCTGGAAGAACAGAACCCCCCAAACCACAGGGAAGTGGATATAATCCCTCAGCAGAACAGCAGGAGAGAAGGTGACTGGAGACAGATACACCATCTACTGTGACTTGTAATCACTTTAAAGTGGAGTTTGTACGTCTTGGATTTCAGAGAGTTACAGTGTTTTGGAAGAAGAAAGCCCCAGAATCTCTGCTGAAGTATTTCCAATGTCAGGACTCTTCACACGGTCCCCTGCACAGAGAGGTTTCCAGCAGGACACGCAGTGCTCACTGGAAAGTAAGATTATGGAAGAGAAAGCAATCACCTTACTTTTCATATAGAATATTGAAGGACAGACCAAAACATTTTGGAAAAAAGTCTACTTTATTATTATAATTACTGTTTCTTAGAGTGGTAAAATAAAAATAATAAAAGAGTTACTATTTCAATTATTTTATCCCGCACAATAAACTCATTGGAATTCAATGCCCTCGCACTGTGTGACCACCAGCACCTCTGAACCCAGAGCCTCTTCATCTCTCCAGACAGAAACCTCTCACCATTAAGCCATCATTCTCCCCCCGCCAAGCTCTGGCTCCTGAAAAATACCAGTCTCCTACCTGTACAGCTTCCCCTGTTCTAGACATTGTGTATAAAGGGAATCAAACAATATGTGGCTTTTTGTCTCTAATTTCTTTCATTGAGCAAAACTTCATCAGGGTTCAATCATCCTGCAGCTGGTGGAAGGTTTCTCTTCTTCTCAGGCTGAACGATATTCCATTGTGTGGATCTATTCTCTGCTTTAGGGAAGTATATGTGTATAAAGTCTGGAATATAGACGACAACTCTGATGGAGAAAGTTTCTTTTTTTTCTACTTTCTTCTGTGCATGCACAATGTATCAAACAGCAGATAAAAAGTACTTGACACTCAGAAGATATGTTTCAAAACT
This sequence comes from Otolemur garnettii, assembly GCF_000181295.1. NCBI lineage: Eukaryota > Metazoa > Chordata > Mammalia > Primates > Galagidae > Otolemur > Otolemur garnettii. Next base: position 13,919,271 of record NW_003852429.1, read on the forward strand.
GAGCAATGAAAAGACTGTGAAACACAGCATGGAACCCACCTGTAAAGAGGAGACCACCGCTACAGGACCAGAGGAGAGGCCAGCTCAGTCTTGCTGCCGCCCAGCAGTTTCCTCTAAGCCCTTCCCTCCACACTCCCACTAAGAATGAGACGGTCATCATTAATATGAAAGAGTCAGAATTACTGGGCAACAGTAAGAGTGTCAATGCCTAATGCAAAACCAAGGAGAGGAAAGGTTGTATCTTGGCCTCTGTTAGGAACAAAAACCTTGAGAGAGACATGGCAAAAGCAGAGACTCTTTAGGTAAGTTTTAGCAGACTCCTGGAAGTTAAAGGATCTAAGCCCCTATTCCCTTATCTATGCCCCTATGGCCATCATGGAGAGATATCCTGCTCTGGGGTGGAGAACCTTGTGTAGCAATGGCGAGTGCCCTGTCCAGGGGATGACCCTGAAGGGGCCATCAAAGGTACCCTAGCCTAAGGGAAGAGTGAGGTTGTTTTTTTTTTTAGCATCTGACATCCTTTATTGGAAGATCACTGCTGCCTACCAAACAGAAGCCTCAGACAGCAGATGGACAGTGAGAACAGAGCCCACAGTGAGGAGTGGGCCCCGGGGCTGGGGACTCCCCCAACCTGGCAGACCAGTCTGGCATCCTTTGCCCCTCTCTGGACCTCAGAGCCTTTGGCATAATGCTGACTTTGCGGGTCAGAAGGGTTACAGGAAGTGAAGCCCCTTGACTCAAAACAGAGACTTGAATGAGTGCTGGGGAACAGGGCAGTGGAGAGGGAGAGGGGCTGAGTCCCCTGGGCTAGAGGGAGCAGTGAAAATGGAGGAAGCCAGGAGCTGGGAAGACAGTGTCTATTTTTGTTTTTTTGAAAAATGGTACACAGAGGCCTTCAGGCAAGCCTCAGTATGAGTTTGGACAACTCAGAGTTCAAACCTAGCCACTGAAGCCACAGGCAGAACCCCTACATCAGACATCACCTGCAGAAAATGCTGGCTGTGACCTCAGGAGAGTTCCCCTGCAGAGGACATCAGAGGAAGAATGCCAGGAACTGTGTCATACTTACGAAGGGCCAACTACTGTGTAAGCACTTAAAACACATTAAATAATTTAATTCAACTATCAATGCAATAGAAAAGATACTATCATTTCCATAATGCTTTACAGATACAGAAATTAAGTCACAATGGAGGCACATCACTTTTGCAAGTTGGGCCAGGTTGGGCGAAGACCACTGACATCCACCTTGGAGATGGAAATGTGAGGGAGGGAGTCAAAAGCCACAGGCACCTGAGTCTGCATTTGACCTTGAATTGCAACACCAAGCATTCTGCACCAGTGGACATCTGGATCTGATTTAAGTACAGGTAAAGAGAAATGCATGCAGGTACATTTTCATGTTAGTTCCATAGTATGTGAAGTTGCCTGTCAACTATGGACCTATCCATCTGTCATCTGTCTTTACCTATTGGATATTAACCTCGAAATTACCTGCACTTCCTAAGTGGGTGCAATTCTCAGTGGATAAGAAATTGACAAGTAAATCCAGGAGTTTATTCTGTTTTTGAATCTACCAAGAGCTCCAAATTAATTATTATGTGCATAGTTTTTTAAACAAAATCGAAATGTGAAAAAACGTGTAAGATCACCAATAGTGGGAGTAGTTTTATGAACTTTAACATGTCTTTTAAATTTTTGTTGACTCCAAGCTGAGTAATTTAATCCAACAATAATAAATCTGAGAGAAACAGATTTCTATTGGCTTAAAGTTTTAGTTTGGCAAAATAATAATAGAATGTTATATCCAGAAGGGAATAATCCTGTCAATAATAAATCTGAGAACTTTGGGTTTGTGATTTTAAGCCAGATTCTGTTGTGAAGTACTAACAGCCGAGTTTTGAACTGGATGCCAGTTAGATCATTCTAAGTTCTTTGGTCTTTTGTTGCAGGGTTGCTATGATTTTGAAGTAAGTCTTTATGTTTACTTTTTAAAAATCTTCCTCCTAAAAGTGAAGGGTGGAACAGGCCAAGAAGGAAAACCTTTTAGATAGTCGTGAGCACTCTAATAACTATATTTTGGACCACTAGGCATAGGCCTCCCCACTTCTGCAAGTTAAAAGCAATTATTAAACATAGACTATCCCTATGACATAAATGAGATTATTTATAAGCTCAGCAGGTTAGTAATAATATGAAAATATCCGGTCATTTCACCAACAACATTGACTTCTTAACTAAAAAATCTTAAATTTAGCTTTATCTTTACAGTTTCCATAAGATCAGTATTAGGCTAAGGACATCAGGCATTTAAAAATAATATTAGTATCCCAGTCTTAAGAACAGGATAAATTAGTCCTAAGATAAAATGAAAAATTTGCTTAACTCACTCAAGCAATTAGTAATGCATCTAAAAACCAATCTTAACAACTCAATTATGGATTAATATTAGAATTTTAAATAAAAACCATATCAGATGTTCTGATTCAATTCTGTCTCTAACTTAAGGCAAGTGAGAGAGGGGCTACAGTTTTCCTGCATAATTTTTATACTTAGTGTTTCAAACACAGTATTGAAAGGCTTATCCAGGATGGCATTGATGCTGTGAGATTGCAGATTGGTATAGATGAGAAGTCCTTTCCATACTTCCAACCAATTTGATGGGTAGCTTGAGACTGGCATTTTCTTTGTTTCAATGTCATCATCAGTACATATTAGTTTTTCCAACAGGATGGATGCTGCAAGGTGCTTAATAAAATAGACTACATGCACATTCCCAAGTCTAACAAGAATCTCTAAAGAATGATCTGCTAGACAACTCTTTTCTGTACAAGTGATATTGGAACTGAGCTGCCCGGACGACTCTTACAGCTTAATTCTAGAGAAAATGCATTCCTTAATAGATTGATTTGATCTGGTAGAAAAATGTACAAAATTGATAACTGAGCAGAATATATTTCAGAATCAGTGCATCTTACCGGCAGCCCATTCACAAGCTCTGTGGGCACTTTGATGCTTCTGTAAGCTGCTGAAAACACAAATTGGATTACACCATAGTTGTCATTTAAACTCAACAGTGAAAATAATCTGATAAATGTCAGCCTGCCACTGGGCTGCTTAATTGTTCTATTTTACTGTGAGCCAACGTGATGAGGTACAATTTATTCAATATAACATCTTGGACAAACACCAGTCCTGATTAAAATCCATCGCCAGATAACAATACAGTTTCCATATCAGTGACAGCTCATGCCAATTGTAGGGAAAGCTGAATTGGAAGAAACAGATAGATTTGGAACTTGTAGGGAGAGTATTAAAAATACTTTTAATGACATTGAAATCACTACTCAGTGCATTCTTTTAAAAAAAAAAGTGAGAGTAAAAAAACAATGAGATACAGTTGCTTAGAATTGTTTCCCTTGATGAGGAATCTTTGCAGCTTCCTAATTATTTCCCTAGCTACACACTGCATGAGGAGTTGCCTGCAGAAAGTTGAGTGATCCGTAGTGAATGCAGGAGGCCCATCGCACACCACTGAGAAAGGCCAGCGTGGACCACAGGTGACATTGACACACAGAAGCCTGGCACCACTGGCTACTGGAGCTGGGAATGGAGATGACCTAAAGGAATGATGCCAAACTTCATAAAAAGGGCTGGACCACATCCCCCAGTCAGCGGCTCTGGGATTTCCCCACCCCACGGAAGGGGTACAAACTAGGTGAGGCAAGTCTCAGGGGCCCAGGGCAGTGGGCAGTGAGAAACACACCTGCCCCCCACCAGGCGACTATCCATGGCATGTGGGAGGTGGGTGTGTCGGCCCTGAAGGGGGTGTCTGGGCGGGCTCCACAGTCCCTGCTTTGTTCTGTATTAACCATCTTTAAAAAAAGATATATGTGCAGAGGGATGTCACACCTCACTAGCCCACAGAATCTATTACATTTACAGAACCAAACAAACAAAACAATGTTGCCAGGCAAATGATCAAGTTTAACACTCAGTAGGAAGGAGAAGGAGCATTCTTTCCTGCAGGTTGTCATTGCCTGGTAAACATTGACACGCCCTCCCTATTTTCTTAAGTAGACAAAACCTCTCTGGCTTATGGGCTCTCTCTTCTTGGTCTGCGGTTCTATATTCTGGTACATTAATATGTCACAAGTATTGTTTGTGTATATACTCTTATATAAGACACCTGTAGGACATGTTAGAAGGTCACGCTTTGTTTTATTGAAGTTTGGAATTTAGGTCAAGTTACTCCATAAAACTCACACATTTCACTGGTGTTCAACCCTGGTGTGAGCAGAACCTATAACACATGCTCAGTCAACCATGCAATGTATACACCGTCCAGAAACCTACTTTCAAGACTGAATTCTTTAGCTGTTGCCTTCCATGGCTGTAGAAAGAGGAAGGACGTGCATTCCAAATTATCTCCAAACCAGAAAGCCTGGAACATAAACCATTTTAAACATAGCATCTGGCTAGAGACTAGCCACAGAAGTACAGTGCTAAGACTTGCTGTCATATGAGGTTTTGAGGTTGAAATGATATCTGGAGGTTTGGGAACAAGTTTGAGAATAACAGCATTTGAGCCCTGTCTTTGGATGTGGGCCGCAGTTTGAATCAATGACATTAGACATTTCACATTTCGCTTTCCCACATGCATCTCTGTGTACTTTGGAGTAAAAACAACATATCCAATCACATCTCAAACTTCTACAAGCTCCTGCCCATATGTAATATGTGTATTTGCAGATACCCATGTCAGTGGCCACAAAACTTGCTGACTTTCCAAGGAATGTATGATAAATTTCAGATGCTTGGGACCTGTAATCAAGGCCGGGCTGCAGCAGCGGTTGTTGTGGTGTGACTGGGATGATAAGCGGACGTCGGAAGTCGGGGGTGGAGGACTGGGTTGCTCACAGTTGAGAACTCTGAGAACGTTGGACAAAGCTTTACTCATCTTTTATGCCTGCCACAGCTCACTAAGAATGCTGTGTGACATGGATGTCACTTTTTGTACTAAATAAGCATTTTTCTGAATCTTTGGTAGTTCTTCTTTGAAATGACTTGAGTCCATGGTAAAACACAGCTTTGATGGCATTTGGAGGAGGGCATGGTGGTGGCCAGGTATTACACAGGGCTGTGCACCTGCGAATAGGCAATAAATCTCGGGTGACTGGTTGGCTCGTGCAGGCTATCCGTGATAGAGTTCTCCTCAAGATCAAGCAACAGACTAAATAATCTTGCAAGGTGTCTTCCAGGTTCATAATTCTGCTTTTGTCTTTTTTTTAGTTCACAGATGAAAGATGATCCTGAGGACTCCAATATTGCCTGTTTCTACACGTAAACTTTAATAAATGATGCATGACGTATGTGTGTTCTGCCTCAGGTGCACGTGAAGATGGCCCTTTCATTAGCAACCGTGGCCAAGATGCCATTCTGACACCATGGGTCAGATGGTTCACCTCGTGAGCTTAATAGTAACTTTGAACAAAATGTGCAGCATCATTCAAATTCCTTCAGGCCAGGTCTGCGGTTACCACTACCTCTCATAAATCACTACTTATAAGGGAGGCCTCTCTGGGCTCTATTTTCTTACATTAACCTTAATGATTGACAATAGGACCATTGAGGTGGGGAACGGTCCTGGGGGATGGAAGTTAAGTCATGTGGATCCAAACTTTTCTTTTTCTTCTTTCAATCTGAAATGATTACGGTGTCCATTCCAGCTCATCGTGGACTACCAACAAATTACAGGAAATTGTTTATAAAACAGTAACAACTGACCCATATTCCATGATCCAGAGGCTTCCCTGCTCTGGCATAATAGGCCGTATGTCCTTATAGTTATTTATATCTGCTACCATACCACGAGCGTGCACATGTGTTTATACACGGCTCCAATTTCATGGTTGATATTCTATGTGTCAAATTTTATAGGCTGCTCTTTCTGTATCATGTCATAAACATTTTTTATTATATACACATTTGCCAAGATTTGGGAGGTTGTGGGTGTTTTCATTATATTTCTATTCTTTCCTTCCCAGCCAGTCTCCTGCAGCACGGACAGCTTGGTTCAATCTCTACACTGTCATTCACCATTCACCTTACGTTTCAAACCCCATCACTCTGCACAAGCAGGCTGAGTCTCCAATAACAAGTCCCGGGTCCACGGTGCAGCCTTGACTTCAAATCTCTGATCACCTCCCACTCTCACAATCATAAAACATAACACTTGTTACCAAGTGGTAACAAATTCTTTTTAAGCAGCTAATTCTTTTCATGCCTTGCCCTTAATATTAATGCTTCTCCAGAGTTCCTGTCCGCTGGTCTTTTTCCTCAGTGGTCCTACTCAGGATGGGGGCACCCTCTCCATTGTTTTCTTCCTGCGTCCCTCTATTTTTTAAATCTCAGTGTTCTACATCTTTCTCCTGAATCCCAGGTGTCTTAAGGGTTCACAGTTTTTTGTTTGTTTGTTTGTTTGAGACAGAGCCTCAAGCTGTCCCCCTGGGTAGAGTGCTGTAGCATCACAGCTCACAGCAACCTCCAAATCCTGGGCTCAAGTGACTCTCCTGCCTCCGCCTCCCAAGTAACTGGGACCACAGGTGCCCACCACAACACCCGGCTATTTTTTGGTTGCAGCCGTCATTGTTTTTTGGCAGGCCCTGGCTGTATTCAAACCCACCAGCTCAGGTGTACATGGTTGGTGCCTTAGCCACTGGAGCCACAGGCGTGGAGCCAAGGGTGGCTGTGTTTTTTTCTTTTTAATGAATTAATAATGCTAAGGTAATGAACGCACTGTGCCTGACAGGGATTCTGTGAATGAAATACACAACTTCACCAGAGCCTACTATTTGCCACCTAAACCTCTGTAAATCCCAAACAGACTTCGTCCTATACCAGCCCCAGCCTTCCCACCCTCCTGCGTTTTCTGCTTAGATTAAGGACTTTCAAGCCCACCAAGCAACAAGGGTCAAACTCACCATCGGCTTCTCCAAACTAAGTGGCTCCCACTTCTCTCACGTCTGTCTCTTCTCTTCAGCTTTTCAGTCTATGATTGTCACTTGCCAGGATGATGACAGTGGAATTCTAAACGCCTTACCTTCTTCCTGCTGTACCTCCGTTAATACTCGCTTCATATTGCTAATGGTCAGAAGGAGACTTGCCATGACAATGATAACTTATTCATTTTAAAACAGCAAAAAAAAAAAAAAAAGAAGACAAAGCGATGTGACTGTCTTGTTGCCCAGAAATTATGCACAGCCCTCCACTGAGCTAAGCAGAAAGTACAGTTAACTGTGAATGACTTTTCTAACCGAGTCATTGTAATTGGAAGTTTTAGTAAATATTGACATCTTTTAGGCTTGAAATGACCTTGCTGTATGTGAAAAGGCTTTAGTACATCATCTTCAGTCAGATTAACTACATCATGGGAAAGTGGTTGCAGCACCAGTCACGTGCACAGAGGCTGTCGGGTTCGAATCTGCCCTAGGCCAGCTAAACAACAACTGCAACAAAAAATAGCCGGGTGTTGTGGCAGGCGCCTGTAGTCCCACCCACACAGGAGGCTGAGGCAAGAGAAAAACTTAGGCCTAAGAGTTTGAGGTTGCTGTCAGGCTCTGTCTCAAAAAAAAAAAAAAAAAAGGGAAAAAAAGGGCAATCTCAGCAGAGAGGCTGAGATTTGAAGCTCTGAGTTGAGATGGCAAGATCTGTGGCGATCTTTCTGCATAACTCTAGACCAGGTTTTTCAACCTTTTTCACTCATGGCACACTTGAACCTTAAACTTCCATGGCACATTTAAGTTATGTTTACACCAGAATGTTTATTGCAGCCCAATTCATAATAGCCAAGACATGGAAACAGCCCAAATGCCCATCAACTCATGAATGGATTAATAAATTACGGTATATGTACACCATGGAATACTATGCAGCCATAAAAAGACAGAGACTTCACATCTTTTATGTTTACCTGGATGGAGCTAGAAAATATTCTTAGTAAAGTATCCCAAGAATGGGAAAAAAAGTATCCAATGTACTCGATACTACTATGAAATCAATATATAACCTCCTACACAATCATACGAATGGCAAAACATAACTATAGTCCGTAAAGTAGAGGGAAGAGGAGAGAGAGGGGTGAGGAGAGGGGATATGGGCGAAGGGAGGATATTTGGGGAACCTCACCTAATGTGCATGATGCAATGGTACATTTCAAAACTACTAAGAAATGAGTATAATTGTGATGGATGTGTTACTTGGTTCAATGTAAACATTTCACATTGTATATCGAAGCAGTACCCTGAACCCCATAAATACATCAATGTACAAAGTTATAATTTAATAAAAAATAATTATTAAATAAATGAATAAATAAAATAAATTATGTTGATCAAAAAGAAAGACTAAAAACCAGAATATATTGACTGTCTTTGTACTTCTTTCAAAAATAATTTAATTAATGATTTTTAAAAATTTTGTGGCACCTAAGATGCTTTCACGGTACATCAGAGTGCCAGGAAACATGGGTCGAACAAATCCTCTGACCTCCCTCTTCCTGAGAAGTGATAAGATGGTTAAGATGGTTAAAATGACATATATACCTGCATGGTAAAGCCTTTCTGAAAATTAAACTAGTTAATACAGGAATATGAAAGGTACTCTGACCCTCATGTGGGGTAGGGGGTTAATACATTTTTACTGGTCTTATTACCTAGTGATAATTCATGGAATTTGCAAGTATTTATCCAGGAATATTGAAACTATAGAGATTCCACAAGAAAAATTGGCATCACCTTAACAAAAATATCTAAATATATTTATGATTTTTTTTAAATTTAAATATGCATGCTGTTGATTATTGAGAAATGCTACACTGATTGAAATTACATCACTACCACCACTCACAAGTAGTAGGAGACACATTACCACAGATACCAGCGTCCAAAGGGCCATGTTCAAATTCTGGCTTCAACTTTTGCTACATTGTCTGAGTGACTTGGACTGTCCAGACCTCAGTTTCCTTATCAATGAAAGTTACATTGTCTACGTCAAAAGTCCATGACTTGATTTCTATATTATAATGCAAAGTTCAGAATTGGTACAAAATAAATTTTATTATTGTTGATTTAAATAAGACACAATCTGCTTCATTCTGATTTGAAATTATGTTAAAAATACTATGTTCTGAAAATAAGTAACTTAGCCATGATTTGAAATATTTGAAGTGATGTCCATTCACCTTCTTTTACTCAATTTAGAAAAGATCAAGAAAGAAAAGGAATCATTTAACAAACCGCAAAGTCTATGTAAATATTGAGATATTGTCATGTGCCTCACGGACAATTTGACCCTGCTCCAAGCACCATCAAGTTCACTCAGTTCACGGGGCTTCCTTCACGTCGCGTAACTTCCCAGGATGAGAGTTAGGTGGGAGGTGAGCCATCCAGGATGTATCTCAGCATTTACAGCCTTCTTAAGACCGTTTTTAATTATAAGAAGTATTTCATTTAGTTTCATTCAGGACTTGTCTGTGAGACTCAAAGAAGCACAGGAGGTGCATGATATAACGTCTATAGCTGTAGATTATATTCCCCATTTAATTTGTTTTTCTCTTCAGAGAAAAACATTCTGGATGATATATATTTCATATATAATTGAAACTCTCTTTAAGAGAGTTTGCTACAAAGTAACAATAGGTGGTAATTTCCCACAAAGCAAACAGGTGTCATAGAAGTCTCCCTTTCTGAGACCCTGAATCCACAAGGAAGGTTTCTACAGGACTATGGACTTCCACAAAATCAGGTGTAAAATACCTTTAGACTCTGAGATAATGTCATTTTTGGTATTAAATAAGGGCAATCTCAGAGAATGCATTGGGGTATTTAATAGTTAAAATTTTCTAATGTCATATGGCAACACATCATTGGATTCTGCATTCCTTTAATATTTAATATTTCTTTTAGACTCTTCAGTGAAAGGGTCCTGTTTATCATGTTTATAAAATTCCAAATCCTACAGTTTACAGCTGAGCAATGAGTTAATCTTAACTGAAAAAAAAAAAAATGCTTTGCTTTAAATGTAGAATTAACCTGAGACCCGGCCCTGGTCTTCCATGGCATAGACCCAGACTGGGCTTCAGTCACTGCCCTCTCCCCACAGGCTGCCTCCCTCCCACAGCTCACGTCGCAGGCCCTGGGAGGGGTGGGGGGAAGGCATCTCAGCCTGTCAAATTCCTCACCACCTGATACGTTTTCCAAATTTCTTGATGCTATTGTGTGTTTTCTCCTTATGTCAAACCTCTCTTTAGGTATAATATTTAATAATAGCACGAAACTCTTCAGCTACATGGGGGATAAAGTGCAACTATTCCCAACCGTCAGGGGACTGCTTGAAGACAATTCTGGATGATGGAGAAAATGTAGTTTCTATTTCATCTGCCTAGTATTTTTTTATCTTTTATGAATAATGTGGAACTTTTTTTTAAATATAATTATATACTTTTAGATGAGCAGATGTCCTTGGGAGTTGAGAAGAGGGGATCACGAGCCCTCCGTGAAGGCGTCTCCGGGGTGGGCAAACGGAGGGTGAGGCTTGTGGACACTCCCCTCCTGCTCCCAGAGACTGGCTGCACAGCTGTGTGCCGGTCGCCCCTGCTTCACTGCCCAGCTGCCTGTCATAGAGTTTGGGACTGGGTTTCAACCCTCTATGTACGATTTTTTTTCAATTTAAACCATTCGTGCTGAAGGTCAAGGCCATTTTCATTGATTCTACCAGCAACACTGACAGGCACATTCAGAAAGGAAGCCCAGAGCCTCAGTGAGGAAAAGCCCTGAGTACAAGCCCCGCATTATCCTTCTCTCACAAAATAAGATCATGAAAGCTGACCCGCAATGTGCAGTCATTATTTCATGCAAAGGTGGCACAAAGTCCTACTTTCCCATTGCTTTTACAGCCATTAGACTCAAAGCTAACAGATGCCATTGCCATCTTATTTCCAGAACAATTACTGCACTTAGATAAAATACACTGAGGGTTCTTTCCCAGAAAAAGGCAGTGTCAGTAATGCAGCCTCATACTAATCAAAAGCAATTCTGGACCGAAAACATTCTTTTTGTGAATATAGAAATTTTCTCTTTTGTACTTGAGACTGAGTATGATGGTGGCATTTTGCATAGCCACAGGGCAAATCTGGAAAGTAATTTACCGGCCCTAAAAGAAATTCTTAATTAGAAAATTAGGTGCATTTAGATAATTTCATATGACGTAAATGACGATGGGCTGGTAAGTAAGTGGATTTTTACCTTATGTGCTTCTTTTCCTTACTGGAGTGGTGACCTACAAAAATGGCTACATTCCTGTGTAGTTCTGAAGGTTCTGGAAATAGTAAGTACTCTCTGTTGTATATATGTATGTATGTGCATATGTATGTGTGCTTAAATCATAAATGTCTTCAAGTAGTAAGAATTTTTACAGAGATATTTATATTAAATCTACTGAATGCAAAAATTATCCAGGAACTTGTGAAAGGGAAACATCAATGGGTGAGTGACCGAGGGGGACCAGGAGAAGTGCTCCCTGCCCTCGATGAAGCGTTATCTTTTTCTTCATTTCCTTTACCCTGTATAATTTCTGAAAGTATCAACGTGGTAAGAATTACCTCTGCATTCAATTTTCAAAACGCAAAAAGGATTCTTGTGCTTATATTTCATCTAAGAAGCCCTAATTTCTTAATACTGCACTAAATTTTCTGGTCTGTATTATAAACAAATTTATAACTAGTGACTCAATTCGTCCTCATAACAACCCTAACATGAAACCATTGTGATCATCATGATCTCCCTCATCATGTGGATGAGAAAACCCAGGGACAGAGAACCTCACCAATTTGTCTAAATTCTGAGGCATGAGGCTGGGATTTGAACCTGTGTAGTGTAACAGCAAAGATCAGGCCTTTCATCGTTATCCAATGGGGGCTCTTGCTGGAGACATCTCCCTCACTGTGTTCTTCACAGAAATAGGTGACAGTGGCCAATTCTCGTGTTCTTAGCTCCAGTTTAATAGTGAAATAATGAAGACTAAGAAATTAAATAATAAATAATAAAATATTTTTATAGGATCAATCTATTTTTATAGGATCACTTTGGAGTTGGAGTGTTTTGTTTCCTACAAGATGGTATAGCTATTATTATTTTGACTATCAGAAAACCATCACTGCATACAGATATCTAAATTCTCTGCAAACCTAGAGTAATAATAGGTTTCTAGAAGTTTTAAAATCCAAAATAAGAAAAACGGAAGCCTGAAGTTTCATTTTAAGAACAAGACCTTCAAATATTGGCACACAAGGATCTTAGTTACTTGTATAATAGCCAATACAAGTGTGGGTCATGTGAGAAGGCTTCTTGTGAGTTAACTGTCTAGGTTAGCCCTTTATTTAATCAAACATCTGTCATAGAAAAAGAAAATACTGATAGTATACAATTGATATTCATTGTTAAAAAATTAAAGCAATTTTTAAACCAAATTGGTTGTTAAGATGAATGGTGTCTCTTTGGGAAAAAAATAAGTTTGATCAATTTTTAAGAACGTTATGTGCAAATTTTACATCAGCGAATTTGAGACTACCTATATGTATGTGCGTATTTATATAATCATATATGTAACATCTCAGTCCATCTAAGCCGTTACAAGAAAAAAAAACATAGGCTAGTGGCTTTAATGGCAAACAAGTATTTCTCATTGTTCTTAATATTGGGAAGTCCCAGATCAAGGCATCGGTAGACCAGGAGCCTGGAGAGGATACCTGTTCTGGTTAACAGATGGCTTCACACTGTGGGAAGGAGTGAGGCAACTCTCTGGGGTACCTTCTGTGAGGCAGCAATGACTGCACGAGGACTCCACCTTCATGACCTTATTAGTACCCAAAAGCCCTTTTTCCTAGTTTCAGCTCCTTAGGGTTAGTTTTCAGCATATGATTTTTGAGGGCACAAACGTTCACTCCATAGAAGTACAGAAAATTATATCTGATAGGTGGCACCTGTGGCTCAAAGGAGTAGGGCACCAGCCCCATATGCTGGAGGTGGCGGGTTCAAACCCAGCCCCGGCCAAAAATTGCAAAAAAAAAGAAAAGAAAAAGAAAATTACATCTGAAAGTTTAAATATTTATAAGGGGTTATTTGTGCTGGTTAAGTTGATGTCACCTATTTTGGCAATTTCTATAGTATTTAAGCATTTATAAGAATATGCTTGTTTTCTCACTAGAAAAACTATCTCTACAATAAAGTAATTAATACACATGCATTTTACCAAACAAAACTGATAAGGCAAAAAATAACGCTCATCATTTTTATAGGAATTAATGCAGGAAAGCATAACAGTGAGGAATTATCGCACAACAGGGAAGAATTATGATATTTCAAAAAACATTTCTTTTTTTTTTTTGCCACATTTTCCAAATCTATTTCTTCAAAGTACCATGTAGCTTGGTTGTCTGGACAACTTTTATTGGTGTTGTTAGACAACTAACATGTAAGAACCTGAAGAAGAAAATTATGGCAGAAAAGAAAAAAACGGACAGTACATACAAAACCAATAGGACTGATTGGGAGAGAAAGGAAAATTGGACACCTAGGTAAAGACCTAAAGGGGTTCCGCCCCTGTTTGCTTCCACACAGTGACTCCCCACAC
>NW_003852429.1:13933892-13934292 GCF_000181295.1 Otolemur garnettii
CTCCTGAGTAGCTGGGACTACAGGCCCCCACCACACTGTCCAGCTATTTTTGGAGATAGGTCTCGCTCTGGCTCAGGCTGATCTCGAACCTGGGAGCTCAGGCGATCCACCCTCCTACGCCTTCCAAGTGCTAGGATTATAGGCATGAGCCACCTTGCCCAATGCACTTTATAATTTCACACTTTATAAACCACCACTATCTGGGTGTGTAGTTTACATGGACGTTTGCTATAGTATCACATCTCTCACTATACTCCTTCTTGTTTAGCCCCTCACAAGTTGTTTCTGCTTTGCTCATGGGATTTTCTTGTATGAACTCAACATTAGCAAGCATGGTGCAGGCAGATCATTCTTTCCTGGAATGGAATGCAATCTTGGACCCTGGCTACCATGTGAGAAC
>NW_003852429.1:13934387-13936705 GCF_000181295.1 Otolemur garnettii
CAGATAACACAAAGAGAAAAAGGACCAGCCAGCCCACAGAATCACAAGCAACTATATTTTTGCTTTGTTTTGAAGTAAGAGAAAATTGCATGAGCCACCATATTGAGATAAACTTTTTCATTACTAATATAAAATAAATATTAGTTTTCTTACTATCACACTAATAAGAAAAGTTTTCATTAAAAGATACAGAATTTGATTTACTAATAATGAGTTTTAAGTTGATCCTTAGCTTTGTCATTTAAATTATTGAAGTAGTGACACTTCAACGATTTTTCAAACCTTAATTTTTACTAAATATTCTAATAAGACCTAATGTCCCAGTCATATCAATTATTACCAGTGAGTGTTTACTGGGTAGCACCTTCTACATTAATTATTTTACTTTGAACTCTTACAACTTTATAGTTCAAGGTCAATAGGTCTCCCCTAGTACAAACAGAAGCACAGAAATGCCACACAGCTGGATTGGTGGAGCTGAGGTTGGGACTGTGGCCGAGTCTACAGTCTCAATCACCAGGCTAGAACTCAAATACCTGTCCCTGAGGGTGGACAGCATCTCAGCTGTGGGTCAGTGCAGAAGCACAAGTAATAAACTTCAGGAACTGGCCAGCATCACTGTAGGTTGACCTGGGCATGGGAAGGAGGCTTGTTCTGATTCCACCAGTACTTGTGGGGCTTGATTAAAGGGATGAAGAGGAGGGAGCCTCCACAGACCAAGACAGGACTTGCTCCACTGCTCCTCTGATGCCACCAGCACTGCCAGGGATAGGGCAAAGTGTGGCTCTAGATGATTCAAAAGTGGGATTATGTGAAAAAAAAAAAGAGAGAATGACCAAAAATTCCTCCGAGACCTATTTATTTGGGCTATGCCTGGACATTTACTATTTTCCTTCTGATAAGCTTTGCCTGCCCCTGCAGCTCATCCCGTGCCAGGAGCTGAGATATTCTATCTTTGATTCAAACATGACAAAAAGGAAAACAGAAATTAAGGAGCACCCGCCTTTGATCCCGAAAGAGCTAAACTTAGTTGTTAGGGAGGTTTCAACACATGAAAGAAGGTTCATTGGGAAGAGAGATGGGGATCGGACCTCTCAGAGAGGCTGAGAGGAGATCCACTGGGCTGGACAGAGGACACAGAGGAAAAGGTGAAGGCCACATAGAAGCCCAGTGTCCCAAACAGATGGCAGCATGAGCTGATGCAGCATGAGCCATGGGTGAGGGAGCTTGGGATAGTGGTAGGGTGAGGTGGGGTCAAAGGTTCAAAAATGGAAGTGGGTGTATAGAAAAACCTATGCAAAATTTATCTTAGACTTCTTCTTAAAATATCATTTCCCAGTGATCATAACACAGGTAAATAGCCACATATCTTTAAATAGGATACAAAAGTACCGTTGCCTTCAGCAAACATTATCTCTGGTGGAAGATTTGAAACCAAACAATAGACAGCTAGCAGAATTCAAACCTACCCCTATGAATTGCTTTAATAACATCTCAGAATGCAAATAGAGCCCATTTAAGTGGAAATATAGGAATGCTATTTCTACATCTCTTGGAAATTTGGGATATAGACATAGTCTCTTCTTCACCATGGCCAGTCCATACCTGTCCCCTCTGCAGGTATGTCTCATCCTTCTAGGTAATGAGAGTTTAGCGCTTGGGGTTAATTCATCTTGTAACAGCAGAGCAGAGGGTAGGGTTACTTTTCTAAGAATGTGTTTGGAAGTAGGAGAGGAAATAGGAGCTGTAAGTATAACAGAGAAGGAGCAGTCTGAGAGACAAAGAGAAAAAGAGAGAGAGAATGCCAGGAAATAGGGGTGTCAGAAAGACTCATGGAAAATCAGCAGTATCAAAAGAATAAACGTGGAAGAAAGGGACTTGTCTAGCAAGGTCAAATACAGTAAAATGTGTTTAAAAAATTAACAAAAAAACTAAAAAGCGATCCAGTATAAAAAGCAGTAGGTCATTAGTTTATTCAGGTTTCTGAGTATACTAGAGTTAAAACACTCTGCCAACTGTTACAGAAGGGCACGTATGCTAAGGGAACGTTCTGGATGAGTGCATGAACACAAAGAGTTTGATGATGATAGATGTAGGAAAATAGAATGATTGTTTGAAAGTGAGAAGATCAAAGGATTTTTAAAAGTGAAAGGTAAAAAGAAGAATCCATGGACGGTTGACACAGAAGGCACTGGAAAGCGGCTTCATCAGTGTGGGAATCTTGAACTTCAGAGAACAGAAGGAATGGGATTAGTGTAGAGATGAGGAGAGAATGGAGGAGTTCTACCTGGAGATGAGGAGAATATGGAGGAGTTCTA
>NW_003852429.1:13938554-13939707 GCF_000181295.1 Otolemur garnettii
TGTGACAATATCGCCTTGTTCGTGAGAAACCCTTTAGTATCTAGCTCAGTGCAGCTTGATTACAAGTTGCAAGTCCTTTATCTACAGAATAGACATAATACAGCCCACATTTCCCAGGGTTGTTATGAGAGTTAATTAATGTTTATAACACCCTCTAGAATAAAGAATGAAATCTCTGCTGCTCACACATAAACTCAGAATAATCTGAAAGGCCTACTTAAGCCCATGTGCCTGTAGTGAATACCACTAATTGGTCTAACAACTGGATAAGTAAAAACTCACTTCTATATAATCTTACTTTATAAATTTCTATTTCTTAACCATAAAATGTAAGGAATAGGAAGAGAATATAACCCAAGACAAAAAAAGACAAGTTTCCAAAACCAATGAAACTGATAGATTGGCTCAATTAAGGCAAATGAAGTGTTATTTTTGAATGTTCCTTAATGACAAAAACAGACAGGACCACAAAGGAACTAAACACCCCTGAACACTTAAAGGAGCAAATTGTGTATATGAAGAAAATAATTGTCACCTTTAGGGAAAAACTTATTATTGTAAAATATACTGTGCATCTAAGGGGATTAACAAATAAAGAGCAAAAATCTAGATACTTTGTAACAACATAATTACTTCTCCAGCCCTCCGAATACTGTACGTTGTCAAATTCAACAATAATAAAGTCCTTCTATCCTGCTTCTAGAGAGAAGGGATATACACTTTTGAAGCTTTGTAAATCACATTCTTATAAATAAAACCACAATTTGTATTAATTTTTATTCATTTTGCCAGTTCTTTAAAATTGTTGTAAGCTTTACTTGAGTCTTCTATTGTGAATCAGTGAAAGTGCTTACTTTTCCTGAAATACTTTAACACTCTATCAGAATCTGTAAAAAGAAGTCCTCTTGCTTGCTTCAGGAGAGAATATTTCTAGAGTGCCTAGTAAGGCAACAAGAAAATAGAATTGACACCCACTTTCATGACAGTGAGGCTACAAAGAAAGACAACAGCTAAAATCTTCCTTCCTAGAAGCTTCCTGGCCCTCCTTCTAATATTCCATTTATCTGGTATAGGAGGTCAGACAATTAATTTCTAGAACTCATCTTAGAAAAAGTGCTACATACGTCATTGCTGGGTATCGCTATGGTCTCCT
>NW_003852429.1:13940421-13948065 GCF_000181295.1 Otolemur garnettii
TTTTTTTAAGTATAATATAACAATCCACACTAGGGCTTATTCTCAGGGGGATGTCTTAATTTTATTAAGTATAATATAACAATCTACATTTATTTAAATACGGTTAAGTCATCTTCTTCTGGAACCTGACAGGGGGAGCCGACCTTATTGGTGGGGCTGGTGCTAGTGATGCGTGAACTCCTTTCCCCTAGCCTTCCACACATGCGCAATAGGATGTCTGCAACCGTGGTTACCACACGTACACCGGTGCAAGTGCAAAAGGCTCCAAGAAAGAAGCTGTGGCAGATAAAACCTATTCCAGTCTTCCTCACTGCTCCGCGTGGAAATGCATAGCCATGCCCATCACTAGGTCTTATCATCAGATAGGGCTTATATTTAACAACTGCATAGAAATCCTGCTAGGGCTTATTTTTGGGTAGGTCTTATTTTCAGGGAAACACAGTAGTCAACATCTGTTTTATTCATATATGTCATATAATTAAATGATAATGTAAATATGGTCCTAGATGACCTCTTTTAAAGAAAATAAAGTATGTAAATCACAAATATATTAATAGTTCTGCAGTTTATTCACAGTTAAAATATTATACAATAAATGTTAAATGAATGATTCTTTTCAATGTTAATTTTAAATTCAAAATATTTAAAGCAAAGGGTTGTTGGTATGTATAACTGATACAGAAATGTAACATTGCTTTAGGATGACTTATTGGGAGATACCCAAACTGAAAAGTCTCTGTGTTTTTGAGCCAGAAGATGAGAAATAAAATGTTACATTTTTTTGTCTTAGCATGTGTGTGTGTGTGTGTCCTAAGTATGTGAGACACCTGAGTGAAACTTGAAAATTCACTTCCTTATTTTCAAATAAGAAAGACCAGAATAGAATTCTCATTCTCATACACAGCAGTGATATAAAATTGGGAAATTTATTTAACCTTTCAGTGTTGGTTAGTTGCCTCATTGTACATTTTGGTCTGATAGCATTACCGGGATTAGATCCTTATGAAAACTGATCAGGGACTCCCACTGAATAACGGGAACACTGCCTGGCATACGGTAGAAACTTCCTACAAAGAACTGGTCAAGGGCTTACGGGATAGCAAAGATGAACAGGTATTTAAGCTGACCTTGAGGAATTTAATGCCATTGGACTTAATAGAGAATAATGATATCTGCCCTGTTAATCCTATAAAGTTGATTAAAATAATGACTAAATAAACGATGTACATGGTAGAGATTGAGAATAGGAGGTAACTTCATATAATAAAGTAGAATAATATTGTTACCCAGGAAAAGAACTGGCTCAGTAGCTTAAGGTGATTTTTTCTCTGAATCAATACTATATATCACAATTAATATGAACGATCATACTAATGTACCAGCTTGAAGGGGTCTGTGGGGCATCACCTTAATCGCTGTGAGAGCCTCATGGTTTCAACTGTGCCCCCAGCTTTATCCTCATACCATGTTTTCCTGGCAATACCCTGGATGCATTCTCCCCCTAAAAGTCACTTCTTAATTTCAGCATAATTTCCCACTTGAAAAGTTCAGGAATGAAGGACAGTTTTATGTTGAACCCAGCACGTCCTGGCTCCTCTCATGCCATGGGTCCTTCCCGAGCTTCCCACCATCTCTCTCAGGTCACAGGCAGTGAGGCAGAATCCAGTGGTACATTTGTTCACTACCTTGCGTCAAAATTTCTTTACTATATAATCAACTTGATTACGGACCTTTTAAAATTTCTCATGTTGCTCCAAGTAATGGTGCTAAACTTTCTGCTTAACAAGGGACTCCTTTTTGCCAGTTTTTAATATGCTTTTGAAGATTTTCCTCTAAGTCCTCTCCGTGGCCTCCTTGAGGCCTGTCAGGTTTCTGCTGTCTCACAGGCTCTCTCGTGAACGCTGTCCCTACAGTCACATACAATGTGTTTTCGTGGTCTCCAACCCTCCCATCCCCCGATGGTTTGTGACTATTTAATTTTTTCGGCTCTGCCCACCGCCTTGGCCAAGAGCCCACAGCTTCTTAGAGTAATAACTTCCTTTCAGACACTAAACTGTTGCAATTCATCCTAAAAATGTGATATCAAACATCAACGATTTTTTTTTCTTACTTTTGTTCAAACAGGCTTGGAGGAGGTGCCTTACCCTTACCCCGCTGGTATCAGAGTGCAGCTGGGAGCCTGGAGATAGCTGGATTCCAGGCACTGCAGCCATCAGCATGTCACTCACTCATGTCTGGGGATTGATGTTGGCTGGTGGCTGGGACCTCAGGTGGGATTATCATCCGGGACATTTACATAGGGTCTTTTTTAAATTGGTATGTCTTTCCCACAGCATGGTGACCCAGTTCCAAGCACAAGTGTCCCCCAAGAACATCAGGAAAGCCTGACACTTTATGGCTCAACGTCAGACTCACTTTGCATCGTTTCATCATATTCCCTTATTTGGTATAGCCCTGCCCCCCCATTCCTCCTAAAAACAAAAGGATGAGTTATATCCACTCAGTGAGAGCAGAGTCAACATAAAATAATAAGAAGAGCTTCGGGGTGTCCAGCTTTGAAAACCATAATCTGCCACAGGTGCCAGGGTCCTGTTCTACCTGCAGTAAAAAATGGTGAGCATCTCAAGAGCGTTTGTGAGAATGAGCTCGCCCTACACATACACAAGCACACCCTCCGTCACGATGACCTGCAGTTTATGTTTTCAGAGAACTGAGGATATGAAGCTCGACCCAGGGAACAAGCAGCGTGTGGTGTGTCCCACAGGATTTCAGATTGTCGTGGACGGTGGCCATGTGGGCTCCTGTTCTCTCTCTCCCTTTTAGATAGAGAGTGTTGCCAGTCTGTATGGCCAAGCTGCATTGCACACAGATGTGCTGGGAGTGAGGAAGGGCATATAACCTCTCTCCTTAGTCCAGGTCTTCAGATGGGAAGGACAGCCTCACAGGCCAGTACTCAGGGCTTGCAACCAGGTAGAATCATCTGCACCTGGAGACAGTGGGGATGCCACAGCCAGGCAGGCTTCAAGCTGCTGCCAGGGGACAGGCTGAACTATGCCCTTCCAAAATTCATGTGCTGAAGTCCTACCTCAAAGCACCTGAGAATATAATTACATTTGGAGACAGGTCCTTTTAAAGAGGTATTAAAATGAGGGCACTGGGCTGGGCCCTAATCAAACATGATTTATATTCTTAAAAGAAAATTTGGAAACCCGCAGGCACAATATCACACAAAGACAGCCACGTACAAGCCAAGGTAGAGATCTGAATCACCCGGCCCTGCTAACAGCTTGTCTCATGCTTCCAGCCTCCAAAATTGCAGAAAAACATGTACCTATTGTTTAACCTGCACAGCTTGGGGTGTTTCCTATGGCAGCCCTGACAAACTAATATACATGGTTGGACAGTTAACTTCACGAACTCGTTGGTGAACTAAATCATCCAACCTAAGATGATGACAGCTCTGATGGCCATTCCAGAACAAGAGTTCCCCAAATTGCTCTGGAGCCTGGACTAGGCCCTGGCATCAGCTCAGAGCTTCCCACGGGGAGTGCTTTGAAGGAGATTAGCAATGAGATGAGTAGCACTTTTTCCAGGATGTTTGTGAACTTAATTGTTCATATACCATCAGGGTCCGAAAATGCGTGGTTTGAGGGGACAAGATTGAATGTATTTTGTGTGGGAGAGGGGAAGGGATTGTAGCGACCACAGGGAGAAGTGGGCAGACTGTGCTTTTCAGAGGCCTCCACAAGACCTCTCCCCGCCCTACTCCTCTTAAAACGTTAACCAGCAATCCTTCCAGCATGTAGCGGGTCCAATGATCTCCCCTTCCTTGAACCTGGGGAGAACTCTGTGAGGGAAGGGTTGTTCGGCATTTCCGAGGCTGGGCCTCAGGAAGCCATGCTTGTCCACTTTATCTCCGCGGAACCCTCACTTGGGAGCCCCGTGGGCTGCTGTCAGGAAGCTGGGTGGCCGTGTGGAGAGAGCTGGGCAGGTGCCCAGCTGACAGCCCCTAGCTGAGTCTCACCTGTCCGGACAGGTCCCTCCGCTGCAGGCTGAGTGAAGCGTACAACAATTCCAGTCCCAGCTGCCAAGTAAGGCCTGCCTTCAGGCCAGCCCAGCCGGGGCCTGCGCAGAAGAACTGACCCATCTTCTGCAGCCCCACCGTGCCGCAGAGTGATCACTGTTGCTTCACGTCCCAGTTCTGGAGGGACCGATTATGCAGTGATGGGCAGCAGGAACTGCAGCTGACAAAGAAACAGTTGTTTCTAACCCAAAGTTTTCCTTGCGTCCTCCCAGGGACCTAGAATTCTTTAATACTTGCTGATGCCAATTATTATTTGATACGCTTTCACTGAGTCAACTATTATTTCACAACCTTAAGTGGCAAGACTGCAAACCTCAAAGTCAAAGCAATGAAATTAGATTAAAGAAAAAACGTTGTTGGCGTGGTCGTACACACACAAGTGATCCTCGGGCATAAATTGTCAACCCAGGTCTGTTCTATTGGCATTATAATAGAATCGCATTGGAAATGCCATTTCAAATTCTTTGGCTGTACCCAAGGCCTTTACTTGCTACATTCATATAATATTGATTTATATAAAAATCTAGCCTAGAAAACATTTCTGGTTCTTTTTTTTTTTCTTTCTCTTCTTCCCTTCTTTAGCTCCCAAGAATTTCCAAAAATTGTTGCATTTCAGATTATACTGCCAGCTGCATGTTCTCCTGCCTTCCTGATTTGCAGACTTCACTTACTTGATAACACTCCACACAGCTGTCTACCCCAAGTTTAAACGGATTTTCTGATTTCTGAACAAGAAGTAGCTTCCAAATAATGGCTTCCAACCAAGGTCTTTGGCAGTGTGATTCTATTCATCAGCCCTGGCACAAAGAACGGTTTTAATTTCTATTAAGGGTCTGCATTTTTGTCCTATCAAATGATAAATAATATAATAAAAACTTGAACAACATATAGCATGCCACACAAATATCTTAGTGTCTTTTATTTCTATGTTTCTTTGTGGTTAATTCTACTTAGAGGCAAGATTTTCCTTTTTCCCCCCAGTAGAGTATCACTGTGATTCTGGCAACCTTTTACCTTTATTTCTGTTACAGCCAAAATATAACTAGCCCTCAGGCACCTATTAATAGTTATCAGCTAGAAAAAGACATTAGCAACCAGGACCCAAACCTGTTAATAGAATAGGGTAAGATTCAATTACGTCAGCCGATTTAACATATCCTGAGATCCTTTTCCACATGTACACTGTAGAAGAAGTTACTAATTTTTTTAAAACAGTGACAAATAATTCAAAATGCCAGTGTCAACAGCAACAACACAAGCCATTTGGTAAGTCAGAGAACCCAAAGGGACATGAATTTATACCTGGAAGGCATAGTCACAATATTTTGTAAGTAAGAAAAAGCTCAAAATTTAAAACCTTCTCATATTAAATATGCTGACAAAATAAACTAGTCGATAATTTTTTGAAGTAATAAAATATCTTAATGGCAAAGAAAGAGAAAATAAAACAAGATGCTTAACAGTCTTGGGGGGAAGAAAAAGAAATCGCAGGAAATGTTGGGGGCCATTTCAGGATCCATTAATGGTTGTGCAATGTGTCCTGTTTGGGCCTCAGTAGACTCCAAAAATGAATTTTATATAACAATGGAAGATGATTCCAGATTAGAGGAGAGATAAAATGTACACTATTATTAGAGATCAATAATTAATTACTAACTTCGTCCATTACGTTTTGCAAAATTTCAGTATCTCAATAATACCTTGAGTTGCTATATAGTTCCTCTTATATTTCCAGTTGTTATAACAATGTGCACTAATAAATATGCTGTAAAGACTATTTAAAGTTCAAAGTACTAATGACAAATACTGAGGATCACCTCTATAGCACAGGCCTTTTAATTAAGTTTTTAAATATAACTAAGTAAATCCTAAAAAATAATAATAATAATAATTCATCAGTAATGTACAAATGACTATTATTTTTTTAAAAAATGAGTAGGCTGACTTGGCAAGTGCATTTTAAATTCAGTCCATTGCGTTCTCAGTAACATTTTAAATGTAAGGCAATTATCGTTCCCTCCTAAATCATGACTTTGTGCAGTGGGAATATTAAGCAAAATTGTAGCAAGGTCTCAGAATTGGATTTCACTTTATCCTGCTCTGTAGACCAAAACCAAGATGAGCTGAGCTTGTCAATCAGAGCACTCTGAGTATAAGAAAATTTTATCAAAATAAGAGAAGATAAGGAAACAATACGTCTTTTCAAGGACTAGAAACTATGCAAATGGCTTTCAACTGCCCCTTTGTCACAGAACCACAAAGAATAGGAGGGGCCCTGAGAGAGCAGTTTGTGGCACTGTATTATTCCAATTCAAGAATGGTGTTTTCAAGGCTATTATGTCCATCTGTGTGAAAGTATAACTGGGGAATAACAGCCAGCTTTCTTTCACAAAGGTACAAGAAAAACTCTTCAGAGCTTGGCGAATATGATTTTTCTTTACTGGTATTATTCCTTGAAATTGCAAGTGTCTCTAGTGTAAAATATACTCAAATCTATACCCATTTGATTCTTTTTTTTAACCACTTTTTCCTTTATGAGTAAACTAAAGATATGTTTTTTAATCTGTACTAAATGTTATAAGACATACTGGAATGCAGACAAGTCTGCCTGCCCTGATCCCATTTTGATGGTCTTTCTTTCAGGACAGTATTTATTATTTCCAAGACAATATGTATTGTGTATTATATGCATTTACTACTTCAAAATTATCGATGACCCACCATGTTCCAGTTCTCTGAAAAATAAACACCATGGTCTTTTTTTTTTTCTTTTTTGTTATTACAGACTAGGAGAGTGAATCTCTTTTCTTTACCTTTAAACATTCACTACGCAACTTTTTAAATTTTTTCTCCACTTGCATGTAAACTCTCTGAGGGCAGTAAGCTTCGTCTCATGAACAGTCAGCCTAACAGAGTAAAACGCCATAAATATCTGTGCAATTAGTATAAGAATGAGCTATTGAATGGATAGGTGTGAAAACTCATAATTTATATCAGCTTAATAAAGTATAATGCAATGTCTCAAGATTCTATCCTTGGAATGTCTTAGAAAGTCATTTCAAGAATATTACAAACTGGCAAAAATGTACGTGTTTTAATACATTATATTAACAAAAAACTGAACAATGTAATTATTGAACAATTCAAGTAGTCCTAAAGCTTTTAATGGCTAATGAAATGTTGTGACTGGTTAGATGTGGTAGAAAAAGGCACAGGACAGCATTTGTATCTCAGTCCCCAACCATCAAAGCTTCAAGGGCATTATGAAAATGTGTCTATTCCTGGGATGATGCTAGATTTATTAATCAAGTATTAGAATATGAATAATAATAATTAAAGTGTTAAGGTCATGGTACAAATGACCCAGTATTAAGGTTAAGTGAAGACTAAGGATTTCACAATGGGTAGTAAATTGTTATTTTGAGATATTGAACAAGATGAAATGAGGAATTATGTTCAAGCAGAGTTTAGATCAATTTACTTATTTCAGAGCTACTGTTGAAAAATTTTTCAACCCCAAGAGTTTTAACCTGAGTTGATTGAATTATTTTATCCTGTTT
>NW_003852429.1:13948558-13961440 GCF_000181295.1 Otolemur garnettii
AAGCCCAACCAAGTAACTAACTAGGAGGGAAGGACAGGGTCATTTCTGATTGGCCATGAAGAGGCGCAAATGGAGGTAAGGAGATAACTTTTCCTTTCCATAGCATGAAATTGTACACCACAGGTCACCTGAATGACATCTTTTATTACTGCTGAATATAGAAATGAGGTAATACAGGAGCTGCCCCTGGAGGGCTGAGTTATGGATTGTTATATCTGAGAATTAGGCAGCCATTCACTTTAAAGTGCTCTAGCTTAATATCAACAAGACTTCATTACTTCTGCTGGTACTGGAAAAATACTGCTACTGCTGAGGGTTTATGTATGTTTTTGTTATAGACCCAATTTCCCGGGGCTGATTTGTCTTAACAGTCATTTTAAGTTACAAATTGAATCTACTCTCACTGTACGTAAGTTGTCAGCTCAGCTAAATGGCATTTCACAAAATAGTACATCACTTGCAAACAGTGTGGTACGGTCTGAAAAATGAAATAAAATTGTTTCTTAAGTCCATTAAAAAACATTTCACTGAACAGTCCCAGAGCAGGGACAAGTTACCTTCTTCTGACACAATGCTCAAGTATCAAGTGACAAGTGTTTTGATGTGTCCAAAAATGCTAGTCAAAAAAAACCAGAATTGGGTTTATTTACAGAGAGTAAGGGAAGAAATTGACTATAGTTAAAATTTGTTACATTAAAAAAAAAATTCTCATGACTGAAATTTGGTAATTTGTGAAATTTTATCAATGGCATTTATCAAAAAACTAACATTTGGGATAAAAGAAAAATAATTTTCAGCAATTTTTAATTTATTCTTAAGTATTTGCATAATTGTTACAATGATGACACTTGTTTTAAGAGTATGAAATCTTTAGTTGATATAAACAGGGCAACAACACTGGTGGATTCTGATTTTTCACATACTAAAAACAATATTGATTTTTACTATAACTGGACCTTAGGGTAGAAAAATAAAATATAGTACAGTAGACATAAAGAGGTGATTAATTCTAACAGGATATCTAAATGAAACTTAAAAATGGAGAGAAAAGAGAAACAAAATCATATATTTCTTTGGCAGGGGGAACATTAACATGCCAGGACAAATTTCAGAGAAATTGAAATTTAGCCATTGGTAAATTCAGACACAGCTATCAGACTTAGATCTCTGGCAATATCTATTGGCTGAATAAACATAGACACTTGAGTGTTAGCAGGAAATGTCCTCATGTCAAGTTCTACATTATTGTAATGTAAATAAATTTATCATCAGTATGAATCAATGATAATTAACTATCTCAATTAAAGAAGAATGAGTTGACATTCCTTAGACTTTACTTTTTTCATCATATACGGTGGGCAAGGGACAGAGCAGACTCTGACATAATTTTCTAATATGCCTTCCCGGTATAGTACTACTTTCCCCAATGTATATTTTTATATTATCTTTTTTCTTTTTTAACCAGTATTTGCCAGGGTCCAGGTGTGAAAAATATGTGTTTCTGTACAAAAACCAATATGCTTTTGAAAACTGGCTGCACCCCATGAAGTGAAGTTTACTGAGGTTAGTTTTATAGATGAGCAAATAAGAGAGTTTATGAAAGATTAATAAAGTTTCCCAAAGCCCAAAAGCTAAAAAATATGGAAATAAGACTCAAGGAACTCTAATCACCAACACTTCTAATGTCCATAGTGGGTCCTGAGCCACAACAAGGAAATACACACTGTGAATTTGAGTTGAAATCCTAAGGCGAAGTCTAGCATCTGTGACATAGCTCTAATAAAAGCTCTTTCCTCTTCAGCTGTTAACATACATCCTGCCTTGCATAGATCTTATTTCTAATATGCACAGTAGCACTGAAGTATTGCCAAAATCTTACAGTTTACAGAAGAGGGTAACAGATTCAGAAACTAAAGGCCAAAATATCAAGTTTATAATGTTACTAGCCACGTTTCTAAGTGTTTTGAATCCTTATTAATTCCTTTTGGTCCATAGAAGATGCTTTTCTGCTGTTTGTCTTCACATGGCAGAAGTGGTGAGGGAGTTCTCTACCACCTCTTTCTATGAGGGCATGAGGGCACTAATCTGATTAGTGAGGGCTTCACCCTCATGACCTATTCACTTCCAAACATTATTACATTGGAAATTAGATTTTAAAAAGATATTAATTTGAGGGGAGCTTGATGGATATTTAATATGTAATATATAGTTATAAATTATCCCTTACCTACTTAGGACTAGGATTTCTTGGATGGAATCATTATCTCTCAAGTACTTTGCACAGGCAGTATATCCACTGTTGCCACCAACCAGTGATAACTTAAAGTAAAAGTTGGTCTCTCTCTCAGCACCACTAGTCAAAATCAGTCCTTTTATTTAAAGGATCAGAAATCAATGGCTGTTAGCATGTTATATTTATCATTTCTTTTTTTAATCTTCCTTGAGTTAACCCTGTAGTTTGTGCCTAGCAGATGTTTAATATATTTTTTGTTAGTAGTGGTGAGTTTAAAAGCAGAGATGGATATGATCTGATGGGAAACACTTGAGAAATAAGACATAAACTTTTAAGCAACTGATGAGTTTAAGATGTGAGATGCATTTTAAGGAAAGATTACTGGCAAATGTGTTCCTGTTTTAAGGAACTGGTGCACTGGCGCCTCAAATTTTTAAGTAGAAATCTCTTAGTCTTGCTAAAATGATAGTCACGACATAAAACAAGGTCATGATGGTAAATCATGTAACACTATACACAGTCATGGTCATAACATTATACATGATGTTTAAAATATGAATTATCTCACTTTTTTGGAAATTCATGGTTTTCTATTTGAGTCACTCATTTTTCATTCAATATACTATTATTCAATCTGCATCATTGTTTAAAGGCCATTTGAGTTTGTCACAGGTTAGATGGTCCTGTGTTCCTTCTCAGCTTCCTTAGCATGAATAGCCCACCTGAGAGCTTTCAGCTGGCACAGGACAGCTGCAGCAGCCTCCCCTGCACACACCACCTTCACCTTTCCACTTTCTTGGGAGGCATCTGCAGCTGGTCTGTGGAACCACCACACATCTATTTCCTGATACGCAAATGAGCTTCAGGACTGGATCCAAGTGATTCTAATTATTCTTCAGATCTTTGTTAAGACTGAAAAAAAAAAAAAAGAAAGAAAGAAAGAAAGAAAGAAAGAAAGAAAGAAAGAAAGAAAGAAATTATGAGTGTTTACTCTTCCAGTATTCCGTGTCATCCTAAGGAGAATTTTTTTGTAAGTAGAGAAACACCAATGGCAATACAACTTAGAATGTTCTTCATACATTGATCAAAAACTAGCAGCAAATTTATAAATGTAATTGTAATTATGTACTTGCGGCATTATCCTCCGTACAGAAGATCAATCTCCTGATCGCTTCCTTTTTCAGATTCCTATTGAGCTAGTTTACATTTTATAACCCATAATAAAGATGAAGTAGCTAAAGAATACACATTACATCTTATCTGGAATCAAAAAGGACTGTTTCTACTGATCAGCAAGTAGAAGTTCATGGCCTAAGGAAAATATGTGTGTGCTAAGCACACAGAGAGACAGATAATCCAAATTTAATTTAAATACTTGGCAAGCACCAAGAATAACTCTCTGATAGACACTTCATATGTTAAACAGTCTGCTCAATCTCTTTCTTGTATATTTTCAGATCAAACCCAGCAAAAATGGTTTGCAATGGGCATATAAACTATGTCCACAAAATTATTATGGGAACTGTCTCATGGTAGCAGATTCTGGGTAATATCAAGGGGAAAAAGGAATTTTGGGTTTGTGGTTTCCAGAAAAGAAAAAGAAAAAACATATTTGACTTAGCATACCCATGATATCAATGCCCTTATTCCCTTTTTTTCCCTTTGGCATTATGCATTATTTTTCTCTATAGTTTCCCTTTTTTTCATATAAATAAAACTAAGTTGGTGTCAGTAAACATTGCAGATTACTGGGAAACAACACACAGTTTATGTAGTTGTTACAAGAATGTTTAAAAGGTTTTCTAAATACTGTACCTACAAACGATATTGGAATCAGATTTTGTGCATTTTAGAAATGAGTTACAAGAAGGTACCAGAAGTTTAAGTGCTATGACCACTGTTATGGTTTTACTTTATGATACCAGGTTGCTTAGTTATCATGTGTGCCCCAAATATCTCTATGCACATATCTTAACTGCCAGATGTCTGCATCCCTATGTTGCCATGGTCTATTAAACATCAAACACTTGTTGCGTTCTTCTGCTGGGCATAGGGTCTTCTCACCTGCAGATTTCTGAAGGAACACCAAACAGGATTCACCTACACATTCAGAAGAATGGTAGAACAGCTATAGTCCAGAAAGAAGGAGGGAAGGGGAGGAATCAGGGAGTGGAGGGGGGAGGCTGGAAGGAGGAAGGGTATGTGGTGGAACCTCATCTAATGTGCATAATGCAATGGTACATTTCAAAACTATTAAGAATAGAGTATAAATATCTTACCACAACAAATAAGTAAACGAGGTGATTGTTGGGTTGATCAGTTTGATGTAAGCATTCCACATCGTATATCAAATCAGCACATCATGCCCCATAAATGCATTAATGTACACAGTTACAATTTAATAAAGAAAAAATAAAATAAATTAGATATAACATCTGATTTAACTTGGAGTGATTTTTGCCTTAATTTTTAAGATGAAGTTTTAATATCTCTTAGTTATAACAGTTTGACACAAAAAGTTCAATTACTCCTCTTTTAAGCTTTCAGATCATTTGCATTTGAGAAGACTGTGAGAATATGAAGCAAGTTTACCAAACCTAGCGATTGTTAGTGACTCCTTACATACAGAAACCAAGATAATGATTTCCCTTTTCTACAATCAAAACAAAAGATGGAAAAATATTGGAAACATATTTAAAGTACAGGCATATCTCAGGTACATTTGGGAAATAATTAGAATTAGAATCTGGGGAAGTATTGAACAGGGAAAATAAAGCACAACTTGCAGAGAAAGTCAAGGATATTTTAAAATAATGGCCACGATGAAGCAATGACATCTCCTTAAATGTGGTCTCTCGCATTTTTGGCAAGAATTTATCATGCTCTACAATGTTTCATAGACCATGTCCTACACAGCATGTATTAGTGTACTCAGCTGTACTAGTTCCAGAAATATAGATAAACAAAAGAACATCTCAAAATTTTTGTATTATCCTGGATTGAGGTGGAACACATTCTTCTTAGTAAAGCACCACAAGAATGGAGAAGCAAGAATCCAATGTACTCAATTCTAATATGAAGGCAGCAGATGGTCTAATACATGGTGGGAGGAGGGCAGTGAGGGAGCAGGTGGGGGAAGGAGGGAGGGGGTGGAGTGTCATGGTGTACAGCACACCTACTGGGGATAGCACACAATTATAAGGGGAATTACCCACAAATGTAATCAGTGTGACCTAATTCTTTGTGCCCTCAATGAATCCCACAAAAAAAAAAAAAAAATTAACTATGCTGACAGTGTTATTTTGTTTTAGTTTCAAATTAGTCAAATCTGGAAATTTTACATTTTGAAATCTTGGAAAATGCCTTGGAGAAATATCAGAATAGTATATTTTACTTTCAAAGCCATTAAAATAGTTTCTTTAGGTATTGTTTCTCAACCATAAAACCAAAAACAAAACAAAGCAAACAAACAAAAAAGGAAGAGTTGTGGAATGCAATGAATGTCGAAATTGGACTTCAAAACCAGAATGATTATTACCTTAATGAGATAGTGGGAAAGAGTATCGTGGGGAGGAATAGTCTAAGATCACATTCATCTAAACATGGTTTCTTGTTATTGTAGTAAATGTAGCTACATTATACAACTATCATACACTTTTTTAGATGTTAGCAAATTGTAAGACACACTCGTTTAAACATTTACGGATCAAATACTTTTTAAAATTAGAAACATGTGTATTGAAGGGCTCAGTCTTAGGGTCTTAGTTTTTAAAGGAGGACTTCCAACTGTTTCCCCAGGGCCTCCACATCTTTAATAAAAGTTAGATACTTAAAATCAGGGGTGTGTTACAGCTTCCTCATTTTCACAAAAATAATTCCTTTTGTTCTCCACCTATCCACAGCCTCTAAGAAGACAAGGCAAGGATATTTGATTCCATGTATTCTGTATTTTAAAGTTTTGATTATTTAACAGACAGAATCTTTAAAATATGTAATTGAGAATGATTGCCTAGAGTTTGTCAGAAGATTAGGCTGAGACAATTTAGCAGTTTCAGTTCTGTTAAATTTACAAACAACATCAACAAGAAAAGCAATCTTGACTTGTCAAAATTTATACCGAATAAATATTTTAATAAGCTTTCCAGGAAATTACTCAAGAGGAATATTATATACTTATTTTTCAGTTAAACTTAAAGTTTCTTTAATTCCCCAAAATGTAAACTTGAAACTCTTTCCTTTTCGCATAGCTAGATTACGTTCATAAAAAGCACTAGAAATATTCTAACACTAAATTATTTGAAATTGAATAAGGATGTTTGTTTTCTAATTAGTATTTTTAAAGAAGTGGTAAAGACTAAATAGATAAGTATGTAAGATAAAGGGAGTATTTAGAAAGAACACAAATGTATCTCCTTAAAAAAAAAAGATGAAAGACAAGGAAAAAAAGATAACACAGTATGAGAGTCATCAGACCCAGCTGAGAGATGACTAGCCATAGTATTAACTCACAGACAATTGAACTTGAAGGGAACAGTATACACTTTTTAACAATCAGTAATTAAACTGCATAATAAAAATGACATCACCTTATCATCTTTCCTTGTATGAAAACACTAAAACCCAATATCAAGGACTCATGTAAACTATTAATAAGCACTTAAAGGAACTAAAGTGGGGAATATAAACAAAGATATCTATGGCAGCTAATTCTTGGAGTGCTGGCTGATGTCTCTCATAGGGTCTGCTCAAATCAATTTTAGAAAGAAATTTGTAGCTCTCTATTACAAGGCACACTTAGCTGCATGATCCCTTTTAAATAAGCAGGGTGCTTAAGTGTCATTTATTCACACTGTGCAATAGCAATCCAAAATCAGAGCAAAGGAAAGGGCTGGGAAAAACGACTCATATAAAAAGAGTAACATATCGTGATGTAATGCACATTATCATCTCAAAAACACTCTAGCATAACACTGGAGGCCAAGATAGCAGGAAGAGAGAATGAGGTTCCAATTTAGGAAGGTAAGATAAGAAAAGCACAGAGCTGTTTTTCCTGAATCAGGTCCCTTTTCAGAGCCAGCTGACCTTTTGTCAACTTCCTAGGTCAAATGTTATGGGAATGGTAAGTAATCATCAAAATCAGTAAAGTTTAAACGATAGGATAAGGAAAGAAAACAACTGGGGGAGGCAAACCTGATTCAATTGTACCGTTTACCACTGAAGAAGAGGAAAGTTAAAAGAACGTAACACGGAATGTAAGAAGAAAATATGTTTTGCTCATTATTGTTCATTTTCCTCACAATTGTGCCAATATCAACTGGTGACATGTACTCCTTTACTAAATATGCATTCCTGAACTCTTCCTTACTGAAAAACTAAACTTATAATGTGGATTAGTGTGAATTTGAGAACAGCCAAAGGCCTGTACTAGAGAACGTCATCATATTCTCTGCATTAAGCAAAAAAGAAAAAAAAGATGCATGTGAAAACATTTATATTATACATTCGTATTTTGTACATCAAGTAAAAATTCATGCATATGTATTCATTCCATATTTAAATGAATTAAACATATTTGTATATATACATCTTGGCCTTTAAATATTTTTTGCATTATTATTTTAAATACCATCTCATTATTTCAAAATGAAACTAGTCACCCCCATTCTGGTACTCACCTTGCATTATTTCTTTCTATATTTCTTCAGCAAGACAATAAGGAGAAAGTGAAGGTATATTCCTGTCTATTTTTTGGATTTTTAAAACATAGAACAGTGGCATAGAATATAACCCAGAAAGAAGTCCACACATGTCCAGTCAACTCATCTTTGATAACGACGCAGCAGACGTACATAGGATAGAAGATGGTGCTGGGAGACTGGAAATGTCCAGTGCAGAAGGATAAAACTAGATCTCCGTCTTTACCACATGCAAACATCAACTCCGAATGGCGAAGACTTAAAGATAAGACCTGAAACTATGAACTTACCAGAAGAAAACCCTGAGGAAGTACTGCAGAATGTTGGAAAGGGCAAATCTTGTTGGGTGAGTCCTAAAAACCACAGACAATCAAAGTAAAAATAGATGGTGGGAGTCCACCAAGTTAAAAGCTTCTACACAGTAAAAGGGAAAATCATCAAAGTGAAGAGACCACCTACAGCAGGGGAAATACTGTTAAACTTGTCATCCAATAGGGGACTTATAATCAGAATTAGTAAGGAACTCAAACTACACAATAGCAAAACAAAACAAACAACAACTACAACAAAAATAAATAAATAAAATAAAACAAAAAAACCCCTCAAATGACATAATTACAAAATAAGCAAAAGAACTGAGTAGACATTTCTCAAAATGGTCCCAACAAGTTGATATATGAAAAAATAAATGCTCAACATCACTTATCAGCATGGAAATAGGAATCAAAACCTTAATGGCATGTTATCTCACCCAGTTCAAATGCCTATTGCCGGCTCTGCACCTGTGGCTCAAGCGGCTAAGGCGCCAGCCACATACACCTAAGGTGGCAAGTTCAAATCCCCAGCCCGGGCCCACCAAACAACAATGATGGCTACAACCAAAAAATGGCCAGGCATTGTGGCGGGCGCCTGTGGTCCCAGCTACTTGGGAGGCGGAGGCAGGAGACTCGCTTGAGCCCAGGAGTTGGAGGTTGCTGTGAGCGTGATGCCACAGTACTCTACCCAGGGGGACAGCTTGAGGCTCGTCTCAAAAAAAAAAAAAAAAAACAAAAAACCAAATGCCTATTGCCAAGAAGACCAAAAATAATGAATACTGGCAAGGACATGAAGAAAAGAACACTGCTGGTGGGAATGTAAAGTGGCATCGTCATTATGGAAAGCAGTATGGAGATTTCTCTGGAATATAGAAATAGAACTACCATATGATTGAGCAAGCACACGGCTGGATACAGATCCAGAACAGAGAAAATCATTATATTGAAGACATTTCTAAATCCCCATCTTTAATGAAGCACTATATATAATAGCCA
Organism: Otolemur garnettii; assembly: GCF_000181295.1. Lineage (NCBI taxonomy): Eukaryota > Metazoa > Chordata > Mammalia > Primates > Galagidae > Otolemur > Otolemur garnettii. The sequence continues at coordinate 13,957,798 of NW_003852429.1, forward strand.
TAATATGAAATCAACCTAGGTGTCCACGAAGGCATGAATGGATAATACAAATGTGATACGCACACATATATATACACATATACAATCACACACACACATACATATACTATGGAGTTTTATTTAGCCACGACAAAGAATGGGATTTTGTCATTTGCATACACTTGGATGGAACTGGAGGTCAGTAGGTTCAGTGAAATAAAACAAGGGCAGTAAGGTAAGTAGCGCACGTGTGAGGGAGCTTAACAGTGGACTTCATGGAGGTAGAGAGTAAAGTGATGGTTACAGGTGTTGGGAAGGGGATGGGGAATCGGGGGAGGAAGTCAAGTTGGTTGAAGGGTACAGAAGTACAGTTACACAAAAGGAAAATATTCTACTATCAACAGTACAGGAAACAAATTATAGTTAACCATAGTTTATTACATATTTTTTAGATGGAAAGAAGAGAAAAATTCTAACATTCTCAACACAAAGAAAAGATAAATGCTTAAAGTGATGGATTGCCCCATTACCTTTATTTGGTCATAGAATATTGCATATAGGTATCAAAATATCATATGGATTCCCCAAATATGTACTATTATATATCAGTAGAAATGTGCAAAAGAGATCTCCTTCTGAAAAAATTATGTTAACAGATGGAATCAATCGTAGCATACTGTTTTTTGGTTTTTGCTGGTTTTGGCCAGAGCTGGGTTTGAACCTGCCACCTCCAGCATATGGGGCCAGTGTCCTACTCCTTTGAGCCATGGGAGCCACCCACATACAGTTTTTAAAGATATTTTGTTCAAATACAGTAATATTTGTTAGTGGTGCTTAAACCACATTGCTTAAGAAGAAGACCTAAAATGTATTTTGAAACTTTACGAAAGAATTTCGGTGATGCTTATGCAAAACCTGCCCTGCCTATGGAAAAAAATAATAACAGAAGCACTCAGAAGTTTTAAGTGTGTGTTATTAGACATGTGTTTGATGAGTTAAATTACTCAGTTTATAGTGATCAATGGGTGCAGAAGGATCTAACTCTTCTGATTTTAAAGAGTATTACTTTTCTTTCCTAATTCATAGTAGTTTCTTTTCCAATTGCTAGGATTTCAAAATGAAGGGATTATGAGACTTTCCACAGTGTTTTGGAAGGAGATGTAATCATGCAATTCCTTCAACTTCTACAAGGTGGCTTCCAACCTAATTGGAAATTCTTGCAATGAGAAATTTCCTTTTAAGACTAATGAGTTGAGTCTCTTTTCTTCCTTAACAGCTGCAGAGAGTTAGCTAGAGTAGTTGTACTTTATTTTCCCCAAATTATTTTGCTAAGTGCTAATCAGATCACAAATTTAATAGATAAAATCAAGCTAAAAGCAGAACTTTTATATATACATTCATGCTAACCACTGAACAGATATCCTTAACTTTAAAATTACTATTTGTATAATTTGTATATAGAAAACATGCACTCTTTCCATGAATCATAATTGCCAGAGTTTACCTCTCTAAGGGAGATTAGACAACACAGTCTAACTAATTGCATGTCTGTTGGAGGTAAAAACTATCAGAACATAGGTCTTACACTACTTTTAGTTTACTTTTAAAGACAGTAAGAAATTTTTACAGGCAAAAAGAGAAGTTTTTGTTGTTGTGCTGTAGTTTATTAAATTGGACTTTTGCAGGTAGAACAGCTTTGCTATTTTCAGCTTGTTGTTAAGTGTTTCTACCCCAAATGCCAAGGTAGGCACAGAGTACACCTTTTAACACTTGGGATATTGCCATTTCCTGCAAATGCGGCCACATGATGTTGTGAGGTCTAAAGGCTTGCTTTTCTTTTTCCATTTTGGCAGCTTACATTACACTAGACTAAAACCAATAGAAAAAAAAAGGCAGGGAAGGGAATTTGCAGGTAGCTTCCTTCCTGACCTGAAGGAAAGTGATAGCTGCCTGAGCTCCCATCCAGGTATTTGAGTCTCATCATCATCTTGTGTGAGGAATATTCTATCTTCTTAGATGGAGAAAAGTCACAGCATTATCCCCAAATGCTCTCACTTCCGGTCTGCCTTACCTGTACTTTCCCCAGAATCCTTAGTGTGGTTAAGTTCCTGAGCTCCCACTTTCCTCAGTAGACTGAGTAGAGGCTGGGTGTTCTTACATGGTGTTGATGAGGCTCCGGTATCAGTCCTCACACACTCTCCTAAAGAGACCCCACATGGGGCTGAGACTGTCTTAGCAAGCGCGGCTGGTGCAGTCATCAGAACTCTCAGGGGGCCAGCAGGTCTGCTCCTCTTCATTCCATGTTGCTGACTACTCTGTGGTTCCCAGCACTCACCACAATTCCCTTATTTCTTCGACTTTTCCCATGGAAGATACTCATTTTAAAGTATTCTTCTTCTGAGAAATGGGAAATCTACTCAACTTCTCTCATTTCATGTTGAATGCAAGTGTCAGCATGTATACTACTACCAAATGGTCTCACTCATCTCAAATGCACTTTATTCATTTCGTGTACTCAAATATGTGTACACAGCATTGCTAAATAAACTTACAATGCACATGTATCAGCCATCGATACTTTCCCAGGGATTTTTCAGGACCTCTCTTTGATATCTTTCCATCTTGGTGTCCCCAGCATCTGGCCTTGAGTGTGGCGCCTGGGGCGTGTTTAGAAATGTTGGCAGAGTGCAACCTAAGATAGCGGGTCATTAGAGCCACGGTCTGGCTTCTAGCAATGGATTCTTTTTTTCTACTTAGGATTCAGATCTCTATGAATCCGAGTGTTGGGATTTGGAAAACTGAATATAGATTCTCCCAGTGAAACTGTTATTTTATTTTTCTATTTGGGAATAAATGATTTTATCGCTTTTTAAAAATGTACTTCTAAGGTGCTATTGATGATGCAGAGGGAAAGAATTGTTCTCAAGTTGTTTCCAGGTCCCTGTTGTCATCATCATTATTATTTGAGAAATTATTTCCTTTCCCTGAAGGAAGGGAAAGTATTTTCTCAATAGGATTAGAGTCCTTAAAGCAAATATCTAGAAGCAACCTAACCCATCTTAATGGAAATACAAACAATTAATTCAGATGCATTGACACTTATATTTGAATACGTCATGGAATTACGTTGTACACTCTTACCTGCTAAATTACAGTAGCATCAATGATAAAATGCCCAAGATCTTTCAGAGAGATCAGAATTCAATGGCAGGTTATGTAACTACTCTAAAATTAAAGCCTTGCTACAATCCAAATGCTGATAAATGGTAGCTAAATTGCTCTCATTGATCACCTTTAAAGGCTTGATATATTAAAATATTGTGTGATGGCTGCAAATCTCAGTCCCAAATCAAAAATATACCATTTCTCTATTTTCTAAAGTATCAATTGAATTTTGAGGTTAATAATTTCTTACTTTGAAATGTCATAAAATGCAATGTGTGCATGCCTCTGTGTGTATGTGTGTGTGCCTATGTGTGTGTGGGTCTGTGTGTGTGTGTGCCTTTGTGTATGTGTCTGTGTGTATGTGTGTGTGTCTGTGTCTGTGTATGTCTATGTGTGTGTGTACCTGCATGTATGTGTCTGTGTATATGTGTGTGTGTCTATGTGTGTGTGGGTCTGTGTGTGTGTGTGCCTGTGTGTATGTGTCTGTGTGTGTGTGTCT
>NW_003852429.1:13961495-14024671 GCF_000181295.1 Otolemur garnettii
TGTGTGTGTGTGTATGTGTCTGTGTATGTCTATGTGTGTGTGTACCTGTGTGTATGTGTCTGTGTATATGTATGTGTGCCTGTGTGTGTGTCTATGTGTGTGTGGGTCTGTGTGTGTGTGTGCCTGTGTGTATGTGTGTGTGTCTATGTGTATATGTGCATGTGTGTGCTGTCCACTGAAGGGCAGGGCCATGGCTGCCTTGGCTGTTACAGCATCCATCCACGTTACTATGGACCGGATGACTGACATAGCAGGAATTTATTTCTCACAAGTCTGAAAGCTGCAAAGTTCACTAGCCAGGTGCTGGCAGATCGGGTGTCTGGGAAAGGTCTTCCTCCTGGTGTGCAGACACCTGTCTTCTCTCTGTTACTCACACAACCCAGACAACAAGCCGAGAGCAGGCTCTCATGCTTCTCTTCCATGAAGGCCCTAATCCCATTCCTGAGCTCTGTTCTTGTGACCTAATGACCTCCTAAGGCCCCACCTCTTAATACCAGCACATTTGGGGGTTATAAAATCTTTCACTAAGGTAGGAAAAACTATAAAAAGTGAGCCGTGGATGAGTCATAAATAATAACATAGATGAGGTACTAGGCGAGGCCTTTGCCATTGCAGCCCAGTAATGTTCATGGGAAACACATCAGCATATTCCCACTGTTGGGAGAATATTTTTTATAATTTTGGGAATTTTTAAGAAAATGTACAGACAAACGTTTAAAGAGTTTAAGAGCTGTTATTATTTTCCACAATATGTTGTTCCAAAAGCATCACAAACTTTCAGAACACTCATTTCTTTCTATAAAAATTTTTTATTAAATGACTATATGTATGACTTAGTTAAATTTGCTCTTAATGTTATTTTAAAGTGCACTTACTATAATTTACAAAAAAAAATGAAAGGAAATTGCATTAAACCAACTAAAATAAATGTTTACTCTTAAGAATACATTTCGTGATTTCACCTACAGCATAATGAAGTTGCAGCCCAGCTTCAGCAATGGTGAGGTGGTTGATGTCCAATTTTGGGACTCCCTGAAGACCAAACTTCATCTCATTTCTCTTCACTGGAAGGGGAAATAGTAAAAAGTGTACAGATGGAAGAAAATTTCAAGTTTCAGATATCAAACCAGCCCATATGAACTTACGTAACAGTTCTCACTGTAAAAAGAAGTTTTATTATCTCAGATTTCTTTTATCTTTTTGGGAAATGTCTGCCTGTATCTAATGTTCGATTCTCATATGACATAAGCCTCGTTTGTATATTTATATATTTGTATATGTTTGTTATTTATATATTTGTAGATATCGACATGTGTTACTCGCTCCATGTTCCAGTTTCTGAAAGAACTGTCACTTAACGAATGTTATTCTCAACATAGGTGTTGAGTAAACACTATTCAGCCAATCATCAAATATTTATTTGCCTGCTAAAAGTCCACTACTTTTTGCCACAAGACTGGAACAGAGGAAAACAGCATCAAGTCAGGCTCTCAGAGGAAAACGTGGCTTGAGCCAAAGATGAATGGAAATGGAAAGACAGAAAAGAAAGAGGGTAAATACCAACTGCCACACACAACTTTCAGCACATTGCAAACATTGACTCAGTGCATCATAAAAGCAGAGGAATTTCCAGCCGAAGACACGTGGAACAGAGAAGTTAAACAACCATCGCATCTTTCATAGCCTCATCGCAAACCCTGCATTTCAGACCTGATTCACAACACGATGGTTTCTCCTCAGCCAGGGAGCAAGTCCCGGGAAGGTGGCCCCTCGTCTCACTCACCTCAGCATCCCTGTGCCAGACACAGCATCTGGTGAGCATCTGGTGTGCAGTATATGGCCAGTAAATATTTAGCATAATAGTGAAGTATCAAGCCATGAGCTAAGAGATTTCCCAAACTACTTAAGCAGACTCAATTAGAGGAGGAAATTGAGACTTCAGATCTGAACGCCCTGAAGCTCATTCTCCCTCATTCTCAAATGTAGGAATGGCTTTGGTTTTTTCCTCTTCCCTTACTCATTCAGCAGGTAGTAACTGAGATTCTGCAATACATTATTAAGTATTTTTCCCTAAAATTTACTCCCAAACTGACCAAACTAGAACTTACAATTGAATAACAACTCCCATGTGCTGAGATTGCAGACACTTCGTCCATGTTCTCTGTGATGAATTAACATTCTGTACACACTTAATGCACAGTGTTTGGGGGTGACCTGGTGTCTTTTAAATAGAGAAGACAGCCAATATTTCTCCTTTGCTGACCTGGGTGCAATTGTGGCAGTGCTCAATTTGGAGCCTCATCACACTGTGAGCTCCTTGACATTCCCCTCCCTCCCCATACAATTACACAGATTTCAGGGACTTAATGAAATTTTTTAGGAGATGGCTTTGCTTGCCTTTCATCACAAGATGTTAGATTTTTGATGCTGTGTGCCTGCGTGAAGATTGGCCTTTCATGTGCATAGTAGGAAATTAAACTAGACATTCACCACTTCTGAGTTTCTCAGAACCACAGTTTGGTGCCTATGTTGCTCATATTTTTAAATGAATTACAGTCCCAACTGCAGAAAAGTAAAAGGTTCCCTGGGGCCAAGCAGGAGAAGTTGAAAGTTTCTTCATGAGCTCCTCAGGGATGCTTTCCTTTGCTATGGTCAGCATAGAAAACTGATGGCAGAAAGTAAGGAATTGCATTTCTTATTTGGGTATTTTTTTCACCCATTTCCCTGGAGGTCTTACCACTCTGTATAGATCTCCTGAAAGGTTTAACAAAGACCCAAAGAATCCTTCTTCGTAAGTAAAACACCAGTGCAGAGATTCCACCTAGTCACCGATTGACTATTGGCAGAAGAAACTCATGTTCGAGCAGCAATCAGCTCTGCTGTACACCACTGGGTCTAGCCATGGCATTCACAGTATATATAAAACAGGCAAATTCTAGTAACTTCCATCTCATCATTCCCCACAGCCTCTCAATGATCGTGTAGTACCCTCCAGGGTGCAGAATTAGTGATATTTCCTTAGTGAGGACCCTTCATTACTAAGCCTAGTGGAGCCCACAGCTTCCTGTCTTTGTTGTGTAGTCAGCACAAAATAACAACAGTTAGGATTTTAGTGCAATAATTGTTCCCCAGCCATTCCATTTCCTGATTATTTGTGGCATCCACAGTTTCACTATTTTTTACCTTAGCTCCAGTGTCTTGAAGGTTTTCTCCTGAACCAATCTATGGATCTGACTCCTAATATAGAGGGCCTTAGCACCAGGACGAATGGGACTAGAGCTCCTCACGGCCTCTGCATACTCAGATGCCAACCAGCTTCTCACTGCATAGATCATTCCCTTGCACCCTGTTTAGGCTCCTTTATGTCCTTTCCAGGTTCCCTGCAGTGAGAACTCGGCTCTTCAGAACTGGGTGGCAGGGGCCAGGGCACCAGATCCGGGTAACCAACAGTCTCTTTATCCAGCCATTGGTACTACACCCAGAAAGCCTTCCATTCACTGTGCAGACATCAGGGACGAGATTCTCAGAATAACTAAGTCTGGTCGGCCCCATGAGTTCCCGGTGACATTTGCCCAAACTACACTTAAAGGGGTCTTCGTTAAGAGCAGAAACAATGTGAGGGTCAGACCCTGAGACTCCTCTGTACTCAGGCGGGTGAGGCACATGTTTGAAGCCTTGCTGGGAGACTGACCGGTGACAGGTCTTCATCTTGCTGAGGAGCCAGTTATATACTTGCAGAGAGAGTAACTCACCTAATTTGTTTTTGCTTTATTTTATTATTCTGTTACTAAAGTTTTGCCCTTTTAAAGTACTTATATATTTCACAACTGTATTCCTTTAGACAAGTCCTTGAAGACGAGGCCTTTCCTCTGCCTCCTGCTGACAGTGGCTGCAGTCTGGAGGAGCTACAGTGTTGGTGGATGGTGGTGACACTCTCCTCATGTGGAATTGAGACTGTTTTGAGGGTTTGCCTTTTAGAAGTATTTTTTTTTTAGCAAACAGTATGCCATTTCTAAGTTTAAAAATAAACATTTCCAGGTCAACAGTGATGGTCATAATTTCCATGAGTGAGTCTCATACAACACTAACGCACTTAAACTGGGTGTTTACGTTTCTCATTGTTTACATCTGAATTACAAGAGGTTATTTTTGAGAGGCAGTAAAAAGTAAGAGTGTTATGTCTTCCAACATGAGGCCTCTCATCTAATATTTGGTGATACTCTTCTTTGAAAAGTTTCCAAGTTTATATCTTCCAGTATCACTGGGCTCAAGTTTAGTCCTCGGTTAACTTCTATTCACAGCACAAACAGAAAATACGTCTGCTCTTTCATGACCTGGTGCCTGAGTTCATCAAAGGCTCCTCCATAATCATACATGCCTTCTCCTAGTTCTGCCCCTGTGGACTCACGCCTGGCTTGCAGTGTGTGCAGGTTGATTAGCTCCTGGGACTGCTATAACAAGTCAGTACAAACTTAGTGGCTTCAAACTAAAGAAATTTATTCTTTCATAGTTCGGAGACTATCAATCCAAAACCAGGGTCCCTGGACTGAAATTAAGAAATTGGAGAATCTGGTTCTTGCCTCTTCTAGTTCTGGAGGCTGCTTTTGGCTCCGACCTCCCCACATCCCCTTCTCCCATTGGTGGCAAATGTCTCTGTGTAGGACATTTGTGATAGCATTTCTGCTCACCTGGTGGCCTGGGATCATCTCTCCCTAACTTGATCACAATTGCAAAGACCATCTTTTCCCAAAGAAGATAGCACTTACAGGCTCAAGGGATCAGTACTTCATGACAGTGGGCAACATTTTTCAACCTCCTACAGGTGTACACAAAAAAGAGAGTACAAAGCCAAAGAGAAGACTTATGTCAATGTCCTCGAAACACTGAAACATGGGCTGCATTAGTGCTGGATGTGTTTATAACAATAGAGGAGACAGAGCCTGTGATTCTGGCAGCATCCACTTTTGTATTGGCAAGAGACATTTCAGATCTGGACTTCAAACAAGAGGAACCTCAGAAGAAGTATCTGTGGGGGTTAGCAACTGTCATGTAGATAGCAGCAGCCATAGTTAGACTGGGCCCTGGCAATCGTGTCTCTTTTTTGAACAATAGCAAAGATGTAATTGGTAAATATCAGTGGCCTGGGTGCTGATTTTGACTTCAGAATCAAAAGAAGAATTCATACCAGCAGTACAGAAATAACAAGGAAAGACAGTGAAACAGGAAAGAGAAAACAAGAGAACGAGCTTGAAGAGTACTAAGAGGAACTTCTAAAAATGTTCTAAAGTTATTGAAAAAGATTTTGCAGGACCTCAGAATTCCAGTAGAGTAGAGACTCTTTGAAACTCTGTTTCCCCCACAGCCTGGTTGGGTTTGAGAGTCAGTGTCCTGGCCCTTTATTTCTATATAATTCATTAGCCACTCTCCCTGCACCCTCATTCCCAGGATTTCTTTGTGGACCCTTCACACTCATGATGTCTTTAGTACAAAGAACTTAGATGAATTCACTGCTGTCATGCTTTAAGTGGAGAAAGTTTCCTCCTGGGCTACCCGTTGGCCTGGCTCCAACACCACAACATGGAAGGATGCTTAAGATATATTTCCTTATCTCAAAAGGAATTTTGAGCTCCTGAGCCATGCACTAATGGTCTGTCACTCCTCTCAGCTAGTGTGCTCAATGGGGCGTTCCAGCTTCATGTACTTGCCTAGCAGGAAGTGCTGTCCTTTCTTGTTCATCCTGGATACCCTTGGCTCTCTGAACATTGACAGAGCCTCCCTTGTGAATTAGTCATTAATTCTATATTCTTGAAAAGCTCACAGATGTTCCATCATAAAAATTATCTATTCTCTACATTTTAAGACCTTTCAAGTAGCACAGTATCCTCTCCACAATAAGAAATCCAGTTCATGAGTAAGAGTATTATATTTGAATTTGTATCCCAGGGGCCTTGCATAGATTAGGTGCTAATAATTGCTTTTAAAATCAAACTATTGAATAGATGGGATTATGTGCAGTACTGATAAACTAGGAAAACCTTTAGAATCATAAAATCCTGAATTCAGTTTTCAGTTTCCCCATAGATGGAACTATTTGACACCTCGGTTACAATTTTAGCAATCCTTAATCTCAACCCTCATTGACAACCAAATATTAGATAACAGAATAAACTTCTTTTACATGAATTGCTGAATTCTTCCTTTTAGATCTCTTTTTTTAATGAAAGAAATTCACTCCTATTTTATATTTTATTTTTTTCTAACTGAAATCAGTGCCAAGAGAAACAGATCAAATGTGACTGGTCAGGAACAAGCCCGCACAGCCAGAAGTAGAACACTAAAACCAAGTCAGGAACTAATTTGGAGAAGTGTGGCAAGGGGCCAACAACTCAGAGAAAAGAAATAACAGCACAAGTGAGCAAATGTGAAAATCAGGACAAGGCCAGGATGAATAAGAGAGGACAATTCAGGTGGGATCACAGTGGATCTGGGATTTGGAGCTAAGGAATTCTGGTGCCAAGGTCTTATCAAGATTTTGGTGTCTTATCTTCATGAAAGATGCAGGGCTGCCTCTGTAATGTCATATCTGTGGTTTTAAACATAGGGAACCATAGGCAGCTTGTGATGTACGTGCCCCCTGCTTATTTATGCATACTCAACTTGACCGTAATAAAACTAAGCTTTCCTGCAGCCAATTAGTCATTTAGCCGTTTAACAAAGCCAACTGATAAAGCTTTCCCTACAAAGTGCTGGACCCATGGAAAAACACAATCAGCCATTTAATTTTCAGCCCATAATTTTATATACATACATAAAAGAGATAATTAAATCAAATGTTTCCGTCCACTTTCCAGTCCATAGACAAGTAATTAAAGATCTGTGTGCTTAGGAGGGAAGAACATGGGTTAATGATGTAAGTCATAAAAGTGTGTCAGCTCAGCACCTGTGTCGTGTCCCCTCAAAATGAAACAAACGCCTTTCGTGGGAAAGTGTCCAGGAGGCTACAGGTGTGTTATGCCCACACCATCTAATTTGCTCTTAAAACGTGTCATGTAGGGCTCAATAGTAAGAGATATTTGGTTACCTGAGGCTTGTAGGAGCAAAGAAGCGGGATGTTGCTTAAAAGAATGATACAGTAATGCAAACTGACAGCTGATGATTCTAGAATCTAAAGATAATGATACCCTGGGTTTCAAAGGGTGCAACTGAAAAGTGAGTTAGGACACAGAGTCTTAATATACACGAAGGTGAGAAACATATATGACATGTGGCGAAATGCCACTTTCAAATGCTTTAGAATTTAAATTCTTCTCAATGTTGTATTTCCAGTGGAGAAAAAAATGGGTATAATGTTATCTGTCCTGCAGCAATTAACTTGGGCAAGCATGGGAAGTCTGATAATTAAGTTCACAATCTCATCCCAGAAAAAGTGCTGCATAACTCATTGGAGAATATCACGTAGTCAGCATTGAAGTATTTCTTTTGGGATGCTATGCACTGATGCCAGAGCCTAATCCACCCTGCAGAGCAATTTCTGAATTCTATTTCTGGGACAGTCCTAAGAGCTGTCATTGTATTATCCTTACTGTTCTGAATGTCATCCAAATGTCCTCCTTTCAATGTTTACTTCATCTTAAGGTAAGGAAAGAAGTCACTGGCAACAAGATCAGGTGAGTAGGGAGAGTGTTCTGATACAGTTGTTTATTTACTGGCTAAAATCTCTCTCACACACAGTGTTCTATGAGCCGGTGCATTGCCGTGATGCGAGAGCCATGGGTTATTGGCCAAGATTTTCAGTGAAGATTTTCCTGTTGCTTTATTAATGTTTACTTGGTCTGCTATGCTTCTTGCAGTCAGCTGATGATTCTGATGCATGATCCAACAAATTTTTGCAATGTTTTTTGCTCATTACCAGCTGTCCTGACCTCTTTTCATCAGTGACACTTTCTCTGCACATGTACATTCTCTCTAAATGTTTTAGAAAAACATCTAATCATTTGTACACAGCTGTTTTCTTCATGGCATTATGCCTACAAACTTGGACTAACATGTCCCTGGTTTCACTTCCATTCTTGCCAAATTTAACAAGAAATTTATGATTGTTTATTCCTTGCTCAAATTCAAGCTCAGGAATTCTTATGATGGCACGCAAAAACATGCAACAATAATAATGAGTGCCACTCAGCGGGACATTGCCACATGTCAATACACACAACTATGATGCAATTATATGCCAAGGTTATGAAACCTTACAGAGTTGTTTGTACAGTGCTGCCAGCATGAGCCTGCAGTGGCAAGTTCATAAGTTTCATTGTCAGACCTCATACTAACTTGGTTGGTTTCTGTTTTTCCTGCTATACTATATAGCAAGTTTCTTCATTTTTTTTTTCAAAAGGATATTATGTTCATAAATAAAACAGTAAATGCTTTGATTACTTGAGAAGAAAGACTAAATTTGCAACTAAGTTCAAGTTAATAGTAATACTGGTTACACCTATGGAGTTCTCTGAATGGAGTATGTGGTTTCTGATCTCAGAAGCTTTTGATACTGCCAAAGTGTGACATATTCACTTACCTACCCATTGATATGGTGTTCTCAAGTGGGGAAAATCTTTAACATATGTATAATATATTGGTATAAAATTATTTAATTCCAGAATTTCCCTGTAAGTTAGGCAGAACATGGGAAGTGGAAGCTCCATTTTACCCCCAAGAGACAAGCTTGGTGAAGGATTATTGAAGATTCTATTAGTATAAGAAAATGAAATTGTATTTTTCCTTTGAGTTATAATGAGACCAGCATCGTTTTTGATTCTTCTAGTGAAATTCCAATGGGCACATGTAAGGGGTCTTGTTAAATATTTAAATATATGTAGATATACACATGCTGCTATTATATTTTGGAATAAAAGTTGAAAGCTGCATAATTTCATCAAAATATTCTCATTACCTTAAACACATTTATTTGAAATATTTACTCTTGACCATTGTTTTATAATGGTCATGTGTTCAATTAAAAACCATAATTGTCAGTTAGTTAAAAACAGCATTTTTGAACCTAAAGCCAGCCTGTGCCAATATAGAGACAGAGTGATCGACAAAGCAGATATTGTACTTCCCATGGAACCAAATGCCCTGCCACAGTCATTCCACATGAAAAACACCCAGACCAAGGCAGCCCAGCATCCCTGTGGAGGGTCATGGCCGAGTGTTAAGTGGATGCTCCAGCAAGGCAAAAGAACCAGGCACCAAGCCAGGGATTTCCTCGTAATCCACCTGTGGGACACACGCCATCCTAATGGACAGAGAATTAATGCGTTTTTAATTCCAGTATCCTTTAGCCTCTGCAGATATCACTTTTCTCAGTAAGGAAAGCTAGGACATCTCAGGGAAAAATAAATTAAACAAAAAACACCTAACAAATTAGCAGCTGACTCTTGTATCATTCAATTGTACCTCTGCCCTCATGTTGAAGAATGATTTGAGATTAAATACTGCCAGGTTTTCAAATACTCCATAATAGGTAAGTGACTTATCTTACATGTTTATATTTCTATAGGCTTCCTGTGGCCACATGTTCCTTAGTGGACTTCTCTTCATGAACTAGCCTTTTCCACTTAGCTTGACATTGAAATCCTTCTACCACATTGGTCTCTCTCTGCTCAACTCCCACTACAGCTCTAAGCATACTTAAATTACACCCCTGTCCCTACGACGCTAATCCTATGTTCAAATGCTTTCTGATTCTCCCTAACAAATTTCAATTCAGTAAGACATGCATGTATTGATCCTCAGCCCCATTATAAGATGTGACTTACAGGTAATAAACCTTTACATTTGTAAATAAATGATGAAATGGCCATGTACAATGTTTTCTTAAGTGCCTTGGTGAATAGAAAGATACAAAGGATATGATCTTTAACCTTAAAAAAACATAAGCTAGACAGAAAGACAATGATATAAACAACCAACTATTGAAAATACGTGAAATAAGTTTCGTAGTGATGAAGGTAATAAAGAAGGCTAGCATAAAGAATGTGAGTATTAGTGGAAAGTCAGGGAAGTCTTTCTAGGGAGGTCTCATTTAATTTCTATGCATGGGTACTTAAATATAGGGAAAGCCATGCCAGGGTTCAGGAAAAATGTGAGTCGAGAATTATGATCTAGCTGAGTGAAACATGTCCTGAGAATGTTCCAGAGATGGTTGATTGCAGCTCCTTCCACCAAGCTCATAGCAATCCCCACTCTTGAAGCTTTTCTTAACATATACTTGAGCACCATTGTATCCAGACTGTCCAGGCATCTTGCTGATTCAGGGGTGTACGTACTGGTCAGACCAGGCGAGTGGAACTGCAGCAACACATCCCCCTGGAAGTCTCCACGCTTCACCGATAAAGAGCCATTTCCCACTTAGCTTCAAGGCCAGCAAGATGTCAGCTGCACCTAATCTTCATCACCTCCCAAGCTCCCAGGTGTTGTCTCGTGGACTCTCTGCTCACATCCAAGCACAGACAAGAAGAGGAGAGGGGGTGGACAGTCTTGAAGTGATGTCATCCTTTCTACCCATGTTTTATGACTGTGACTAGTCACAGTGTCCCCACAGATATTACAGGGACTGGGATTGGGCTGGGCGTGCTCCTGTGAACACAGGCAGAATCTGGAAATGTTTTCTGAACACTCATTACTGTGTCCACCACATTTAAGACAGACTTAATTAACAGAGTTCTCGTAACATAGCTGGCATATTTTAACATTGAGATAGATCATGCTGATTATCGCAGAACTATAATAGTCATCAAGAAAAGATTTGTATTGTAAAATAATGGCCATAATATTTCATACATATACTATTATCATGCCCCTAAAAATTATAAGCACACTTTAATTATTTATTTATAGTACAAAAAACCGAGAGAGAAAAAAGCCAAATTATTATTTTACTGGTTTTGTTAGTCAAACAGTTAAAGCTTGATGCTTTACATGTTATAATAATTTAATGCTTTTGGGCAAAGAAATTAACCAGTATATAGTAAATGGATTTTAATAGAAGGTACAATTTGGACAACTGCTATTAAACCACACCATGGAAGAAGTCTTTCATTTCTTAACTGGTTCTTTAGTTTCAAAATAATGTAACAATAGAAAAGCAAGGATAATTTTTAATGTTGAAGACATTAGAGCCTTTTACATCATTCCAAAAATCCAGACAAAATAAAAATATCCATAGGCAATATATTGTATTAATATATTATTTATATAATTAAGTTATATATTAAATCATAAAGTGATTAGGTATGAGTAAAAATTATCCTTCACAAAATGAATATCTGAAAATACATTTATTGTTCAAGGTTTCATATTGTTTAAAATTTCTATCTGATAGTTTAATCATGCCCATCCAAGAGAAAATCTTTAACTATTTAAAATATCTATGTACTCATATTGACAATATAGTGCATGATTCATTCAAGAGGTTGTCTAAGAAAAATGCATATTTGGTGTTTTGTGCAAACATTAATGAGAATTATATAGTAATATGCCATTCCTATCAATATCTGAAAATGATGTATCTGATGTTTTGCTTCAGGTATTTCTTGTCTCTGATTTTCAGAGAATAAACATGTGTTTTTGGCATACTTAAATAGATATAAGCAAAGAGATTCAAACCTATAAAATCAGTGTACAAATAAGTAGAAAACTATTAAAACTACATACAATTTAAAACTATGGCACTGCCATATATATTTTTATCATTAGCATAAAATATTTTAAGATTGTGCTTATCAATTTTAAGGTAAAATCTATAATATTTAAGTGTTTAGACATTTTTTGTGAACCTTGCAGACACCTAAATCATTCCAGGGGTGAGGCTAATGGTTTCACTCTACATTCTTAACTCCCTTGTCCGTTTTTCTTACAGCTGCTGCATTGTCAGAGGTTTCTTTTCTCATTTTCTCTTTCCTGTGTTCTTTTTTTTTTCTTATTTTTTTTACATTCAGATTACAGGGTAATGGCATACCTTCACCCCCAGGAAGTATATATGGACGCTCTGCAGTGTTCCTGTGAGTGACCATTAGAGGAGGCTGGCCCCCTGGTTGTCCTAGCCTTTGAGGGCGTAAGTAAATTATCCATAAAAACTTTTAGTATGCCCATGATATGGGACTTGGGACCATGAACCAAAGCCTGTTAAGAAATAAACTCTGGTAAAATGCACCATAGGTGTGGCCCCACCAATTCCTTTCATTTCTTACAAGGGTAGATGTTAAATCTAGTAAGCATAGAATACAAATGTCTTAACTAAGAAAATGTGAAGTCTATGTTAATCAGTTTGATCAAAATATTTCAAATTGTATATAAAACCAGCACATTGTACCCTGTAATTGCATTCATTTACATATCTATGATTTAATACATAAAATTTTTTAAAAATTTAAAAAAAGAAAAAGACTCTGGTGGCAGACTGATATTGTTTAACTTCCCCAGTAAATGTGAAATCACCACTGTGCCCAATGAAGCAATGGAGAAGAGAGTGATGCTTCAAAATCCAGGTGAGAGGTGACCTCCACCCTGTGTCAGTAAGGAGCTGGGTGAAGGGAGGACGCAGAGCAGAGCCCATGAGAGTTTGGCCCAGAGGCCATTTTCAAGCATGGGAGGGGCTATGCACCTAAACCGGCCAAGAGCGGAGTCAGGGTGCCTGAGAATAAATATGGTGGCAAGAATAGGGACCCAACATCAAAGGCTCAACTGGTCTTGCTTTTTATTTCCTTGGAAAACCTTCACAAATGACAAGAAACCTTCAATGCCACCTTCTTGACAGACAATAAACCATTGAACACTAAGTGTGAGTCATGAGTAATTTGAAACACTTTTATTTTAGTTTTTAGTAAACTAAAATATGAAATCAAAATACTATTACATTAAACATGAGATAAAATATAAACCTCTGAAATGTTATTAAAATCTGAGTATAAAAGAATGCTTTTTCCTGTGTGTTCCATATTAATACTATTCAGGGTGTTACAGTAGCAGGATGTCAGAGAAAGAAAAACACACACCCAGGCAGATGTGGATAGCAGGCAAGTCTGTCTCTACACCTATGAGCATGTAGGTACCCTATGATCAAGGGCCATGTCTCATCTCCAGCAGGATCACTGTTCAGCAAAGTTCAGCCCATGGTGGGTGCTTATGTAATAATTTTAAGTGTTTTAATGGGGAATTTATTAGTCCCAGGTATTAAATTGTCAGTAAATTTCTGTGCCAATATTGCAACCCTGGTCATTATTTATCCAAGGCCAACATTTAAACAACTACCCCGTCTTATTTCTCTGTGATAGACAATGCAATCATGTATACTGTCTGGATGATCTAATTTGTGGGGTTGCTAAGAGGACTCAAGACTATTTCATTATGTGTGAATGCATTTTGAAAACCCTGAAACACTGGAAGAATATAAATAATTGAGTTGTTGATATATAATAAATTTATATCATTCTTTTCAAATTTAAAGGAGAGTCAATATTTTTCAGGAAGAGAGAAAATGAAAAGGATTTCATTTACTTTTTTCTCTTCCTTTATATAGGAAGGTACTAAAATTTCTAGCATATTATTTTTATTATTTCTTAAATGTTCTCTATTGGGTTATGCGTTCTCCGTTAATGATTTGTTTTTATTTTAACATAAATCCAGAAGGGCATTACATTTTATTTAACACAGGTCCTAAGAAACTCCTTTCAAATTACATTCCTCTTCCCACCTATTGAAGCTCTCACAGAAAAGAAGAACATATGCATTTAAAAAAAAAAAAAAAAACTTAAAATGATCTTTTTCTGCTTTTGCCACAAGATAAAAATATCCACCAGTTTCCTGGGGTCATTCTTGATCGATAGACATCTGACCTCTGAGAGTGCCACAAATGGTGGAAGTTATTTCTGAGTCATCTTAACATTTCCATTAACAGTTCCTCTACTTGAACATCTAGGCAACAGACACAGAATAATAGTGACGCTTTGAAAGAAAAGTGTGATCAAACATGGAAGAAATGTCTCAGCTTCCTCGTCTAAACGTACATCATCCTTTTTATTACCCTTGCCAGATATATAACTCTTACTTAGACAATATGAAGAATCTGAGTAGCGGGGAATCTGAAACACACCTGTGCAGGCAGGAATGAAATAATTATGAATTATGGACTCAGTTTTTAATTTTTTGTGCTATTACAAGACCAGATTACACAATTTCTTGCACATTGTCTTGGGGGCTACAATTTTAACAGAGCGTGATTGGGTGATACAGATTCCATCTCACTGGTGTTACACGATCCAGGGTGTCATGTCAAACTTTAACATACATGGGAACCCCACAGACATCTTGTTAAGCTACGGCTATTTATTCTGCAGATCTGGTTTAGGCCCCAATATCCACCTGCTAAAGAGCTAATAACCAGGACCTATGAGGAACTCAAGGAAATCAGCAAGAACAAATAAAACAGCCTCATAACAAAAGGGAGTGAAAGACATGCACAGAAGCTTTTCAAAAGAAGATGGACTAATGGCCAACAAATATATGGGGGAAAAAAAGTTCAACATCTCTAATTATCAGAAAATGTAAATGCAAACCACAGTGAGATATCACCTAACCCCAGTGACAATGGCTTTAACCAAAAAGTCCCCAAACAACAGATGCTGGTGTGGATGTGGAAAGAAAGGAACACTTATCCACTGTTGCTGGGACTACAAACTAGTGCAGCCTCTGTGAAAAGTCATATGGAGAGATTTCAAAGAAATAAATGTAGACCTACCATTTGATCCAGCAATCTCATTACTGGGTATTTACCCAAAAGAAAAAGAGAGTCATTGTATCAAAAAGACATGTACATTCAAATGTTTACTGAAGCACAATTCTTAATTGTAAAGATGTGGAATCAACCCAAGTGCCTTTCAATATATGAGTGGATTAATAAAATGTGGGATATGTATACCATGGAATGCTAATTAACCATTAAAGAAAAAATGGTGAACTAATACCTTTTGTAAAAACCTCAATGGAATTGGAGACCATTCTTCTAACTGACATATTGTAAGAATGGAAAAACAAACACTTCTAACTAACATATTGCAAGAATGGAAAAACAAACACCACATGTACTTATTATGAAATTGGAACTAATGGATCAACACCCATGTGCACATATGGTAGTAAAATTTAACTCAATGCAAATCAAGAAGTTAGGAGGGGGCCAGAGGGGAGAGGTAAATTCACATCAACAGGTACAATGCACTGTCTGGGTGACAGTCACACTCATAACTTTGACTCAAACTGTAAAAAAGGCAATTCAGGCAACCAAAACACTTGGTTTATATAATATATATAATATATAAATAATATTCTGAAATTAAAAAAAAAAAAAGAAAAGAAAAAGATTGTGTGATTCTAACAAGCTGCCAGACAATACTGATGCTGATGGCCCGTGGACCACAGTTCTAGAAGCAGAGACTCACTCCAACTCAGTGTGTTTCTAACTAGAGGACCTGAACCCCTTTCTTCTGGGACCTCCTGCCTGGGCCCTTGCTCTGAGGTTGTCCCTAATTGCCCCACAATACAAATATGTTAAATTATAATACTGTTGGGAAAATTTGCCTAGGGTTTATAGAATGTCTAAAGGCTTTTGTTGTTACTATTTTTCTGTTTCCATCAAGCTTTACTTCATTATTTTTAGCCCAGATAATTCCCAAATGCACTTATAAGAAGGTGTGCTTTCAGGCTGACCCACAGGAGTAGCTCACATCACCACAGTATCTCTTGTTCTGTTAGCTCAAGAATCTAAGCCCGAGGGCCAAGCAGCTGCTTGTCAGGGATTAAGACAAGTGACTATCCTCCCTCCCCAACCAAGACCAGGTGAATATTTGGTCCCAATGTGGAAACTGCAGAGGTGAGATGATCCTGAAAACTGATTTATTCTGGTGACGACATGACCTGGGGACCTTTTATAGGAGAGATTTGCTGCAAATTGAAGGTGGGTGAATATGGATAATCAGCAGCCAGAAAGTAACAAATGCCTGCAATACACAGGTGATCAGACACTCTGCTAATATATAAACATTTTTATATTATTGTTTTCAGACAAATACTTTAGAGACCAAATAATGTTTTAAAAAAGACTCTCTTATAGACACCTGCTAAAATATTACAAGACGTAACTTTTGTATTAAATAAAACCATCTTATTAAAGACCTTTTATGAGATTTGTTTTGTAACAATCACAAAACAAACAAATGCCATATTTTCTTTTGAGACTTTTTCTCCCTTGCATACAATTGCAGACACACCTCCTTTCATTGCACTTCACAGATATTGCATTTTTTACAAAATGAAAATGTGGCAGAACCCAGGGTCTATCACGTCTTTGGGGCCATTTTTCCAACAGGCTGTGTTAACTTTCTGTCTGTGTGTCCATTTTGGTAATTATCACAGTGTATCAACGTTTTTCATAATTGTTGAATCTATGATGATGAACTGTGATCAATGATTATTTATATTGATGACGCTATTATTCTGGGGAATCATGAACTCCACTCACATGAGACACCAAAATTAATCACCCACCATGTGTTGCTCTGAGTCCTCCAGAACGACGGTTCTCTGGTCTCTCTCGCTGTGTTCTTGGGCCTCCTTGTTCCCTGAGATACAACAGTATTAAAATTACACCAGGTGATAACCTTACAATGGCCTCAGTAAGTATTAAAGTGAAAGAAAGAGTCTCTTACTTCAGATCAAATGCTAGAAATTGTTGAGTGAGGAAAGCATGTTGAAAGCCTAGGCTAACATCTAAGCTTCTGTGTCAAATAGTTCAAGAAGTTTTGAACAAAAAGGGAAAAAAGGGTGAAAGAAATTAAAAGTGTGACTCCAGCGAACACACAAGTGATGAAAGAGCGAAACAGTAGTTATTGCTGATATGGAGAAAGTGAGTGGTCTGGATAGAAGCCACAGTATTCCTTTGCACCAAAGATGAATCCAGAGCAAGTCCTGACTCTTCAGTTGTATGAAGGCTAGAGAGGTGAAGAAGCTGAAAAAGAAAACTTTGAAGCTAGCAGAGAGTAGGTCACTTGGTTTAAGAAAAGAAGGTGTCTCTGTAACTTCCAAGTGCAAGGTGAAGCAGCAAGTGCTGATGGAGAGGGTGCACTGAGCTCTCCGGCAGATCTGGCTCCCATCACTGAAGAAGGTGGCTGCTTTAAATGACAGATATCCAAAGTCTATCAGTCAGCCTTATCGTGGAAGATAATGCCTTCCAGGACTTTTATAGCTAGAGAGAGTTCTACACTTCTAAGCTTTTAAGATTCTAAGCTTCCGAGGATAGGCTGACTCTCTTATTAGAAACTAAGTCAGCAGATGCCTTTAAGTTGAAACAAAGGGTAATTTGTATTTTTTAAATCTTAAGACTCTTAGCATCATGTTTAATCTATAGTACCCATGGTCTATAAATAGAACAAGTCGTACAGCACGTCTATTTACAGCATGGTTTTCTGGTTATTTTAAGCCTCATACTGAGACCGGCTGCCCAGGGTGGGGGTGGGGAGATTTCTTTAAACATATTGCTGCTCCTTGACAATGTACCTGCTCACCCAAGAGCTCTGATGGTGATAATACAAAGAGATCAATCTTGTTTTCTTGCTTGGTGACACAACCACCAATCAGCAGCCCATGGACCAAGTAATATTGACCTCCAAGCCTTAGCATTTAAGAAACACATTCCATGAGTCTGTAGCTGCCATAGATAGAGATCTTCTGATGGAAATGGTAACACAAATTAAAAACTTTCTGGGAAAGATTGACCAGTGTAGAGGCCATTAAGAAATGTATGATTCATGAGAGGAGGACAAATACCAGCATGAACAGGAGCTGGGAAGTTCATTCCAACCCTCATGAATGACTTTGAGGTTTCAAAAGGTCAGTGGAGGAAATATCCACACATGTGGTGAAATGGTGAAAAGTAGAATGAAAAGTGGAGACTGAGGTAGTGACTGAAGAGCTACAATCTCCTAATAAAGCGTGAATGGGTCAAGAGTTGTTTTTATAGTTGAACAAAGAAAGTAGTTTCCTGAGATGGAATCTACCCCTGGTGAAGATACCGTGAACGCTGTGGAAATGACAACAAAGGACATTTTGGAAAGTTATGTAGCTGAATTGGCAAAGCAGCAGCACGGTTTGAGAAAGTTGATTCAAATTTTGAAAACTGTTCTACAGTCGGTAAAATGCTATCAGCCAGCATCACGTGCTACCAGGAAAACTTACATGGAAAGAAGAGTCAATTTCTGTGGCAAACTTCATGATCATCTTAATTAAGAAATTGCCCCATCACCCCGAACTTCAGCAGCCCCCACCCTGATCAGTCAGCCCCCATCAACACTGTGGGAAAACCCTCCACCAGCAAAAAGATTATGACTCTATGAAGGCTTCAGGTAGTTTTAGCAATGAACTATTTTTAATTTAAATAATGTCCTTTGTTAGAATTAATGCTTAATGCTTATTGTACATTTATTAGACTACATCATAGTATAAACATAGCTTTTGTAAGCAGTGGGAAGCCAACAAATCATGGCTTATTTTATTGTGATATTCACTTTATCATTGTCGTCATGGTCACCTAGTACATATCCCATAATATCTCCAAGGTCAGCCTGTGCCCTGCTGTGTAAGGTATGGACCCTGGGATATTGTGTGACCTGTCTGCCTTTATAGAACTTTCTACTCCTTTTAAATTTGTTACATAAACTTTGTTTATTCTCTTTTTAGTAACTACAAAAGAAAAAGAAAAAATGATAAATTTAGACAATCATTTAGTCTCTATGATATAATGGTACCATTTACAAATAAACAGAAAACAGTAGCCCAGTTTTTTTTTTTTTTTTGGAAGAAATAAAAATTGAATACAAATGTGTGTGTATGTCAGTAGTTTTCTCCTTAAACAGAAACACTTCAGTTGTCTTTACCGTGTCTAGTTATTTAAATTATTTTTTAATGTGGCAAAGGCCTTGGAATTAATCAGCCCCATCTGCATACACAAAAGCCATGACACAGGGAACAAAAAATGTCTGAGGACAAAACCAGGCTTCCTTTCACGGCAATAGGGGAAATTAGTGTCATCACTAGGTTGAAGACATAAAGAGATTCAAAATTAAAAATCCTTTGAACGCTTCCAACAAGATTCCTATAATCAGCTGAAAGATAAGTAATGATCAAAGCCCTTTAAAACAGTATTGTTCCCTCCATTAGAACTGTTTAAATGTACCCTACTATTCACCAGAAATTATACAAGATTACTGCAGAAACTATGCTATTGTTTCAGCAAAGCACTCAGATGTTTTAAGGATGGCTTTCTACCCTGATGTAAGGTTAAAAACCAAGACACAAAAACAGCTACAATTATAAACCTTAATTATCAGAAACACCCCCCCACACACACACACACACACATAGGTGCACAATTGCTCTGACAAACTCATTTATCCTGATGAGAGTGGGCTGGGTTTGGTGTTTGGGACTGGGGAAGACAGATGGGTAGAAAGAAGAGTTTTTCCCACGTGAAGTCAAATTCTGGATAATTCTTTAAACAAACATTTTTGACGTGATCACTACTTTATAGCGGGGATTTATTGATCTTTTAATGATCTATTTTTTTTGTTTAGTCCATTTTATCCCAGGTCTAGTATGATGGAGGGAAGGTAGTAGCAAATTTCTTCACACATCAGTGCCCTGGTTGTTTTATGCGGTCACCTGGGCATGTGACACACAGCAGGACCACACTGGCATCTGAGAACAACCTCACTCAAGAGCCGGAATAATGAACGTTTCACAGATTTGCCAGCAACTGTACTTTTACTCCCTGATGAGTTGTGAAGTCTTAATAACAATACTGGTTTTTTTTGGCTGATGACAGTTTGAAGGGGACAGCTGTTGTCTTAGTCGTTAAACATTTTGAAGATTTTATAGTGCATTGTTTATTATCATTAGCTGAGGATGAGGACAGAACTAGCAGGATTTTAGACTCTGATTTCAACCAGCCATTTTTTGGGGAAAAAAAAAAGTAAACAGCAACTCCAATTTCATATTCTAGGCAATGTTAGTTTAAATGTCACAGGCAACACTATAGCCAGTGATGCACAGACAGAGAATGGGAAATTTTATAAGCTAAGGATAATCTCTGAAGATGTGTGAATCAAATTGAAATTCAGTAAGCATCAGTTCATGCTTACTTGTAGTATAAAATTGAAAATTTCTAGCATAGATCTGAATGTGTTTATTCCTAGAACTTCTGGAAAATGTGAACTTGAAACCTAATTTTTCAGTAGTTTAAAAATGCTCTAGGTAGTCCTTGAAGGTTTTCCAATTCTGTGACAGTTTTGACCACCAAGTAATTTTTCTTAAATGAACAGAAATGCCAATTCCATTAAGAGATTATGATGCAGAATAACAAGGCCAGAGGTGCTGGCTCCCACCTGCAGCCCCAGCGCTTTGGAAGGCTGATGTGGGAGGATCACTAGAGGCCAGGAGTTTGAGACCAGCCTAAGAAACCTGTGAAATCTCTGTCTCTACAAAGAAGATATGGGAGCGCACACTTGAAGTCCCAGCTACTTGGGAGTCTGCGGCAGATGGTCACTTGAGTCCAGGAGCTGAAGTTGCAGTAAGCTAGGATGATGCCAGCGGAATCTGTCATGGGGGACAGAGTGAGACACTGTCTCAAAAAAAAAAAAAATATATATATATATACACAACAACATAGCTTCAATCCCACATATATATGTAGAGAGAGAAAGAGAGAATAGAAGAAAGAAAATAATTAAAAGGTGTATGTGAGAATACTTAACGGAAGAGTCATGTCTTGAGGGCTTGTGTTACTAATAATGATGATTTTGTAAGCTTGAAACCAATATTCAATTATTAGTTGCAAGTGGATTAGGAATTAAATTAGGAATTTGCCTCTGTACTTCAGCAGCATTGAATCAACTCATATTGGAATTTGCTCACCAACTATCATTATCCCTCCAACGTATCTTCAGTCCCACATATTATATTACAGGTACGCTAAGTATAAAATGAGCCTAATTGGTATTCTCAAGAAATGCCAAGATTCAAAAACAGGAGTCATGTTTTGGAAAATGGAGAAGTATTAGGCCAGCTGGTCTGCCTAGAAATCATAGGAAAGGCTTTTTGAAGCCCTAAAATACATGTTTAACAAATTTTTTTAAAGCCTCTAACCGCATCCTCAGATACTCATCCCTCCTTGCCCCAACACATGAACTAACTTTCAAGGAAATGTGAGGCAATAGCTTTGATTTTGATTTTTTTCTTTTTTTGTATTTCAAGACAGTAATTATTGAATATTAGTTTCATCACAATCACCATGGGGGGTGGCTAACCTAATAACAGCAATTATAATAATCATAACTTTTGTTTACTGAGAATTCACTGTGTGCTTTGCTAACCATTCCCAAGCATAGTCTCTTTCAACGATACAAACGTTAAAGAAAATCAGAATCTCTAAAGGTAAGACCCTGGCCTCATCCAGAGGATTTCAATTCATGTTGAGGCTTGAGAACAACTGTGAAAGCAGGATGTTACAACTAAGTTCGGAACCCGGGAGGATGAGCGCTCACTGGAAAACAGAGAGCTTTAGAAACCTCAGAGAAAACCTGGCCAAATTTCCCCCCCCCAACCACAGGAGACTTACAAAAGAATCCAAGGACTTCTTTTGAAGACTGTTTTTTTTGTTTGTTTTTCTTTTGGGGTGGGGGGGGGGCTATAACGCTAGACTCCTAGGACTCTTATTTCTCTCCTCTCTGCTATTTCCATGTATTTCCAAGGTCCTTGGAAATTTTGAAATGTAGTGGCTGAACATTATATCTGATGGCAGGTTGAACTGAAGCAGACAGTTGTTCATTAGTGCACGTGTGAAGACAATTATGAAGAGTTTACCACTGATGGCTGGTGTCCTTTGCACAGAGTCAGGAATGGGCTCTGAATGAAAGTGTATGGTCTCTAAGTTCCTGACAAGGTACTTTTAAAAATTATTTTAGGAAGTTATGACCTCTCAGATCGGCGCTTGTAGCTCAGCAGCTAGAGTACCAGCCACATACACCTAAGCTGGCAGGTTCAAATGCAACCTGGGCCAACTACAACCAAAAAATAGCCAGGTGTTGTAGTGGCGCTTGTAGTCCCAGCTACTTGGGAGACTGAGGCAAGAGAATTGCTTAAGCCCAAGAGGTTGAGGTTTCTGTGAACTGAAATGCCACAGCACTCTGCCGAGGGTGAGATAGTAAGACTCAAAAAAAAAAAAAAAAAAAAAAAAAAAAAAAAAAAAAAAAAAAAGAAAAAAAAAAAAAAAAAAAAAAAAAAAAAAAAAAAGAAAAGAAAAAAGGAAGCAAGAAAAAAGAAAAGAGAAGAAATTAAGACCTTCCAGGCTTTCACATATGCTGTCTTTCCACTAGGGACAATTCTTTCTCATTCCAAACTCCTGTAGCTGGTGAAGTCCAACTCATTTGTCCTGGATCATAAATCCTCTTATTATATTTTACGGAGAAGCTGGAAGAGATTGTGAATTTAGCAAGAGAAGGCAATGATTTGTTTATTTTTGTATCACCTGTGTCTAGTAAGTTTCTTTTTTTTTTTTTTTTTTTCTTTTAAGAACACAGTCAACTTTCAAAATATGCTTTTTGGATAAATGAAAAATTTTCAAGAGTAACATAAATATCATTTCTTGGACTATATAAGGGTACAAAATATAGATGTTTTTGAAAAATGTGGATGCTTGTAAATCCAAAAAAATTTCAAAATACAATTTTTAAAGCTATCTTATGGAAGTTAATTATTTTTAAATTTTCTAATATTCAGCTAGAAAAAAGAGTGAACCAGTGAGAATGCGGGGGAAGTGGAGGAAGTCTCCACTCCCACCGTAAGGAGTTAGAGGTGACAGTTACGTGGCAGACGACACACGTTCACCATGAACGTTTTCATTAACTCCACTTGGGAAGAAAACTAAGAGGAGCAGCTTATTCAGTTGATTTGCACTTTCCATGAAAAGCACAAACAAGGAGTTTGCAGTCTTTCTGTCACTGAACTATTCCAACAACTTTGAACAAAAATTAGATGATTGACTTTGATGTTCGCCCTAAGTAACGTGAAGACAGTTAATCGGAGACTTTTCACATAACATACTAAATAATCTGGCAAAAACAGTATCACGAAATACGGAACTCTTTGGAGTAGAAGGTCCCTACATGAAACTGATACAAAACTTAAAGAGTTAACCAAAGCTGACTTTTGAAAACCACTTTTCCGTGGGTAATATTGCCAAAACCGAAAGGAATTGCTATTTTGCATGAAGTAATACATTTCACTGGGAGTGAATTTAAGTGTTTTCTGGTACTTGCTGTACATGACAAGCTATAGGCACTGTGCGGGGAGCTGGGTTTCATTACATGCTCTTCACATTAGGCTCTGAAATTTGGATTTTCAGTCTTTAAATATATAGTTAAGATACCGTCTATCTTCATGATAGAAGAAAAAGGCCTGCTGCGATGTGTTTAAAGCATGCCCTATCAAAACGATGACTCCCGGCTGGGCATTTCCCCGTTTTTCCATTTTAACTTACCCATGTCAGACTCCTGCCTCCCAGCCATTTGGCAGGGTTCGCTTAACGAGATAAAGGGGTGGGCAGCGATGGGGAAGGCGCTGGAATGGGCCCCACGGCTCGGGTAGCCCTAAACTGAAAATGCCTTTTTCAATATGGATTTGTTTTAATGAATACCATGCCAACCTGCCTTTATTCACCTTTATGTGGAACTGGAATTTGACTCTATCAAATGTCAGCATTAGTGGCCTGATTTGCATGCCTCATTTTGAAAGCCAAACTCTTCTGTTCACGGGGACAGCATTCAAATCACCGTAACAGTATTGTTTTTATAGTTGCCGATAACATAATTGGAGCTTTTTCGTATGAGGCATTTTGAGAAAAAAGTAAGGAAGAGGATAATGAGAGTTTTATCCCAGGACGGGGTGACTATGTGGTTATTTGGGTCCAATCCCAAGCACACCTAGACACAGCAGACTCCGCGGGACGGAGTCTGCACGCGATTTTCCCCCTCGATTTTCTAAGGAACAAGGAACATCTGTCTTTTTCAGTCTCTTCACAGCGTCCAACCCCAAGGACAGATGTTTTCAAAACTGCGTTGTCTGTGAACGTTTACAGGAACACTCTATTTGCATAAACTCTGGGAATTCCGAGCTCCGCGCTTTCCATACTGTTTTAGTTTTTTAAATCAACATTTTTTTTTTGTTCCGTACCCATCATTTTGTTTTACTCCTCATAAAGCAGACATTGTGTGCACACATCTGTTAAATCTGGGCTGCATTTATTACAGTTCTGTTCTTCCAGAAACAGGAAGGATTAATTACCACAGACCGGCTCTAGAAGCACCCCGTGTTCCCTAACACACAAAATTAATTCAGAGTTGACAAAACTCTTTCAGACACAGCCTGCTTCCTGCTGATGGCGCTTTATTAGCATATTCTTCCCAGAAAAAAAAACGCCTGATGGACGCTTTTTACCTCTCCTCTGAGTTCAATTTGTACGGCACTGAGTGACAGGCAGCAAAATGGCTTGAATATATCTAAGGCAACTTGCCAAAATCC
The DNA here is from genome assembly GCF_000181295.1 of Otolemur garnettii. Lineage (NCBI taxonomy): Eukaryota > Metazoa > Chordata > Mammalia > Primates > Galagidae > Otolemur > Otolemur garnettii. The sequence continues at coordinate 13,986,177 of NW_003852429.1, forward strand.
TCCCGATAGAAGCACTTTGGAGCCTTTGTTCTGAGTACATTAGAGTCGCAGAAGGTCCGTGTACTGTAGACAGTACGGGGCAGGCAGGATGTTCTCAGTAAGACAAAACAGCAGGTGATAAATGACATTAAATAACAGTGAGAATTTACCACAGACTAAATTAACTACTGGAGTGAAATGTTCTCAGCTCTAAGGCTATATTAACAGTGAATTTATAATTAGGCGATTATCATTCTTTTTAGTGTTTGAGGAAGTCTATACGTAAAACTGATGAAGACAGCTCTATTTGACTCCCGGGACACACTGCTGGAAGTGGTTCTAAATACACTGGGGAATAATTCTTCTTTCAGGCCCTATAAAGTCATTTATAAAAATAAGTGCTCGGGATAGAATTAGATCGTTGGATATCTTACACAAACACATACACACACTACACACACAGTTTATTAATGCTTAACAACCTCAGAGAACTGATCACCAGAAAATCAAACTTCACCCAAATATAAACCATCTCCAACTCTCTACGTTAATCAGAAGTTGATGACTGCTAGGAGAAGGATTTTAAGGTGAAAATGAATTTTTATCTTTGTTGTTCCATTAGAGACTGCATCCTTAAAACATATTTCTTTTCTAAATTATTAAGAATTCCTTTATAATGTTTCTCATATTTGTCACCTTAAATGTACTTCCATTTGGATTTTAACCTAAAACCTGAGAAAATCTGAAGAATTATAATCTTTCAAAAGATGTGTCAGTGAAAGGGCATACATTGCTGCGTTTGTCCCTGAATAGGTTGTCCCAAAATCATCACATAGCAAGAGCTGTGTCAAATATCCTTAAAAATCAAATATTTTTTTAAATCGTGCAATAATCTTTAAACTCTTTAAGTCAATTTTTGGTGCACATCATTTTTCTGTACTTACAATGAGCAGCATTTCCCAGCTCCCTGCCTGTCCATCAGACCTCTTCCTAAAAGGGGAATGAGCTTCACATGGTGTCAGAAGCACACACGGGATCTTTGGTCGAATTCTCACCAAGTAACATCTTATGCACCTTCCAGGAGGATTTCTTTTAAAACTAGAACACTTCATTTTGGCAGCCAAGCCCTCTGTGTCTAGACACATTATAGTGCTGGGTTACAATTGCATTTCCATAATAAACTAGTATCCATTCATTCATAACTTTCTCAAAATTCTCCTTTTGGGCTTTAAGCTCTGCAGGCTTAGCCTTGGCCAAAAGGTGAATATTTGGAAAGTTTCTGCTAACTCCATTTGATCAGATATTGACTTATATGACTCAAAAATCATTTTCCATATGTCCACAAGAATATTACTCAAAGACGTAATCCACAAGGAGCTGACTTTTATATTAACAATTTAAAATTTAGAATCTGACTAGTCCTCTGAGAAACAAGCTCGAATGCTGGGATGAAAAATTCAAGTTTAAAACCAAAATTCTTCTATATCCATCATATTTCACTGAAGCATCAGCACACGCCCCCACAACTTCATTTTTTCCCTCCAGTCTCTTGAGTATATCTCTGTATGTGCTTCCTCTTCCACATACATAGTGTTATGTCTTGAAACGATTGTTACTAAACTATTAGACGTTCAAGTCTAGTGTCATCATCTCTGTCTGGGGAGACTGTGAGCTTCCTCACAGGCTGAGCTTCCTGGGAGCCTGTGCCAGCCCTGACCCTGTCCTGTGACTGCTCTGCTTTTTGTGACATTCCACATGTCAACCAGAAGTGTGTGATCTGTTTGTTTAGGTTGTATGGAGGACTTTTTCATCTGTACTAACTTGAATTTTTCCTTCTCCTTTTTGACATAATCTAAAATGATTGTAAATAAACCACACACATGAAAATGATTAAATGTAACATTTGGGTGGAATGCTCACCCCAACCCATTCCTCTCTTGCCATCATCTCTGCCTTCCTTGCTCACCGGACATCTGAGCTTCCTCGGGGTAGGCATCTAGGGCCGATCAACTAACAAACACTCAGGTGATGACTTAGTGTGTAAGTCCTTCCAAAATCATTTTATTGGAAAGAATATTCAAAAAAGTGAGAATGATTCAAGATAAACAATAAAACTGGTAGCAGAATTCAAAGTCCTTGGCACATCGTCAATAGTGATATTTTGTTGAATGAGTTCATGGCAAGCCCTGTGTGAATCACATATTTAACGCCCCCCCCCCCATGCCTCAGCGTATTCTCTAAGAAAGAAGAGAAACAGCAGTTTCTATCTACTTGGTTCATTATAAAGCTTAAACAAGACTGAATTTTTATGTCACTTAGAGCACTTCTGGTTAAAACACTCTCAGTAAGTATTAGTAATCAGTGTTACTATTACTATAATAATGTAGTGCAGTTAGGAAAAGGTTTTATACAAACACACACACGCACATACACTCTTCCTTTTCCAACTTCCAGAGAGAGATAGGAGCTGCCAGTACATAGCTCTCATATGGTCACGTACCGTCCGCTCACAGCAGGCCTGAGGTGATGCGTGAGGTTGCCCTGCGGTTTGGACCCGCCGCCTGTGGGCCTTGTGTGGATGAACTGGGGGCCGTCATCAGCTCACCCACCAGCTCAGCCACCCCACATACGGTTCACCACAGCAAAACACTGTTCAATCTTTACAATGTACAATATTCATTTAAAAATTAGTCAACAGACGTTTTCATTATTTAGATTGCCAGAATAAATAATTTCCATATTTTATGTAAATAAACAAAACAGTATTTCTTTTAATTCATAAAGAAAAGTCATAGTGAAAAAGAAACTTCGAGCCTTTTCACTATTTGTTGCCAAAACCAAAAAGAACACTTGTAAAAATTAAGGAAGATAAGGAAATTATAATTTGATGATACTGAGAAAACCAGTTTATTGTTATTATTATGTGATATACAAGGTAAGCTTTTTATTTTGTGTGTATGACAGTATAACAGAGGTACTATATAGATTAGCTTTTTATGTTACCGCAGTACAAAAGAAACATCATCTATGAATATTTCATAGCTAGTTCAAACATGATAAGCCCTTTTATAACTACTCATAGGCTCATTAAGTTAGACAATTATAACTTATTTGCGGTATAGTCACTTAAAAACTTGTCCAGATCACAAGTCAACGGTAGACAAAAAAGTGTTTCTTACAGAATCAATAACCCCTTGTTGGTATGTTTTCCTTTTATTATTAGGGACAATTTTTACCCTTGTTACTTTAATAATTTTATAACTTTCATAAATTCAAAGAATAATTGAGTTAAGAGGACACATACAATGCATTTACTGCTTTCTTATAAGACCAGCAATGACTCCGTATTTCAGTAACTAACATCATGTAACAGCACTAGTTAATGATGCATTTGCTTTTCAACTGTCCCCTTCATTGTAACATAAGCCCTGTGATGTGTTTACTATTAATTTCATTTTACAACTGAGGTTAAGTTGTTTACCCAAACTCCTGCCTCTATAAATTACCAGAAACAAGAATTAGACTCAGGTCCTCTAGATAATGAATTCTACCATACACACTACCTCCGTCTATTATTATGTTAAGCTGCAAATAATTATTACATTTCAAAAGACTCTCAAACACAAACTGTTGAGAATTTGTGATACTCCAGGCAGTGCTATGCATTTTACATTTATGTTCATTATTTTAATTAATATTCAAAACAACAATGTGAGATACAAACTTAATTTGAAGTATCTTACAGTTAAGAGAACTAAGGTTCTGAATATTTGTGAAATCTCAGAAGATTATGAACGTAATAAATAACATACCCAAGAATAAATCTCTGATTCTTCTGCCCCTGGAGTATGTGTCTTCAGGATCTTTGGAGAATTATTTTATTGTCAGGAGCCCTGTTGATGAGCCCTCGTGGAAAATGGCTAAGTTCTCACAGTGAAAGGGATATAATTCACCTGTTCTTTGGGGACTGTTGGGTACCTCGTGTTGGGGGACACTGTGAAGTTTTTCTTATAGATTAATATCATCTAAGATCCTAGGAAGTGAGAATTATATATAAGGTTAAAGAATCAAGAGAAGAAATAGAATGTCCTTCCCAACTGAGAAAAAGACATAAATTTCACTTGAATGTGCATCTACATGGATAGAAGCTGTGGGCAGAAGCCAGTGCAGCAGTGGTTGGAAGCAATGCCACGTTAACTCCTTAACTCTCTGCAGTGGGGAAACCGCCCTGTGGCTGTCAGGGTGGGAGCCAGGGTGTCAGGCTCAGGCTTACTCAACACATGGGGCAGGCTGCAGGGCGCAGCTCCACGGGGCTCATACAATGGAATAGGGAGGGAAAAGTGAGAAATGAGGAATGATGTTTCCTTAAATCGGAGATCTTGGCCAGAAAGTAGGCAAGGGTGGGGATATTCTTGGAGTCAAGTGATGTTAAGTCATAAAGAGTAAAATACAACTTTTTTTGATCCTTTAAACCTCCTGGAGTAGCTCATACACAAGAGTGGGATTAGCTGAAAGTCAGAAAGGCTGGAGCCAGAAAGCCAGAGAACTACAAGAAAGATATCTCATTAATCTAAGCATGTTCGTTAGCCAAGGTCTAGACGAGGACTTTCTGGATAATCACGCAAAGAAAGTGGCAAATTCAACAAAATAGTGCGTAACAGATTTAAGATAAGAGGCATCAAATTTAAACTCCATTTACATTTGTGAGAATTATGTAATAAATTTTCATGATAAATAAAAATCATAGCAGCTCATTCAAATGATTTGCCAGTCTGGCTCCCTCATGGAGACTGCAGAAAAAGTAAGACAAATGAGATTTATTACAATTTCTATTCCTGAGGCATAAAACACTCTATTTGCTGCCTAGATGACCAATTTAATTTCCAAAAAAGATTAAGGAGGTTAAGAGAATAAAGGGATTTTATTGAATCTATTCAAGATATTGATAGATTAAGATACTGACTTGTGATTTGACTGGTAACACTGCACCACAAGTGGTCTCTGTACCACGTTGCTCACTGGGAGAAAGAGCACTTAGTTCTAGAAACTGTTTTTAGTGTTTTAAGCCAATAATTCCAAGGCATTTTAGATTACAGTAAAGTTATGAATTTAACAGCACCAGCTCTTTTATTTATTTATTTTTTAATTTTTCAAGTTGGCATTCTTAGGTCTTAGAGGCTTTGTGTCTCAGACCCCAGACAACTGTAGCCCCTGGCACTCAGTCAAGTGACACTACATAACACACATCGTTCATCAGCTGTGCTGTACATGAAAAAACCCTATTCCACTTCCTCCTCATGATGGTGCTTCTCTGAACTTGCATCTTCCAACTTAGTATGGGCCTTCATGAGAATGCGTTAAATACGCGTAGATCAGACACTCCTACCTAACACAGCTCTGCTTTTCACAGTTTGGGGGGAAGTCCAGGCAGGCAGATCTGTAGCAGAGATTTCAGAGATTTCACCTCTGCTGAACATACCACACTGATAGCCAGGAACGAAGACTGTTCTTTCTGGGGTGTGAAAGACCCTGGGGGAAATCCTTATAACTTGAAACTTATAGCTTTATCTAAAAATGTTCTCACAATTACTCAAGGCATCTAAAGATATTAAAACCAATACCAAAACAAATGGGCTCAGTGTTGCCACTTCTATTCAACATGATACTGGAAGTTCCAGCCAGAATGATTAGGTAGGGGAAAGAAATAACAGGCATCAGAAACGAAGAAGTTGAATTGTCCCTCTTTGCAAACTACATGATTTTACATGTACATATACAGAAAACTTTAATGACTCCACTAAAATGTGTTGTCATTATTATAGCAAATGAACTCCATAAAGTTGCAAGATACACTAATAGCCAGATACCTGAAAAATAAATCAAGAAAGCATTCCCATTTAACATAGCTACTAAAAAAAAAAGAAGATACGCATGTCCCTGACAATTGTATCAAGCTGTTGCACACGCCCTGTACATTTATTTTCTATTTTTTTCATGAAGAAAAATGTGTCACTATTTATGAAATCACTGCATATTGATATAATACATTGTATATAACAGGTACATTCTTAAGTGATAGGAGAAAAAAAGAAAAGAAAAGCATTAATTCACATTCCACCCTGAGTTTCAAATGACAGTGGGTAAAACTTCTCTCTCCAAATCTAGTAGAGCTTTGAATTAGGGACCAAAAAGATGAAAAGATGCCCAAAGAGCCCCAAAAGAAGGAATTCTCCTTGGCACCTTTACTGGATTGCAATACTGTGCCCACCTGGAAATACTTGGTGGGCACTCAAGAGTGTGCTATTCAGGCTCCGCTCTTCTTCAGAATATTAGGAATAGTCATTACCTTACTTTTTCTTAATAGCCAACTGCCAAATATTACATGATTGGATACATTTATCCTTTAGAAGAAAAGATTAAAATAGGACTGCATTATGTGGTGGGATATTTATGTCAAATTATTTAAAAGACATTATACATTACCAAAAGGAATTTTAAGATTAAAAATGAATGATTAATAAAATGCTCTTAAGATGAAAGAGAATTTGGACTATTAAACATGAATCCGCCCTGGGAAGTACGAGGGAGCCAAGCATGTGAGTTTCGTGCTTTTGGTCTTTCTGACTTGATCTGGTTCTATATGCGACTCTTACCCTGGATCATTTTAAATGTAATTCCTGTCTCAAAACATTCATTGCTTTTCCCTACCTTACTAGAGTAGGAAAAGCAGATTTCAGCCTTGTCCATCCTCACTGGCCTCTTGTAGACATCGGCAAAAGCACCCAGCACTAGAAGCTACACCATTTAAATGCATGCATTTTTTCTTAATGACTGCCAATGAACCATAACAAAATAGAACCTTCCCTCTCTGGAAGTGATTAGACAGGTTCAAAAAGAGTATTTGATGAGATGCCAAGCCAGCACATTGCTGTGATTTAAAAGCGGTGCCCACACCCCAAACAGCCAGACTTTCCTATTACAGAACAGCTGCCTCCCATAGTGAGCCTGATTTAGCACAAGATCAAAAATCTCAACACCCTCTACATGGGTTTTGTGACATTCCTCAGTGGCACGGGACCCAGGTAAAACCATGAAAAATTATCTGAGGCTATGTCAAGGAGAACATTGAAACCCAAGGGCATGTTTTCCAGTATCATTAGAACCCTTCTATACGCCACCAGGTCGTCTCTGTAGAAACCTCAGGGATGTGTTAAGACCAGCTGTCTGGTCTTCATTCATTCATTCATTCATACATTCACCCACTCAGAAAATATCTATTGAGAAAATATTGTAACGAAAGCTTTAGGATTAAAGTGCCGTACTAAGTTCAACCTGCATCTGCTTCTGGTTCTCACCATTTATCTTGTTGTTTTCATTGTTCCTTCAAGCAATATTTTCTTCCACACACCTTCTTTGTAACTATTGCGTGAAGCTTTCTAAGTTGAAGCTCTTTTCAATTCCCCATGTTTTACAATTTTAGTGCTATAAACAATGAGAATGTCTTTTCTGTTATTTTATCTATTTTAGAACGAAGTTTCAATTCTTTACATATGCGCTAATCAACCCATAGCACCATATCTATGTTACTTGGGGGGATATAATACATAGTTAATGATGGAATCAGACCTCCGCCCGGCCCGAGCACTATTTGGCAGCTTGTCAAAAATCAGTGCTTTCCACTTGTGGTTGGCTGACGGAGTTTTTAGAAAGGTATTCATTGTACTGCACTGACAGCTACACCTGTTGGATCTTGTTCTACCTCCAAGACCCACAGACATGTCTAAAATTCTTTCATATAACAGCCATGAGAGGTTTTGAGAACAGCTCACTCCTCAACTGCCAACCCTTCCCCACCCTGGTTTCAACAAAAGTGTCTCCTTTTCAAAGTAAATCTGCTGGGTTCTGTCAAATGATCCTTAGATGCAGCATCTCCAAGTGTACCTTATCCTTCCTCTCTGGGTGTGGCTTGGTTTCTCAATGACCTTTGTAAAGCTCGGATGAAAGTCGTAGGTGTGGTTTGTTAAGGTCATGGGACAGTGGTGATGCTGTCCTCTTCCTGACAGGCTCTGTGTTCCTGACAGGCTTTGGACTTGCTACTAAACTGGACTTGCTACTAAACTCACTTGTCTTATATGGAGTTTCTAGCTAATTAAGGCCCCCAGATACTTTTCATATAGGCTGTTCCCAATCCATACTCCACCCTGTCCATAACTGGATTTCATCCTGTGGACTTACTGTAGGGGGAATAATCATATCTATTATATTTAATGTCTTCAATTTGATTCTCTTCTATTTCTTCAAGATTGTCTTGATTTCCGAAATATTTAATGTGAATCTGATAGCTTCGTGTCCTTGCTCAAAAAAACTTCAAAAATGCCTAAAAATATACCCTCCTACTATCTCTCTTGATATTTCTAGTCTCAGTTTCAGATCAAAGGTTACAGGTGTGAGTTGTGTCCGTGTGCCCCCAAATAATATAAAACACACTCTTCTCCTAGATACCAATGGCCACATTCCCCACTAGAATAGCTTCAGAGTTGGTTAAGTGTTAAAGGAGGAAGTATTTGTGGGAATTCGTTGAAAATACCTAAGCTTAAAGCAATTACAGGTTAACTGTCTTTCCAGGAAAAGTAATAAGTTTGCCGCAAAATGTTTCCCAGCCTTTGTGCTTTGGGATAATATCAATTCTGAATAATAACATATGTTACCAGTTATCACTGTATTTAGAGTTTTTTTTTTTTTTAATCACAACTCAGATTACTGAAATGCCTTTGATCTGAACAGATCCACCACTGTGATGTTTCTGGTGATGTATCCATCTAACGCATCCTTTCCTTCATTAAAATGCCACCACATTCTGGTTTCTTCAAGGCAAAGGTTTCACTCACATTATACATTTTCATACTTCGCTTTCTTCCCGCATCTTATACCTCCAAACCATCAGATTCTGAGAATCTCAACATCAGTGTCACTATCACAGAGTAGGTGTCCCGTCATTATCACTGGTAGGATTGAACTGAATTAGTGTTGCTTTCATCTTTTGATCTTTCATACACAAAATCCATCACAGTCCAGAAGTCGAAATGCATGAAAAAGCCAAAGGACTGCTTTCCTATGTTTTAAATTATTTTAGAAATGATTGAGTTTGCATAAAACATCCTTCTTTGAAGTGGGGGAAAAGGAGAGAGAGACAGCGAAAGTCACGCTGTAGAATGGGCACCAGGAGCGCAAGACCAACCGGGAGGCGAAAGGAGGGCATGCCGGCCAGGGTATGGCAGCACTCGGTGTGTGTCCTGGGATTCAAGAGGAAGAAACCTCCCAATCCCACTCTTTAAGATTTTCTGAGGTATATCATAAATTATTGTCGACTATAATCACTTTGTTGTGCTATCAAATATTGTTCATTCTGTATAAGTAACTGATTATGTGTTTGCACCTATTAACCATCCCCGTCTCACCCCCCTCCCACCCCTCTCCGCAGCCTCTGGAAACCGTCACTTTCCTCTGTCTCCGGGAGATCAATTGTTTTACTATTTAGCTCCCACACAGGAGGGAGAACACGTGATATTTGTCTTCCTGTGTTTGGCTTATTTTACTTAAAATAACATTGTCCATGCTGTTAGATACTCCAATTACAATGATTTCATTAAAATGCTTTGTATGTCTGTATCAACACATCGCATGCACCCTATCAATATAGACAACAATTATGTACCCATAATAATTAAAACAAAAAATAAAAATAGGTCATTAATGATATTAACTCGTAACTAATGTTAACTGGTAATTGACAATTATTAAATGTGTGGAAGATACTTGGGACATTGTAATATATGTTTCTATATTTTAGAAAAGCTAATGTCTCAACCAAAGTTTATATAATACCAGTTAATGAAAGGCAGCAGAAGTAACAGCCTGCGTTTTGCCTCATCTATGTCTGGAGGGAGGCTGCCATTTGGGAAACTAATTTCAGTCATGATACTGAGGATGCAGGTAAACCACCTTGTCACTAGTAGTGAGACGGACTAACCAGTAGATTTCTACTGGAATAATTTCCATCTTGCCTCCAAGATGGGAAGAAGTATTTATGGACATTAAATTTCATTACATTCAATTCATATCACATGAAAATGTGGGCAGAGTGTGAGTCCATGTTACAGACTTAAAATAAAATCTTTTTATTCATTTATTTTTGTTTTCTGGTACTGCAGATTGATGTAATCAACTTCCTACATTGTTTATACATCAGTATACACGAGCTGTAAGTGTAGGACTTCAGTATATGTTTACCTATGCAACTTACTTGTACCAAGTTAGTAATACAGGAAAATTCTTAATGGAGCCTTAATCTCTATCTCTCCTTGAGAATTTTAGGAAATCAGGACAAACTATGAAGAAGCTGATTTACACAATAGACCTAAGGGAACCTGAATTTAAAATAAATGAAAAACAAAATAAAAGAGACAAAGTCAGAAGGTTTGAGACAAGTGATGAACCGACCCAATGGAATGGGGAAAACAGATTGCAGTTCTATTTTACATGATCTGAAATTGTTTCAACTTACATTGTCGGAAGGATCACCGTGAAATAGACATGCATACCCTAACTTCATACCACCAACGTTCTTTGCAGAAGCAAGAACAAATTGCACCAGTCATATAAATAATAAACGGCGCCAGATCCACAAAAACATGTTCTGGGTGGGGCTGAGACACAGCAAAGCCTTTACTGGCCCCATTAATCCATCACTTCCACCCTTCTGTGACACATTAGGTTTTGTTTTCTATTCCGGAACGGTGTTTTGCATTATAAGCAGAGCAGTACCTCTTATGTACAACATTAATTTTCTACAAAATGATCTTTAGGTTTATTTCAAAAGTATTATGAACAGGTGTTAGACACAAATATTGATTACATCATCATACCGCTTACTGAAATGTATTAACAAAGGGAAGTGTTAATGTTACCGAAACGTGATTCAGCCAAGCAGGATGTTCATGTTTTCCTAAAGTGGATACATTGAAATCAATAATGCAACATATGCATAAGGTATTCTGGAAACTTAGTCTGCGATTCACTATCTGCTTTGAGTCTGGCAATGATTAATCATAAAGTGATTATAATGTAAGTGGAGACATTATCTCTAGACATTATTAAAAATCAAAGGCTTATTTTGTTACATTAATTGACAATTTTTAAATTGTTTTTTGATAAGATTCCTTCAATTTAATTAGCAATACTTTACATTGACTATGTGATAAAGAAATATGACAAATTATTTTATCAAGTATTTTATTTCCCCAGCATTGTTCACTTCTAAAAACCCTGGGAAAGGCTAAATATTGAGAAATATTTGTAAATCGAGAGAGCAATATGAAAATGCAAGGGAGAAAGTAACATTAGAAATTTGGTAACAAATATGTAGTTTACTGTGTGGTTAAAGAATATTTTAAATTTCTTTCAGTGAATATACAGTCGATTTATATACTAAGAATATTCATTTAGGTTATTTTTATGTAAAAATATTCATTCTATAATTTTTCAAGTCTGACAAATCCTGAGATTGACTACTTTAAATATTGGTTTGAAACAAGAAACATGAAAATGTGTATTTTCAAAACAAATTTCATTCTGACACCATACTGCAAAATTTTATATTGACTTGAAAATTTTCTATTGGTGTAAAGGGAAACACTTGACTATTTTAGAACTAAGACCCTATCCATAAAACTATATCCAAAAAGGATCTGAAGGAAGAAAAATCACTTAATGCAATATTATTAAATCTATACATACAGTCTCTCAAATGTAAAATTGGATCTAGTAATTAAAACAAAAATATTTAAGATTGGTCATACATTGATCAATATGCAAATAAATACATGGATTATTTTTTAAAGTCACTGAAGTATCCTAAATTGAATAAATCTTATATAAATATACTTTAACATCTCTAGGGCATTGTGGCACCATAAAACTGGCTACCATTATCAAAACAATTACAATAATGTGATAAATTTAGAAATGCATATTTTGTTTTATGACTGTGTTCTGTATGAAAGCAGAAAGCTATGAGTTTTGTAATTATTGTAACAAATGCATCATGAAAAGATGGATTTTAATTTTATGAAACATTCTCCTCCACCTAGGCTCACAATAGAATGATGCTAAATCTATTGTTGACCCTACAATTATTCAGAGACTTAAATTAATGGAAATCATTTAGACAATATTTAATTAAGTTAATGTTAAAAGGAAGGCATAGAATACACCTGGCATGTGATATTCTCTATAGTTGATATTTACGTAGTGCGTCACCTGGGCTGCCTGAGCCAATTGCTACCCGGAAGGAAAGCCTAACAGGTGGGAAACAAACCTCCCCTTCACTTTAGTCAGTTCCTGTAACTGAAAGTCTCCCTTGGCCGCCCTGGTGCGTGAGAGGTCAGTCCTCATCGAGCACCTCTCTGCTTGTCGTAGACTCTCACACTGGGGTCAGCTCCACCGCACAGACAATGAGGGTACTTGTGCTTTTCGCCTGATCTCTCGGAAGTATTACAAGTATTAGCAGATTGTTTTTTAAATTTTGTGGACATTGCCATCTCAGGAAGGGCACATCATGATCTATCGCTTCTTGTATTTGGCATTAGCTATACTCGTGACTATATATAATGAGTCTTAGCTGTGTATTAAAATGATTTAGGAAGATTTTTATCTTAAATATTGACACCAGGACCATGCTATTGAGAACCTGATTCAATTGGTTTGGGAATGGTACTAGGTCATAAGCATGTTTTAAAATATCCCTGAGTGAATCAAATTGCAACGAGACTTAAAAACCAGCAGCATGCACAATTCCTTACACAAACAGATGACAAGAAAAACAGCCAGAAGATGAAAAGATAATCAGAAGGAACTCACCAACATGAAATCAGAGGAAATGATGCTTTTTGAAATGTATTTCCTATGAGATAGTGGAGAACATTGGAAAACTGCTTTTTATGTTATTTCTGAACAGGTTTATGCTGCCTATAATTAGAGTGGAAAAATCTATGAGACAACAAAATATCAGGATGATATAAATGCTGGTGCTTTTAAAATGGGGGTAAGATGCTGACTAGTAGTCGCAGAACAAATCATCCTATGCATTTGTTTATTAAAATCCTCCTCTTCTAAAATCATCATTTTATAAACATTTATGTATTTATCATTTTCCCACATTTGTGCCCAGTTATATTCACATATCTCTTTCTCAAATTTCTTTGCCATCAATTTTTCAAATCATGTTATTTTCATGTCCATTGTCTGGAGCTCCACCATTCACATAGGATCACAATTTTACCCGTTTCTCCTTCTAAGCAATATGGCAGCAGATTCTGTGTTGAAACACCCCTGCCCTTGGGTATCAAATGTTTCCTTATTAAGTAAACTGACCAAGTCCTGCTGGTAGCAATCTGCTCCTGATGTGGTAACATGGACGGGCTCATCGAGGATGATTCCGCGATTAGCCCTCTGAGTACCTAATCCACCCGTACTGAAAACAACATTGACACCTCTTTAGAGCAGCAGGGCTGATGAGACTGGCCACCTACAGGGGATGAGTTGATGGAGAGCACGATGATGACTTCTCTTCAATGGAACCATCCCTTGTTAAGGAATGGATATATGTTTCTGCCTTTGCTATACTATTCTTAGATATAGTCAATGAAATCTATAACCATGGAATTCTATCTGTCATTGCTACCAAGAAAATAATTCAAAGCAAAAGATGCAGGAATTGGGTTTTTTACTATAGAATTCTTTGCTTTTACCCCATTTCCCATGGAATATTAAATTACCTGGAAAAATCTTTAAAGAGCCAAATGAGAAAATGCACATTGTAAGATCACTGTTCTGTGTGGTATATGGCATAGCAAACTATATCATGTTCATTAACCAAAAGCTGATGAAGACTCTTTTGACTCAATATTGGGAAAAAATATACCTTACAATCTTCAGGCATGAAAATCACAGCATATTGCTGAAGTGGCCCCTGAAAGTGGAGGAGGTGCACACTGGATGATGAAGAGGGCCTATCCTCAATACCTAATTTGGCCTCATAATCAATCATAGACCTGGGGACCCAGATTCTACACATCATCTCTTCCTTTCCTGTATGTTCCTTCACATATCTGTGCATAGATGTGTGAGTGTGTGTGTGTGTGTGTGTGCGTGGTATTCATATACAATACATTCTCCAATCCATGGTTTTACTTTCTGTGATTTTAGTTATGAGTGGTGAACTGTGGTGTGAAAATATTGAATTAAAAATTCCAGATATAGGCCAGGGGCATTGGCTCACGCTTATAAGCCTAGCACTGTGGAAGGCTGAGATGGGTGAGTTGCTTGAGCTCCCAAGTTTAAAACCAGCCTGAGCAAGAGTGAGACCTCATCTCTACTAAAAATAGAGAAACTAGCCAGGCATTATGGTAGATACCTACAGTCCCAGCCACTCAGGAGGCTGACACAAGAGGATCACTCGAGCCCAAGAAACTGAGGTTGCTGTGAGCTGTAATGATGCCACAGCACTCAACCCAGGGTGACAGAGTAAGACTGTCAGGAAAGAGAGAGAGAAAGAGAGAGAGAAAGAAAGACAGAAGGAAAGACACACAGAGAGAGAAATAGAAAAAGAGAGAGAGAAAGAGGGGGAGGGAGCAGAAAGGGAAGGAAGGGAAAGAAAAAAGAAAGGAAAGGAAAGGAAAAGAAAAGAAAAAAGGAAAAGAAAATGACAATTCATAAATTTTAAATTTGCCTTCATTCTGAGTAGTGTGCTGAACTATCTCTCTGTCTTATTCTATTCTGTCCAAGACACAAATCTTCCCTTTGACCACCCTCTCCACACCCCCTGCCTTACTTAGTAACCAGCTTCATTGTAGAATTGTCAAAATATTGCAGCACTTCTGTTCAACTAATCCTTATTTTACCTAATGATAGCCCCAAAGAACAAGAGTAGTGATGATGGTCTTTTGGACACAACAAAGACAAGCAGTAAACTATTTCCTTAAAGTGAAAACATTTAAGTTCTCCAGTTAATAAGAAAAGAAAAAAACATCTGTTGAAGTTGGTAAGATCTGCAAAAAGAATGAACCCTCTATCTGTGAAACTGTGAAGAAGAAAAAAGAAATCCATGCTCAGTGTACACAGGGCTCAGTACTAGCCACAGTTTGGGGCATACACCTGGGGACTTGGGCTGTGTCCTCCACATATAGGGGGCACCACTGTACACAAATATACCCTTATGTAACTTTATCTATCTATATGCATATGTACATACACAGATACATAGGTATATTTAAGCATATTATAAATATTTACAGTATTGAGAGAGTTTTGGTGGTGTTTACCATGTTAAAATTTAGTCCACAGGTGATGGAATAATGAGGCAGGATTAAAAGAAAGTTGAGAAGGAAAGTGAGCATCCTTGGCTTGGCACCTGGAGCTCAGTGAGTAGGGTGCCGGCCACATACACCAAGGCTGGCAGGTTGGAATAATGACAAGTACAACTGAAAACTAGCCAGGCATTGTGGCAGCACCTGTAGTCCCAGCTACTTGGGAGGCTGAGGCAAGACAATAGTTTAAGCCAAGAGTTTGAGGTTGCTGTGAACTGTGATGCGACTGCACTCTAGTGAGGGTGACAAAGTGAGACTCTGCCTCAAAACAAACAAACGAACAAACAAATAAACAAGTAAAAAAATGTGAGCACCCAGAAATCTAGCATGTGGAGATGAACTGAGTAATGGAGTAATGGGAAATATGTTGAAGTTTCTGGGGTTTTTTGGTTTTTGTTATGGTTTGTTTTCTTCACTGAAGAGAGTGAATGGAGTTTTTGTTTTTATGAATGAAAATTTTATGTTGTTAAT
Organism: Otolemur garnettii; assembly: GCF_000181295.1. NCBI lineage: Eukaryota > Metazoa > Chordata > Mammalia > Primates > Galagidae > Otolemur > Otolemur garnettii. The sequence continues at coordinate 14,002,052 of NW_003852429.1, forward strand.
GAGTCCTTTTTTAAATTTTTTAATTTTCTCTGTACATATACATATGTTTATTTGGCTTCCACTTTTTGCCTTCACTAAATTAAAATGGCTTAAATTTTATTTTATTTTATTTATTTGTTTATTTTTTTATTAAATCATAGCTGTATACATTAATACTGCCATGGGGTACAGTGTGCTGTTTTTATATACAATTTGAAATATTTTCATCAAACTGGTTAACATAGCCTTCATGTCATAGCCTTTCTTAGTTATTAAGAAAGTGTTAAGACATTTATATTTTACATTTAGAAAAATTCATCTTATAAGGGTACATGTGAATGGTTTAAATTTTAATAACAATAACAATGTTTAAGATAAGGACTAGAAACAAAAAGCTCGTAAATAACAAACAAAGATAAATACATTCAGAAAAGAAATTAGATGATTGCTGCAATGAAATATTGAGCAATATTAATAATAATAATTCAAAAAAAGTAACATTCACATTGTGAGATAAGAGTATGTCTATCATAGAATGCTGTGACTCTGAGGTTCAGTATGAAGTCATCAGTTAACTTCTCAATTTTTTTCCAAAGTCTTAAAAAATAGACAACTAAAATTTATAAATGAAAATAGAAGATAATTTCAAAAGCAGATCATGCCAAGTCTTATAGACAATAGAAAAAGAAAAAAATTCTTCAAAGTCATTCTACTGCATCTGGATGTACCTGACATTAAAATTGGAAAAAAAATATGTTATTATAAAGAGAAATTACCAACATTTTTCACTTATAAATGAGGATGCAATATTCTAAACAACATGTTAACAAGTTTAATTAAAAATTAATGTTCAAGTAATGTACTTTGTTCAAAATTAAATCCAATGTATATTAAAATTAGTCACTACTTAAAAAGAAAAGGAAAATAGTTAATAAGTCCTTTTTCACTGGACCAGTAAGTATGAGAAGGAGAATGTATGTGCATTTTCATTAGCAAAAAAGGATGAACCCTCTGATGGATAGGGTGTCTGTGTAACTTACCACCCAGCTGGGGACCCTTCTGCTAGGAAGATAAGTTTACCCACATGGGGTATCAGAACTACACTGTAGCCCAGTCTACGGTCATAAGAACCATAAAGGGTATGTTCAAAATGCTCAGTTATTTAACATCCAAATCTCCTTCTTGCTTTAAGAAATCACCCCTTTCATTCAGAGGAAACATGAAGCAATCTCATCCTTTCTAGTCTCTTTTCAGCCAAGGCAAAAATCCTGTACATTTCATGAACTTTGGAGAGGGATGTAAATTTAAAGGACAGTAGCTCTGTTTTCACAATGGCCTTGTCTACTGAGTCCATGGTATACAGTGAGGATGGCTAGGATTCTGGGCAGACCTACTGGTTCCAAACATTTTCTGAATAATTATTTCAAAAAATGAATTATTATGTATCTTACCTATATGAACTCAGGTGTAAGACTATCTCCATTTTGAGGTTCTGAATACTGGGATATAGAAAGGCTAAATTAATTGGCAAAGATAACAAATTTATACAGCAGAACCACCGCAGCCGATCACCTCCCTGTACTGACCACCTCTTTAATTTGACCTACTTTTCATAGACCACATGGACATGTCAGTACAACAGGCCTACTTCCTCATGGTGACCATCTCCGTGTGTGGACAAGTTTATTACTGTCCCGTGGGTGGTCAACTTATAGAGGTTCTACTGTAGTAAGTGAAACAGAACTGGACTGCTTGGCTGCAGAGCCAGTGTCTGAATTGCTATAAGATCTTATCTTTGTATCTTTCTTCCTTGCTTATTGCCCAATTTCAGAGCCTTCTAACTCTTTCTGACATCTATTCAATAACCTCCTGAAAAATTATTTGTCTGCTTTCATTTTTTTATTTTCTGACATCTTGCTGCCATGAACTGTCACTTCTGTGTCTTACGGTGGTTGAAGTGACTAAGGGACATAAGAACATTCTTTATCTAGACCAGCATTTTCTTTTTTTTTTCCTAATTATAACACTTTTTAAATTATTTTTAAGATTAAGCATCCTTACTGAAATTCCAGAAACATAGTCCTCACTGATTCTTTGGACACCCACACCTCAAAAAGTTAAAAGTGATTCTTCAATTTTTAATGACAAAGTCGAAAAAAGGAACATATTTACAAGCTACAGTCCAATTCTTCTGTTTTTTCAAGTAAGTCTTATTTTGCTACCAAGTTGCTCACCAAACCTTAAGAAAAGTCAGGTTTTCAAAAAGCCAACAAGTCTCAGAAATAGGAATCTAGGTATCAATTCAAAATTATGCCCCCCCCCAAAGACTGCTGTTGCAGAAAAGGGTAGGAAGCCAAATTCCCATTTCTCATCAGAGAAGACCTTTAAAAACACACCAGAAAGTTAGGAATTCTGGAACTACAGTAGCACAGACAGATTCAAAATGCGGATAATTAAAGACCACTCAGCTTGAGAATATATTAGGTTTTCTCCTATTCTAATGGAGGAAATAAAGCTGTGCTGCTGGAATATTAACATTATTCTTACTAACAGCTGAAAGGAGAGAATGTGGAATGAAAGGCAGGAAAAGAGAAGTCGTTTTGAGGCCAGCGATTCTCAACCTTTGGGGGTCAAATGACCCTTTCACAGGGGTTGCCTAAGACCATCCTGCATATCAGATATTTATATTATGATCCATAACAGTAACAAAATTACAGTTATGAGGTAGCAATGAAAATAATTTTACGGTTGGGTTCATCACAACGTGAGGAACTGCATTAAAGGGTCGCAGCATTGGGAAGGTTGAAAAACCACTGATCTAGGCTCTGCTGCCCAGGAAGTTGAACAAAGCTGAAACTCTGCTAAGCCCGTATGATTAAATTCTACATTTGGCCTAAATCATATACTATATACACCACTAATAAATATCAGGTGACCAATAGTGTTTGTAGTTTTAAAAAAATACTTTTAAGATTATTATAAATTTCTATTCTAAAAAGCAGGAGATCCAAATGTCATTGGACCATCCAGTCAGTTATAGAATAAAGGGCTCCCTCCAAAGAGAATTTAGCAGATATTTAGGTGGAAGGGAAATGAGTGACATGGAGTAAATGAGATCAGGAATAAGGCTTCTCACCAGCCCCAGCTGTAAGGGGCACCAGTAGAATGTCTTAGAGGGATGCCTCTCAGAGATAAAACCAGAGGGCTGGTTCTCAGAGACAAAAAGGATCTGTAGGTTTAACTCCTGAGCCTCACTGCCTTGTTTAAAGCTTGGAAAAGAAAATAAATATTTAATTTTTAACTATTCAGAGCTTTGGACACATTATAATATTTAACATTCTGTAGCTTCCGTTTTCTGAACCTTTGGCTTATAATTTTTTTCAATGTATTTTACATTAAAAATGCCTGCATGTGCCTTAATCAGTAGCATCACGTGAAAATATACACCTTGTTCTTCCACAGCGTCTACATAGGAAGAGGGATTGACTGGTACCCTAAATACTCTTCAGGATTACTCTGTGTTCATGATAAAAGATCAGGGCAAACCATTCCACTTCCTGATCTTGAGCAGGAGTTAACTAGTCTTCAATCTCATCTCCCCAAACATCTCCAATGACATCCACAGTATGAAACAACTGGTTAAAACACAGGGAAGCAGGATCAGTGAAATGTTTGTAAGGGTTTGCTCTAAAGAGATAACCCATGAAAATCCAGCAGAAATACTGCATTACACCCATCTCATTTCTCTGTGGGAGTCCCACAACACGGGCAGTTTTTTGAGTTCTTTTCTACCCCTCCTTACTTTCCATCTCTTCCACTGCCTTCTGAAGAGACCAGCATTTTCAACAAAAATCAAAATTTATCACCTACTACATCACCTATTATCTCATTTTCAATCAAAATCAAAAATACTAGACCAGCATTTTCAATTAAAAATTATCACCTATTATATCACACAAGTAAAAAATTTAATAATAATAATTTAATAAAAAAGTTCACTAGATTTACAAATGGCAATTAGTGTAAAACATTTTAAATGCATCTTAAAGTAGACTTTCTTTAATTTAGTCAAATTAACCAAATTAAGAACATGAGGCGGATTATTTATATTAAAAGTAGAGATATCTTTTATTTCAATAAAATTAAATAATAACATTTTCTATTTATTCAAGGAACTTTTAAGTATTCACAGATGTCAGGTTCTCCTTAAGGTTCACACAGATCGAGTTTGAGAGAGCTAGATTCAGAATGAGATATCCTGACACTCAGAGAATAGTTCTGTTGGGAACTTAAAAAAAAAATAAAGATTTTTCAATTTTAACTTCAAGGCCCAGGAGTTGAACTTGAAAATTCATCATGGCGCCTCATTGCTGATCTTACCCATTGTGCAAAGTTAACTTTTCCTCCACCAAGATGCTCTCAATATATGTCATTTTTAAAGAGCTCTGTAAAGTAGTAATGACTATTTACTGAGTTCTTCCTTTTATATTTCCTGCACTGGGTACTACAAACCCATGACACAGACAGGAAAACTTTTCTGAAGAGAAAGAGCTAAAAAAGTTGAGTTCATTGCTCAAAATAGCACAGGAAATAAGTAGAAACAGAAGCCCATCTCAAGGGTGTCTATTTGCAAAGTCTATATTTTTAACTCCTATACTGCATTGCCCTCCACTGCTGTAACTCAATTCTGTTAAATGCCAACTCCATGACCATCTTTTATCAAAGTTTTATGTGGGTATATATGTGGAAATTTACTCTGTAAATGATGAAGATGGATGTACATTGTGTTCAGATTCATAGTTGCAATAAGGTAACATACAGAACAACCTAAGTATTCTCTTGCACAACCTGCACAGGAGAGCAAATGGTACAGCCCACAGTCAAGGGGTGGCCGAATCACATGTATGTACCTTAGGTACTCAGTGCTCATTACACTACGAGTGATAGGATTCAGGAGCCCTTTTCATAGGTAAATAGGTTGAGGTGGTTTCCCCAGCTAACAAGGCTCATAATGGTGAGATCTGAAATCTAAGCCAAAGCCCCTGCAGGTCCCATCACAGCACCCTGCCAGTCTGCAATTCGTTACCTGCCTGTCCAAACACCAGACGTTTATTTTAATTAAGGAAATGATACTTTTTTATGTATTGAATTTGCCAGATACAAAGAGATTTTAATGCCAAATTCAACAGAATAACCTTATACATTCTCCTGAGCTCCCTGCAGCAAAGACAATGAAAATGTCAAGTCAACAATTTCCATCGAAATACTCTTCTCTTTCTGGACACAATTAGTTTACCAAAAGAACATGATAATGTAAAATCACTAATATGTTGCTAATTAGTGATTAGCAAATTGTTGAGATTTTTACTTATCTATACATTACTACAAAGGAATTTTTAAAGACTATTGCTGTTTTTGTGGTTTACAGAGGAAAATGGGTCGTGCTAAGGTGCTAGAACTACCATTCACAATCTATTTCATGACTGGATAATACAAGTATATGATAACCTCCTCCTGGATGAATGGATTATCATTTATCTCAAATTCTGAAGTTAGTAGGAATTTCTAAAAATGACTTTTTATAATTTTAGCAAACTACACATTTTTTTTAAATCTATATCCTTTTTTAATGAATAAAATATATCAAAATGTACATACTTGCATCTGCTAAATGGTTGCCAAGCCTTAATTTTAATCAGATTACCCAGATAAGTTTCTTATCAAATACACGTAGAACAATAAAGTCATAAGTATAACATTGTTGTTCTATATTATTACCAGTTTCACCTCCAATATAATTTTTTTGAAGTATTTAATGCACAAATTCCTTAGTGATAGTTGGAATGTAGAGAATCATTTGATGCAAAGCAAACACAGCGAGTTTTCAATAAGTAAATGTGAGCAAGACAGGTGTTTTTTCTTAGAAAAAAGATTACTAAGATATTTTAATATATTTATGATGTGCCTTTTTCTCCTAAAAGCTTTCTCTGTCTGTATGGTGCCCTTTGGGTTCCAGAGGTGCTTGGGGTGATGTGGTGCAGGAGACTGGCTATTCACTCAACACAGAGAGATGTGTTGCCAGGCACTACATGCCCTTGGGTGTGATCCTGGGGAGCAACAAGCCAGCATGGCCTCATCTCAATGGGGTGCACAGTATAATGGCAGATTTCACTTGAGTATGGACACCCTACTGTTGCTTCATTGTGTCAAACTCTGATATAAATGTATATGTATATTTCTCAGGAAGTATAATGCTAGTGGTTTGGCAGCCATATTTGAGTTCCACTTCCATACAGCAGATCCTGGCATAAAATCTCCAGAAATGCGTATCTTCTAACCTGCACCTATAAACTAGGATGGGCAGTGGCTGAGGCTTGCATTGTGCAAATCCTGAAGTGTGGGTTGGCTTGGAGCATTGCCTCCTTTCCATACAGCTGTGCTTTCTCCAGGAAACACCACTCAAATGCCTTTTGGCAAGGATCAATCCAAGGCTTGGAATTGAGTCAACAAAATTCTGTTGTTGATTCTGGAAAGAAGTATTGTTCCAGTGAGTGAATGGAACAACTGACAGAGGGATCAGATCATCTGCTCTTGAAAACTATTCAGGAACGGAGGATCCTCCTTGTCTTCTGTCTCTGATTGCAATATACAAATTTCTGTCTTCACAGCTGGCAATCCCAACCTAATAAAATCCATCTCTTCTTGGGCAGTAATGGATCAGCCACAGACAGATACATTTGGGAATTCTGGCTGGGAGGGGCAGAAACCTTATCCGCATAGCAAAAGGCAAGAACTCTGTTTCAAGGACAGGTAGAATTGGAAACCACCACTGACAGATTTAGCGTTCACTAGTCCTCCTGCTCAGAACCCACCTCGATGGCTGGTTATGTGTAATGGTGAGTCATTTGTTTCATATAGGAACACAAATCTCTTCTCCTATAGGACAGTGCACAGAAGTCAGTTTCATCACTAACAAGTGGAAAGACTCTTCATCACATAGATATAAAATTGATTTTCTTGAAAACAACATACACATATCAATCATGGTTTTTCTGCATGAAAATAACCTAAATGACTAGTCTGGGTGACGGAAGTAAAGGAAAGGTAAAATGCTTTTTGAAAACATTACTTCTAGGGCAGACAGAAAAGAGATATTTGGAGCAAGTAAAATAGCATCTCAACTCTTATTTATAAAATCATGAAGGACCTAAAGGATCATTTTGAAACTTTAGTTGTACTTTATTGTATTCGGTGAACAAAATATATGCAACAATATTATTCACAAATAAAGTGATTTACAAATTAAACATATATTTCATAAATATCTACGCCCTTTTGTGCATAATCTTTTATAATTTATTTTTTATTTGGTAGGTTAAATTACATGCTTTCAATACATACAAGATGATGTTTTGAGGTATCTATGCATTGTTGAATAGTTTAATCTAGCCAATTAATGCATTATCTCACATAGTTATCATTTTTGGGGTGATAGAACATAATATCAGGTCTATATATTTTTCAAAAATATAATCTATCTTTGTTAACTATAGTTACCTTACTGCACAATAGAGCTTCTGAAATTTATTCTGCCTTTCTAAATGTGATTATGTAATTTCACATGATCAGCATGTCTTCATCCCTGCTCCCCACTAAATATCCGTTCTTGCCAGCCTCCGTCATAGTTACCAATTCCGTGTGATGTGAGTCTCAGATTCCACATATGAGTGACATCATGTGATACTTGTTTCCTTGTGCCTGATTTGCTTCATTTAACATTTTTTCCAGATTCATCCATGTTATCACATGATTTCATTCTTTTTTGTGACTGAATAATATACCACATTTTTTTATCCATTAATTCTGAAAGGTGTAAGCAGTGGTGCTCAGAAGTGAGGCCATAGCAGAGATGTTCAAGCCAGATTTATTGAAAGTGGAGGGTGTCCGATCTGGGCCTTGCAAAGGTGGCATTTGTGCTGGAGGCAGTTAGAGACCCATTTATGTGGGCCTGTAGAGGGGGGTGGGAAAATTCCATAGCTTGCCCAGAAATTTAGGGTCCTTTAATGAGAACTTTGGGGGTGGGGCTAACCAGGTCCTATGTGTCTTTGTCTGAAGAGAAGGGGGGAGGAGGAGGAGAAAGGTTCATTGTGGCTGCCTTAGGGCCCCCAACAAATTCACTCATGGACACATAGGTTGGTTCCATAGCTTACCTGCTGTAAATAACACAATAAACATGGCAGTGCAGATGTCATAGTGATGCACTGATTTCATTTCCTTTGGACACATATGCAGTAGTGGAATTAATTGTTGGCTCATATGGTAGTTCTATTTGTATTTTCTTAGGAAGCTCCATAAATTTCCTATAATGGCTAATATCATGGTACCAATTCATATTCTTGTCCCAGAGTTTAAGTGTTCTCTTTTCTCTACATCCTCCCATTATCTTTTGTCTTTTTGATAATAGCCATCTTACCTGGGGAGACATGATGCCCCACTGTGGTTTCTATTTGCATTTATTTGCTGATCAGTGATGTTATGCTTTTATAATATACCTTCTGTCCATTTGTGTGTCTTCTTTTGAGAATGTCTGCACAGCTCTTTTACCTATTTTTAATCTCATTATTTGATTTAATTGCTATTGAATTGTTTGAGTTCTTTATATATTTTCTATATTAACCCCTTTTCATATGTATAGTTTGCAAATATTTTCTCTCATTCTGTAGGTTGTCTCTTCCTTTTTCTGATTATTTTTGTTGACTACTGTGTTGGTTTGATGTAATTCCACTTGTCATTTTTGCTTTTGTTGCTCATGGCTTTGAGATCTTCTCTAAAACATCCTTGCCAGGAGCAAAGTCATGAGGGATTTCTTGTAGGATTGGTTTTTGTTTTTGTTTTTATTTTTCCTATGACTTTCATGGTTTCAGGTCTACTATTTAGGTCTTTAGTTCATTTTCAGTTGATTTTTGTATATGGTATGAGATAAGGTTCTAATTTCACCTTTCTCATGTGTATACTAAACTGTCTCAACAAACACACACACACATACACACACACAAAGACTGCCCTCTCCCAGCTGTGTCCTTGGCAGCTTTGCTGAAAACCCGCTGACTACAAGTGTGTGTTAACAGAGATTTTCTGGGCTCCTTTTTGTTCCATGGTCTATGTCTCTGTTTTTGTAGAGATTCTTTATAAAAGTGAGAGTGCATTACTTTGTTTAATTATATTTCTTCCAACTTCACTTTTTCTAAATGATAAGAAGAATTAATTGAATGACGACAAGAGCTCTGACAATTAAGTTCATGAACTTACCCTAGAAAAAAGGCTGCATACCTCATCACTGAATGTCCCCACGATCACCTTACAGTATGCCTTTTGGCAAGCTATGCACTGATGCCAGCACCTAGTCCACCCCTCAAAGCCATTGTGGATTCTTTTTCTGCAATGGCCATCAGATCTGCCATCATATAACTCTCGATGTTTTGCCTTCAACATGCTTTCTTTCAAATTTCCCTTCTTTTCAGGTAAAGAAAGAAGTCACTAGGGGCCAGATCAAGTTAATAGGGAGGGTGTTTCAAGAGAGTTTTTGATTGTTCGCTAAAATGTCCCTCACATACAGTGCCATGTGAGCTGGTGCATTGTTGTGAAATAAGAGCCATGAGTTGTTGGTCAAGATTTTCAGTTAAGATTTTTTCTTTCTATGTACATTTACTTGGTCTGCTATGCTTCTCACAGTCAGCCCAGGATTTTGACACACAATTCAATGGATTTTTGCAATGTTTTTGTCACTTCTGCTCATTACTGTCCTCCCTGACCTCTCTCCATTAGTGATGTTTTCTCTACCCTAATTAAAACATTCAATCCATTTGTACACTGTCATTTTCTTTGTGGCATCATTCACATAAACTTGGATTAGTATGTCCCTGATTTCACTTCTACTCCTGCCAAGTTTAACAAGAAATTTATGAATTTTTGTTATTTGCCCTAATTCAAGCTCCAATGTTCTCCCAACAGCACACAAACAAAAACATACAATAACAATAATGAATGCTGACTCAATGACTATAGCTCAGTGAGTAGGGCACTGGCCACATACACCATGGCTGGCTGGTTTGAACCCAGACCAGAGCCTACCAAACAACGACAACTACAACAACAATAAATAGCCAGGTATTGTGGCAGGCACCTATAGTCTCAGCTACTTGGGAGACTGAGGCAAGAGAATCACTTAAGCCCAACAGTTTAAGGTTGCTGTAAGCTGTGACACCACGTCACTCTACCAAAGTCAAAATAGTGAAACTCTGTCTCAAAAAAAAAAAAAAAAAGAAAAAGAAAAAGAAAAAAAGAAAAGCTAAGAAAAAGAAAAATGAATGCCACTCGGCAAGATGCCACCACATGTCTACATGAACATAAAGCCTCCATCGTTGACCACCTCCGTTGAGGGACCACCTTACACTAACCTAATTTTCATAGACTAGACATTCACCACACCACTGAAACATTGGCCTCTGTATATTGACCACCTAGGTAACTTGTAACTGGGCCATTTGGACTATGATACACAATATTAATTTTCCTCTAAAACTTAACCCCGTTAGTGCACTCTACTTCAGAAGTAGAAGATGTGGGCTTTTCCTCTTAGTTGTATTATTTTTTCTTTAGTACAAGTACTTTTTTATGTTTTTATTACCACATGTTTTATTAGGCCTAATGTCCTATCATTTATCATAAGTTATGGAAGACTTTTTTCAACTTGAAAAACTGGTGTGAATTGTAGGTACATCCTAAAATTACTGAAAAACTTGACAGTTAATCAAGACACGATGGCCCAGAGGAAAGAACTCTAAGAGCTGAAACTGAAGGAAAAGCTTGATCTTCTTCATTTTCTGGAAAGCAGCTGCCAAAGAAAGATGGTAGAACATTTTGGTATTAACAAAACCACGGTTAGCAACATCCAAAAACGTAAACATAAGTGCTTCTAAAGATAACATAAGAAAAACAGTGACCTACATTTAAAACAAGAGGAAAATGTCCCTTGAATAAGTCATTGACGTCATCTTTAACTTGTTCAAATAGATGAGAGCAGTTAATGCCTGAATCTCCAAGCTGATGATCCAAGAAGTTGCTAAAAATTCACACAGGAATTTGATGTGGCACATTTCCATGCTTCAAATGGTTGGCTGGAGAAATTTAAACTGCAACACGGGATCTGTCAGAAAGCCCTCTGTGTTGAATTCAATGAAGTTCCAGTAGAAGTTATGGAAGAGTTCATTAAAAAGTTCCCAGACTTCAACAGAGGCCTCAATGATGAAAACATCTTTAATGCTGACAAGTGTGAACTCTTTCAAGGCAATGCCTGACAGGAGCCTGATCATGAAGGGTGACAAATGCAAGCGTGGAAAACTTTCCAAAGAAAGGTTCACAGTTCTGCTTTTCACTAGCTTAACCAGAGAGAAGCTAAAGCCTTTGGTGATGGGTAAATGGGCAAATCCAAGCACATTCAAGAACCTGAAGCTCAAAGACCTCCCTGTCACTTAAAGATCGAATAAATGTACTTGGATGACTGGTGCCATCTTTGAAGAGTGAAAAAGGTATCAACTGAAGGATGAAGAAGATGAAACAGTGTGTCTACTGACAGTAGACAATTGTCCTGGCCACATGCAAATGAATCACCTCACAGACATGACACTGAACTTTCTGCATACAAACATGACTTCAAAAATAAAACCTCTTGACCTAGGCATCGCCAAAACATTTTAAATGGACTACAGAACCAATTTCTGCATTCAGTCATTACTAAAGCACAAACCTGTGGTCTGCTTATGGAATCAATTCATCTGCAGCATCAGTTAACACTCTGGATACTGTCCTCTATGTCATTTCTGCTCAGAATAAAGTTCACCCAGAAATGGTGCAGAAATGCTTCAAGAAAGTTGGATTTGTCACAATTAAAGCACGTGTGATATTTTGGTCCCATCAGACGGTCCATCTCCCATGGCAGAATTCAAAACAGTAGATTTTAAAGCTTCTGTTGCAATGGACAGAACCTTCCATGACCTTGTAAAGACCCTTCCCCAGAAGCAAGTTTCCTGGCAATAATGATCACATGACAGACCAGAGTTAAAAGCACAAGAAGCAACTGATGAAGTGGAAGAAGCAAGTGAGGATGAAACAGAAATGGCCTAGACTCCAAAAGAAGAGGGTGCCAGGCACCTGATAGTGCATTTGCTGTGGAAAACGCTGAGTGGTATGGACAGCATTGAGATGCTTTGCCCACTTACATTTGTAATAAGAATAAGAAACAGATCAAGATTAACTCTTATTTCAGAAAGAATGATTAAACTATGAGAAAACAATGAATTACTGATATTTTATGATACTGTATGTACGATTTTGCCATGTTTTGATTATGTATAATTTTGTGCCATATTCTCTCATAAAAGCTGCACAAGAAAGTCTAAGCACCTATCAGTGCAGTCGCCTCAGCTCCTCATGATGACCACCTCCGTGTGCTCACCGGTTTGTGACAGACCCCTGGGTGGTCAACTTATGGAGGTTCTACTCTATTTATTTGGCTTTCATTTGGAATCTTTGAAGTTTTATAGCTAAATGATACACACAAGAAAAAAAAGATTGACATCTTGCAAGAAACTGGAAAGCTCATTGTACAAAACTTATAATTTACATAAGTCAATCTACAAATTACATTGTCACTATCTAATCCCATTTCTTTCTCTGTTTATATTGGCAGTTACTCCCTTGTCGCACAAATGCTTTTTGCCGCCCTACTCAAGGCATATTTTTAAGAACTTACTCATTCAACACATTCTTCCCTGATCTCCAACCAAATGTTTTTTTTTTGCTCACCACATGGCTATTAAGTAAGATAGGCTGCATTTTCTTGCATAATTAAAAAATATAAAAAGGAATCACAAAACTGAAAATGCAAGCCTCGAGTGTCTTCAATACTTAAAGTAGTAGATGAACTAATATATGTCCACATGAGAGAAAAACTCAATTTAATTCAAGTTGGGGAAGGGAGGAGGAGGGCGGAGGAGGGGAGAGAGGGAGATTGGTGTTCTCCCATGTAACAGGCACAATGTAAGGGTACATGGCACACCTCCTGTGTAAGGGGCACAACTACAACAGGGACCTTACCTAACAAACACAAACATTGCAACACAATCATTTTTATCCTCATATTATACTGAATGCTTAAAAAATATTACTTTATTAAAATTTTATCAGTTGTCAAATTAATACATGCAAGAGAGACCTAATGTTCAGATAGAAATTTACCATCAGTTTCTTGACATTGGTTTATTTGGCTTCAGCAATTTGAAACTATATCTTGTGTGTATGGAATGGACTCTACAGCAAGTGCATTCTGTTACTGTGTTTGAAGATTTTAACATCATCTGTAAGTAATTCCTCCTAGAAAGACCTCCGCAATCCTCCCTAAAACAAACTAGAGAAATGACTATTTCCACAAATTATTTTGTCTGGTCAGGAAAATGTCTGGAGATAAAACTAGCATGAGATAATTGTTTCTACGATAAGTGTATGGGTGACAGCTTAACAGTGGTTTGAGAAAGAACAGATCTATATCTCCTCTAAGAAGATATACAGCATTGATATTTTTATCAGCCATTTCCTGTACTATTTTACTCAAAATGCACTCAGCTGTTGACTTTCTAGCCAGAAAAACATTCACATGAATAAAAATAATCCTTAGATACTTGAAGCCCACTTTAGCCACTGAACTACTAGAGGCTTATTACTAGCCTAGCGTTGTGGTGTCTAATCTGTGGGATTGTGTACACTACCTATTCTTTCTTCTATTGGAAAAAATAACTAATGTAAGGAGAGAGCTTCTTGGGCCATGATGTCATTAGTAAATTACTAAAGTAAAACCTCCACCATGCTTCACACTACAGTGATTTAAAATCTGTCATTTCAGCTTGTTCTGTGCATCTGGCATATTAACAGAAAGAACTCCTTTAACACTTTATTCAGAATAAAAAGGACAGCTCTAGCCATGAAGAACAATCCTCAATCCAAAGATGAGGAAAATAAAAAGTTTTGTTGAAGAAGGAAGATATTTAGATTAAATTGAAATGGTTAGGTGTCTGCTATGAATGATGACCATTTGTGATTTTTCCCTATCTTATTTATTTAATGAGTAATCTTGTATCCTCATATTTTTAGGTGTAGACATATTACACACTATAAAATAATAATAATAAAAGATAAATTTGTCAATAGAGTATATAGAGTGAATTTTTAATCCCAATCTGAACATTCAACTATTTGTGATTAATTGACTCCATTTTCGTCTCCTTGTTCCTCTCACGTTTCTCTTGGTCTTTGAGTGTTTACTTCCCACGGAAGATCTAATGACCCATTAAGTTTGGAAGTCATGACAATGCCATCATTATCACAATCTATGGACTCTCATAACAAAGAAAAATAGATGTTGTCACTGGACCTCATTCTGAAAACAAAAGAGCACATTCCTCCCTTTGATCATGATGACAGATGAGAAATGTGAGTGACAATTTGAGAATCAAAAACAGGTATACATAAATCTGCCATATCTTACCACATGTGGGCTAAGACCAGCATACGGGGTAACTGTAGACATAGATGAGAGTATGGATGAAGATATAGCTGAGTGGATCTCAATCTTCCTAATGCTGCAGCCCTTTAATACCGTTCCTGTGGGTCATGACCCACAGGTTGAGAACCGCTGATATAGATGCAGATGATGGATAGATAAATGAACATTTATGGAATAAGAGGGACACAGAGAGAATAGGGAGGGAGAGAAATCTCTAAAGATTTTCTTCCTTTGACCTGTCTGCACCAATGCTAATTTCTCACCACTCACTTTTTTCCCCTGTTACTTCCAAAAACATTCCTTGATAAATAATGCTTCTTCTTTGAATTGCATTGCCTCATATCAAAAAATAGGTCTACTGCTATCATTTACTTTATAAAATTCTTGGTCAAACTTAATTCTACATTAAATTTGAATTCTCTAACACTTTCATTCATATCACTTGCATCCTCCACTAGAAATATAATACATCCATACTTGGAATTTCTATGCTATTATGGAAAACGAAAGAATATGTAGAGAGAGGAGAGATCCTTCCCCCCAATTCCGGTGCCTATTAATAAAAAAAAATTTTAAATTATTATAAAAATATTCAATACACTCACACCTAGGAAAATTGGTAATAGTAAACCTTCACAGACTCACCTACCTCCTTCATTTATCTCTTTTTTGTTATTTTGCTATAATATTTTAAAGGTAATTCTGGACTTTATGTATCTCAATCTTGTACTTCAGTAAGAGTGACACAATTTACAGTAAACATGAATGAAATAACTCCTGTTTATTTCAGTATTTTGGGGTAATTGCAAAATGTGAGCATAATAATAATATAAACAAACTAAAAATTAATTAATGAGGAAAAAACAAGACAACTTAGGTCCATGTATGTATCAGAATTCAATATACCTCTTAATAAAGTTTGGTGGATCTGTGCATTCAGTCTCAGAATTAACAAAAGGGTGTACGTTATTTCATATAAATAAGGGCATAGATCTATCTACCTGTAGGTACTAATAGATATAATTAATGTACAATACATAGTGATTTTTTTGAAAGAAAAATGAGCAACTGTAAATACTGATTGTCCTGTATGTTTATCACTCTGTACTCTTCAAATTGATGTTGTGTGCATGTATTGCTCTTACTTAAAAGGAAAAAAATCATTTGCATTATTATTACCTGTGCTAAAATTCCACCTTCCTTGTTATTAGTCATTGGACCTTGAATTAGTCACTTTCTCTTCCTAGGTGTCAGTTTTCTCTTATACAAATAAGTTATTCACTCGTAGCAACCTTACACAATTATTCTGTTGACGAAATGACTCAGAGAAAGGCTGCCATAAAGTAAGATTCAATAAATTACCCAGTATTTTACAAATATCTTCATCATTAAGATTTTATATCAATGTGTACTTTGCATGTTTTATAGTATATATTGGGCACATATACATATTTCTTTATATTCAAATACATATGTATATTTGAATATAATGAATATTTTAATAATTTTTTTAATAGTTTGCATGCAATCTGTCCAGAAATTATCCAGCCATTGTTCATACTATTTTTCATGTTACACTGCTGGGTATTTTCTGGACAGATCTTCTGTGTGTGCTAAGGGCATGCTGAATAACATTACCACGTGCTGAAACTTTAAAACCACATCTTCATGATTTGTTCTTGGAAATCTTGCCTCTCATTTTACACAGGGTTATATTTTGAGAATTTTAGAAAGCTGGACTTTTTTTAATTAAAAATATGATCAATCATAACTGATTCTGGAGATCCCTAACTAGCATGCATTACGGGTTCATTCAATAAGTAATTTTTGATGTACTGCTGCATTATCTGGAGAACACTAAATTGGGGCAATATACAAAATGCATTAAGAAAACAAAAGCAAAATATTAACTAGATCCTCCCCTCAAGGGGTTTTCAATGGAGAACGCATCATTCCAGATTCACCATCACTGAATCAGTGTGACTGTGGAAATACTACCTGACCAGTGCAGAATTACACTAGCACTCAATTAGGCCCTTTATGTCACAGGAGAGACAATATTCCCCTCAAAATACTAACATATCCCTCATTGAATAGCTATAAAACATTTTTAATACAAGTGTAACAATATAATCAAGAGATCAAAAATATTAGCATTTTAGTGAGTTGTCCAGCCATATAAAACAATTCAAAAACAATTACCATTAAAACATAGACATATGCCTTGGCCATTGGAAAACAGCTATATGTAATAATGTCAAAAGCAAAACAATCTCCTCCAGGTAAAGATAATTAATAATAACTATACCATTCAATATTTTTAGCAAAATAATATTACAATGAATTAAATTGTTCATTTTATACCTTAAGCAACCTCGAAGGATTTACTCTGATTTCACCTGCATCATCAGTTGCTCTCAGGAGTCTCACAGTCTTATCTATGAACCAAGTGAAAGAGCTAATGCATCCCTCACAGTAAAACTGACCTGTAACTTGGGAGTCAGCTGAAAGATTCTGTGGATGACTACACTAATTTCATAAGAGAATCTCATTTATTATAAGCCACTAGAAAAAAATATCATGCTACTCTCAAAAGATTAGAATGTTTTCCTGGATCTACACAAACTCAAGTCCATGACTTCCAGCTAAAAGAAGAGGGGAGGCAGGAGTGAGGAAATGTGAGGATCAGAATTGCATATGGAGGTAAACGTCCTCTGACACCTGAGTGGTCCATCTACAGGCCCTGTAATACTGATGCCTCCTCCCCATTCACCACCACCTCACAGCATGGTGCTCTGCCCAGGCATGTTGCTAATGGCTACTATGTTCTTCAGCTTGTCTTTCCTCTGAAAACATGTGAGAATTTCACTTAAGAAAATTCTGGAACCTAAAACTTCTCTTGGTAATTAATGCAGCTAAATGCATTTTTGCACCACAATTGTACAGAACTGTGGTAAGCCTAGACTCGCACGCACAATTATTTATGAGAAAAGATTATGATATACAGGAGACATAAGGGGATTATTCAAGAAATCATTATGCTTTTGTTAATAGGTTTATTTTCATGACCTTCACTTTAATTATTCACTCCTCTGCCCTTTCCCAGAAACATTTGCACAAACTTTAAGAGCGGTAATTACCATGTCTATCAAACCAAAAATATACAGGCTAAATAAGAGACATAGAGGTACACCCCCTCCAAAAATGATCTAAAGAAGCTAGTAAATGATAACAAACCACAATGTACAATTATATCCCTGTGCCACGTTTCCCAGGACGCCAAGGTGGCTGAACATTAACACACAACACACAGGCGTGCACTCACACACACACACACACACACACACTCTAGAGTAAATTCTTAAGTCATTCAAAAGTCCTGTGTTGAACAAAAGCTATTCTGCTGCGCTCATTTGCAAAAGGATATAATTAGTTGTTCTTTCACTTTTTTAGATAAAGATGGCACATATGAAAAATAATAGGTTGTCAATACCCTAAAGGGTTAGCAGTATGAACTCAACAAAGGAATGTATTTTAAGGCAACAACAGTTTATTTTTTCCCCTAATATCTTTGGTATTTTTGGATCCCTTATGACATGAAAGCATATGTTGAAAATGAAGAGTGTATTTATATTTTATTTATTTTTATCTTAACATTTTAAAATGCTTCTAGTCACAATTCCAAAATTAAAAAACAATACATTACCAACAACAGTCAGCTTAAAAAGTAGAATAGCACAGAAGGATAGGTCTAGAAAATACCTTAGAAGGCCACTTTTGAACTATAAAAGGTGTATTAACTGATTAAGACTACTTTGGGCTTCAAAATAACTCACTAATCAATGGGCATCTATTGAAAAACCCCTATGTTTTAGTCATAGTTTTAATTTAATTTTGTGAGGAAAAAATTCAAAGGAAAATGAGCAATGATATAGGTTAATCACAAAGCATTCATTACGTTTAAATCAATATGAAATACATTAAATGTGCACATTTTTAATTAAATTTCACACACCCTGTGTTGTCTATAGCCAACTTAAAAAAAAAAAGAACAAGTTGGAAGCCAATGAGGGAGGGAAACAAAAAGAGCGGGTGGGAGGAAGATGTGATATAAGAGGAAAATAAACCAGTGCTATTTCGGTCTGAGGTACACACTGAAAATGCCACTGTGATTGTATCTAATTGGTCCATATTCTCTTTTATCTACTACAATGACCAGAAGACACACTGGCATATCTTAGATATAAAAGACATATACTTTTTGTGATCTATATAATATATATGTGTAAGAGACACGACATAGTTAGGTTTTCATTTCAATTGGTCTGAAAGCTAGGACTAGATATGTTTACATCTCCATTTTTTATACCATTAACTGTCACCAAAGCAGAGCACTCAAGCTGACAGTCAGAATTGGCAGTGGTGGTCTGTATTACAAAATGCAAGCACAGTCTTTTACGTGCCAGTCTTATTTGCATTGAAATGTTTGCTAGTCACACAAGGGCACTCAAGTGATAGAGCCCCAATATGTTAGAACGCACTAAACATTAACCCAAAAGGCAAGAAATTGATGATTCTTATGAACTGGGAAGGGCGGGGCTCTCCTAATGGTACTTTGCTGGGAAGCCGGCCCTTCTTACTGAGAAGGCAGCACATTCTCAGTGGCCAACGAATTACCCACCCACCATCCAGTTCCTTAACAAAATGACCTAAGGGGCCAGCAAACCTTCTTGACCTCGTATGCAGTAGCTTTAGAGGAATAACTGAAGCGAAGCTAAGGCTTTTCATCAGAAAAGTCAGTGCAGAGGTGAGGGGACCACTGGAGAGTTCAGGTAACCAATTCCCCTGCCCAGGACTCTGAAATTTACAAAGTCTGTACCCCAAGGCCAGACAGTCCCCCACTGTGAGCAGAGTGAGAGTCCAGAGGAACAGTGTGTGGAAAACTTTTCTAATGCACAGGTAAGAATGAGGTATGTCCGAGAAGATTCAAGAGAGAAATTATACGCGTAAGGACCTGTATGCACATTGAAGAGGTGCCTATTTTCCACATATAAAGTAGCCACAACAAATATTAGCGTTTCAGAGACAATGAGTCAAACTTCACCACCTGCGGGAAAGTGAGCACAGGGAAGCAGAAAGCAACTCAGATGAAGTGTGACTCTAGGGCCGCAGTTACCGACACGGTGCTAGGATGGAATTCTAGTCGTCCCAGTATACTCTTAGAAGGCCTATGAGGCCAAAACTATGTTCATTGCCACAATATTCGGACATTCACCTTTCAGTGTGTTAACATTTGCATAACTGGCAAATGGTGTAGTGCTTAAAACTGCTAGGAAAGTGCAGGTCAGTGGAAGAAGCTACTGTAGTGGCCGATGCCACCGTCTTCACTGCACCTCACAGGGCCAGAGTCAACAGACCAATAACAACAATGCTTCCTTAACTGAAGCATGTCCTGGATGGAGCAGTCAAGCATGTTCATTGTATGAGGTTCCCTTGAGTATCTTTTTTTTTTTTTTAACTTAAAATGGAGTTAAGCACCCCTGCTGTGTACCCAAGTGTGACCACGGCTCCTGGAAAGCTCATGCCATGAGCTGTGTGAGTTACGGAGCCAGCCGCCCCTCTTTCATGCCACTCTGTTCCCACTGTGAAGAAGGACCGACAAACCACGGTTACTCAGAAATGGGCATTTGGCAGACATTTTACCCCAAAATAAACACCATGTGACCAACAACAGTATTTGTTGTTCATTACAAAATGTAACCTTTCAAGTGATAAGTAGAATTTTGGAAAATGTGTGCCTGCCAAGATCAGCCTGACAGCACTGGGCATACTTACAAAGATTTCCTTTTACTAAAACAGTGGTGATATCAACACATGTGATTTAGGTATTAAAATGCATCAATAATTGGACAATTTGCAACATTTGGTGAACAAACATTTTCCAAATGACCGAAAGATAATGCTACAAAATCATTCATGGGTAAAGTGGTTCTTCAAGTGCAAGAAAGATCAATCAATTTTAATGTAACTGTTTGTAAAAAATTAATTGACAGAGTTTCAGATTTCTCATTGCAACTGACATGTAAGAAATTACCAGGGGTTGAGAATAGATGTAGTATCAAAACAATTCATAATTTTCTCTAATAGGTAATTGAAAGATAATTTAAGTGTTAATCCTTTTTATATCTGGGTGAGACAAGATTCTCTATACACTTTTATGAAAAAAACAGGTTATAATACATTAAAATATTGTATTAGCAAAAAGGTGACACAATTTCACTCATCCAAAATGTTTGTGAAAATGCTTAAATAAACATATTATTTATATTATAATGTTATGAGTTTATTATTTTAAGAATTATTTAACATGTTTACCTCAGTTTTACTATATATTACAGTGGTTAATGATAAACATATCAAACAGAAACACAGGATCTTTAGGGTACTTAATAATTTCCAGAAGTGTAAAGGAGCCCTGAAACAAAATGTGTGAGGGTCATTTGTCCTTCCCAGAAGAATCATGCCTGTCTTAATTATAATTGAATTCCTTGAACCTGAGACATAGCCCAGCACATAGTAGGCACTCAGTAAATAGTTAATAAAGGCAGGGATGAAACATGTATTCATGTATCAGGGTTCTCCTATTAAATGGTCACTTCTGTTAGTGACCACTCAACAGATATTGTTGATAATAACTAAATGCAAACTTGTCTATATGTAAATTCTTATAGTTGACTGTTTAATGAATTCAGTGATTTCTTGTTGTATTGTAGCACTTTTGTTGAGACGTATTTCACACATGTAAAATCCATCAGTTACAAGAGAGTATCTGTCAGTGCCTGGTTATTATTTTCACTATGTTCTGAGGCTATCACTATTAACACTTCCATGACCTCTGAAGAAACCCCCATGCATATTACCTGTTAACTCCAGTTTCTCTTCCTTCAGCCACTGGCAACCACTGATCTACTTTATATCTCTGTAAATTTGTTTATTCTAACTTTTTTTATAAATGGAATCATATAACAGGTGACCTTCCATGTAAGAATCCTTTCACTTGGCTCAGCACCCATAGCGCAGTGGTTACAGTGCCAGCCACATGCACGAGCCAGTCCGGGCCAGCTAAACAACAGTGACAACTGCAACAACAAAAACAAAATAGCCAGGCACTGTGGTGGGCACCTGTAGTCCCAGCTACCATGTTTCCCAAAAATAAGACACTGTCTTATATTTATTTTTTTTCAAGAAGACACACTAGGGCTTATTTTCAGGAGATGTCTTCCTCTTGGCGCCGAAATGCATAGCCACATCCATCACTAGTTCTTATTATCGGGGTAGGGCTTATGTTTAACAAATGCATAGAAATACAGCTAGGGCTTATTTTTTGGGTAGGTCTTATTTTTGGGGAAACATGGTACTTGGGAGGCTGAGGCAAGAGAATTGTTTAAGCCCAAGAGTTTGAAGTTGCTGTGAGTTGTGACAGCACAGCACTCTACTGAGGGTGATGTAGTGAGACTCTGTCTCAAAAAAAAAAAAAAAATCCTTTCACTTAGCATAATAATACTATTTTCAAGTTTCATCCATGGTGTAGCATATAACAAGATCTCATTCCTTTTTATGAGGACATAATATTCTATTCTGGAAATGTATATATTCTTAACTTTTCTACCTTTAACTGTAATATTTACACTGCTTGGTATATTCATGCAGTTTTGAGGTGAAAACTTATCTCACTTCCCTCAGACTTTGATCTAGGTGTGGAATTGCTGGGTTGTATAGTAATTTTAACGTTTTTGAGGAACTAATAATAAGATTTTATAGTGGCTGTACAATATTACATACCCACTAGCAATGCATGAGGCTTTCAACTACTGCACATCCTCATCCACAGGGGTTTGATGTTTGTTTGCTGATTTTTTTAGCCATCCCAGTAGATGTGAAATTGTCCCTCCCCATAGCTTCTATCTGCGCGCCCTACTGGCTAACGTGGAGGGTCTTCCTTCCCGTAGTTTCTATCTGCGCTA